>NC_136694.1:17311777-17911777 GCF_947650265.1 Symphodus melops
GGTACAACTAATCAAATCAGAGGCAAACTAATGATCAGATGCAGCACATAGATTTTCTGAAGTAGTTCTTCTTCTACCCAGACCTCTACAGGCTTTTCAAAGACCACTGACCCCCATCTGAAAGGCTATGCTTTAAGATGTTTCTCATTTAACAATAATAATAATAATAATAATAATTTATACTATAGGCCAAGAGACAAACTCATGCACAAACAGCATGCATTAATGGAGAGGTCTCAGAGTGATTATAGAACAGTTTTGGGGTTCGATGCCTTGCTCAAGGGCAGCTCGGCAGTGCTCAGAAAGTGGACAGGCACCTCTCCAGTAACCAAACCAATTTCCGGACATGGACTTGAACCGGCGACCTTCCGGTTCCCAACCAAAGTCCCTAGTACAGACTGAGCTACTTTTGTATGTTTTCTAAGCCCATGATCAAAACATTACCATTGAACATTCCTTAAGTGTGTTACATCTGGATAGCATTAGAGTGAGAAGAAAACCATGAACCCACTTTGAGAGCCACTGCCTCAAAGACTACACTGTGGACCTTAGGCGTGAAGCTTAACGCTAAGGCTTCTTTATTTATAATGTAAAGCTGCCCTGACAGGGCAAACATCTGTGCAGAAAGCCCTGCTCAAAAATGATATTACAGAGACATGCTCAACACACAACATCCTGATCTCTAGAGCTGAAGGCTTTAAGAACCATGTGTAACAGAAACAGCCCTTTTTTTTCCAGAGTTAAAAAAGACACAACCTCTTTGAAGATACTCTTAAGTTCCCTGAGAAATACACACCGAAGGGACTTCCTTCCTGCCTGTATTCGCACCGACATGGTGATGGTTCATATGAACCTTGACGTTATCTACACTGGCCAACAGTGATTTATTTTTTCGTAGTCTTGTTTCAGTTTCTTTATCTTCTCATGGCACTGCTTGGCTGGGTGGTGGATACCCAATGGAGCAAGCTGGCAGGGAATACTTGAAAAGATTTTCATATTCGGTTCTGGCGTGTCAAAATTGTGTGTCTCTGTCACATAAACACTCAATAATGCCTGGACTTCATCTTTGTTTTTTGTGTGAGTTTTGTTGTTTGTTTGTAGTCGGTGTTAAAAAGGATTTCTGGGCTTTTTTTTTCTTCTTAGAGCGTAGGTGCAGTGGTGGCAAAAGTTGGAGTGAGAAAGTAAAAGAAACAAGAGAAACACAAACTATACTGTACTCACAAAACACCCATGGTGACAAATCAGCACTTTTTCATCTAAAAGCTGCACTACAGCTACATTATATACAATTATTTCAATGATTTTATTGTCTTCTTTTCTCACCAGTCCCTTTGTTAAAGAGCTCAACTTGAAAGATCTTGAACTCCTCAGTCTTCACTTATTCAAAAAATTCAAATATTCAAAATCTTACTCCACACAGAGTATACTGGGACAAAGTTCAGTAGACAGTCAGGGGGGTGCACACACTTCCTGCTGCTGCTGCAGCTCCAGCTTTCTTTTGGTGTCACCACATCAAACCACAAAGTGATATGCAGAGCAGAGCAGATATGTGCTGTTTAGCTTTCCCCAGCCTGACCAGACAGACCACAGAGTAACCTCTCGCAGCCGCCCCACAAAAAGTGCTTCCCTGCACACTGGAAACTCCCCGGGACAAACCCCCCCCGTTCAGTCTCACACCTTTTGGGCTGTCAATAGAGGTGATACATTCAACATATAAACATGCACACACAATTGGAGTTAATTCTACTTTAATTTGTGGGTATTTTTAAGGGTGTGGGTGTGTGTGTGTATAAACATGTCTTTGTAGGCTGACTCATGTTTAAACTACTCGTTTGCTTGTTATAAGCCGACATAAACGTACGCTAAATTAAAAGACGTCATCGTCTGCCATTTTCCTAGCAGCTGACCTACTTCTACACCAGCGCTATAAAATGAATTTAACACGTAGACCAGAGCAAGCAATGTGAGTGTTAAAAACAATGTGCTGAGCAGATTTAGACTCAACTAGATCTTCAGACTTACAGGCTTAAATAGAGGATTTTCATTTTCATTTATCTACTGGCAAACCCCCCCCCCCCCGCCCAAAAAAAAAAAAAAAAAAACAGAGCTAGAAACAGAGACGTGGAAGGTATGAAACATAACTTATTCCAACATGACGTTCTTGCATAAGCACTCTGACTAGACAACACACACGAGGCCAGGTGAAGAGGGGAGTCTGTGAGTGAAAAGCCCAACACTGTGGATCCTGCACTCCTCTGGCTCTTACATAAGACTGACAGCCAAAGTGCGTTGGACTTTGCTGATAATCACCTCACTTACATTTGACAACACGAGGAAGTAAAACGTACATCTCGCGCTATCTGGACTCCTAAACATGCCTTGATTAAATCGCACCGAGCACTTCCCTGTTTCTCTCACATTATATGATCAGAACTATACCAAGTCTAAATCTCTATGTTATGCAACATGAGTCTAAAAGGGACACAGATAAAACCAAACATGTATGAGAAATCTTTATTCCAAAATAAGGCTTTAACTGACTTATTATGCTTAATACTACTTCATGTGACACAAATAATCCATGATCCCTGCTCAACCAGTTCACACCCTGTTGCTGCTGTATTATATAATAAGCAGGAACTGCATTACTCAAAGGTCACCGGCGGAGACAGGAGCCAAAGGTGTATCTTTTATGTAACACCCACACAAGCACGAGAAGACAACTTCATTAAGTTGACACTGAAAGGGTGTGAGTTTGCTGAAGAGGAACTGTGTCACAACGGTTTATTGGGGCAATAAAGGAAAAAAAGAGGAATATGAAGATTAGCACGTGTGGGACGAAAGGAGCAGCTTATCGCTCAAGCGTCTCATGTACATCAGAGATTTTTGTGTGCAGACAGACAGACAGACAGACAGACAGACAGACAGACAGACAGACAGACAGACAGACAGAATCAAACAGGTGTGTGCACGGATCATCTTTCTCATTCTCACACCCTCATGTATAACCCCTCTTCTCTACCCCTTCTCCCGAAACCTGCGTTAATACACACACGCAGACACGCACGCACGCACACACACATTGTGGGTAAACAGCTCCTCCACACTTTTATTGGCAATTACTGCTGAAGGTCACACATCAGCGGAGGGGCTGAGTTCCAGGAAGAAAAAAAAAAGCCAGGTTCTTATGCAACCTCGGCCCGGACTTGGCAGGGGCCCAGGAATCGTGCAGCTCACAGGCAAGGAAAACTAGGACACAACCTGAATGACTGCCACATTCATTAGCTCGCACACAGACACGGCACGCACAGTCACAGTGCCCCCTATTGGCGCCTAAAGGTGATGCAGGGGAAACACCCTTTAAAATGTAAAACGGCTTTGTAGACAGTATTTGTATTTGTAAGAGCAGATCTCATACAAATATGGAGTGCACAGCTCTACTTTATTATTATCATTAACATTTCAAAGTTTAAAAAAGATATCTCTATGAATTTCATTCATGAATTGAGTCATATGGTTTAGTTTGATCTTTTATGCCTTTTCCTCTGTTAATATCTTTCCTGTCTTTGCTTTGTCTTGAGCTCAGAGTAAGAGTAAATTATATAATTCCTGTGATGAGGTTATGATAATGTTACAGTATATAGGAACTGTGATGATGTTAAATTATCAAGCACATAGCATGTTCCCAAAGGATTCCTTTACACCTTGAAAGATATAGTGCTTATAAAGGCAGGAAGTGGAGTGTGTGACATGAACTGTATGAGGACAAAGTACAGAAAGTGCAGATCTGGAGATAATGTCCACATGCACAGAAAACATGTCCCAAAATGACTTTCCATACATGTGGTGCTTATACAGGCTGAAAGTAGGGCACGTTTAACACCGCCTGTGAGGACATTGTGCAGAAATGCAGCACTGGCAGGTTGCCAAGCCAGCAAGCTATTTACCTTGGAACAACATCAAGTCTGTTGTGTAACACACAGTCGCACCACAGCACTCATCCCCATACACTACCTCTATTTGGCAGTGTTTTGAGTTTAATTGACGTTAGTAATTATGACTAAATGTGCAGCGAGTGAGTGAGTCCATGACATAGAACCAGTGACTACTACTTGTTTCCAGCTGTGGCTCTACAACCTACAACACGAAAGCAGCTACTACAGTACAGTTACAGAACAAAACTCGTACACAAAACAAGACAGCAGCGAGGGAAAATAAGGACACAAGTGAAAGAAAAAGAAGAAACAACCTTAGGCATATCCATCTCATCATCAAAGGCCCTGAGCTGAAAGAGAACACAGGTTTGACTGGGTTAGATAACATCACAGAGAGGAGGAGGCTGGAGAAGAGGTCGGTCGTACAGGAGGACCTGTTAGTTGTGTGAGTTAAGACGGCAGAGATACTTCAGCAGCGTAGAAGAATGTGTCTCCATGAATGGCTGTGAGAGTCGAGTTGGTGCACTCTCATAGAGCGGTGAGTGTGGCTGAAAGCATTTCTGACACATGCTCAGTGACTGCAGAGTGAACTGATGTGCCAATTGCCTTTAAAATAGTGTTGTTTGTTTTGTTTTTGTGCTTAATCTGTAAATTGTGTTTCTATCCATCTGATACTGCTATATCATAAACAGAGGCACCTTGCTACATGATTTATTTAAATCAAAACACAATGATTATCCTATGTTGTTGTATTTATTGCGTTGTTTTCGTTGCAGGTTAATTCACTTGTCATCATTTTATTTTTCACTCTAAATAAAGAAAAAGAGCATACGTTAGTATTATTATAATGCATCAAAAATACAAAGCTCTATAACTTGTCAATAGAAATATCTTGTATATTTCTGCATAGACATCCAGTTACTTTTTAGGAAACAAAGTTAAGGAAAACTTATTAGAGGTGTAATAACTCATTAAACACAGTGCAGTTAAGAGTATATGCTAAGTCATAGCATGTTCCTAAAGTGTATCTGTCTGCCTTCTCTGTGCTCTGCAGTTCCTCCTACCTTCTCTCCATATCCTCGGTCTTTTGTCATCATTTCTCGTAGCGTCTGCAGAACTTTGATGCACAGCCTCTCCTCATTCTCCTCCAGCAGCTGCTTTGTATGTTTGATCAGTCTGCAGATACGATAATACGTCTTACATGTCATGTATACTCTTATTCATGAGTCTTTTATACAGAAATGTAGGAGGATATTTGCGGTGCTTACTTGCATATAAAACCTCCACTCTCACACTTCTTGCGCGAGTCTGTGTTTTCAGGAAAAAGCAGCTCGGGCCGGTGAAGCACGTCCACCAGAACCGACAACTCCGCCTGGACCAATGGGCGCAGCCGGTCCTCGAGAGCAGACACAATGTCCTTAAATCGGGAAAAATGAATGTCATTACTACTTGAAGGAGTTAGCAGTCGTGTAATCAAACGAAACAAAAAGAAATACTGCACCTGCAGCCTCTCAATGATGTTCCTGTAGTCCCGTGAAGCAGTCACCACGGAGTCTCTGCGGGTGGCATTACGGGCAGAAAGTCTCCAACTCATGGCTGTCTTCTGGACGATGTTATTGGATTTCACAAACAGGTTGTTGACCTGGTTGTCCAGGTCCACAGGGATGGCTATAGCTCTACCTTTGGCTGCGTAGACAAATCAGATCATAGCTTGAAATGTGAACTGTCAAAAACAACATTTTTTTTGGCAGTTGATGCGAGTCTTCAGACGGCTCTTGATCTTACCGACATCAGAGAGCACCTTGATACAGCTCTCAACAGAGCCTTTCTGCACCGGGATCAACCAGTTACAGTGATAGACCCTGAACACGGCCTGCAGCAGCTGCACAAAGACTGGCTGTCTGGTCTGAAAACAAGAAACAGAACAGAGGCACAGAGGTTAAAATGATTATATTCATACAACTTTTCTTGTACTTTGAGGAAAGATTTGTTCTTGACAACATGAAAGTACCCATCTGTTATCCAACATCTGGACCTGAGAGTTTGCCTTTACATTTGACGAACAGGGAACAGCAAGAGAGTGCGACTACACCTGTAGTTAAAAACAGTGCACTTTCCCAGCGACTGTTTCTTACTTTCAAAACCACAAATCCCTGAGCAGATAGTTGTCCGACAAAGTCCAGTTTCATCACAAAATCTCACCCTAACATACATTCTTAACAAGGCTTGTTAAAAATGCATGTTAGAGTGAACACCCAACTCTGTGTTTCCCTGCTGAATTAAAGGACAATAAATACCTGGAATATTTTCCCCAACAGAGAGGCCTGCAGCAGAGGATACAAGCAGTGAAGACATAAAGTAATGCATGCAAAATAACCAAGAAGCATTACACAGTTACCTACAAATACATTACACTACATTCAAGATTCACGTTTAAACCCCGAGGCGACATGTTAAGTTAAAGCAATTTTTATGAATATAAATCTATGAACCTGTTTGTAAAAAGCCAAACAGGCCATTTACAGCCATTTTTTCTTGGTGTGTTTGCACAGGGAATCATAAAAACAAATGGGATAATGCTGGACCAATAGTTTGTAACTAAGCAGCGGAAATATTTATTTTGTGCATAAAAGATGATACATTTATTTCATTGGTTATGTGAAGAACAGGGAGCTATTTGTGTCTCCTTAAAGGACGTGACTGATCAGGGGGAAAAAAAGAAAAAAGATTTCAACGATCTTGATACATAGTCTAAGCTGAATTTTGTGAGCGGCTCGACAGGAATATTGCTAAAATAATTCTGATGAACACTTTCTGCGGGGGACAGGGTAGTGACGTTATTCAGAGTGAACAATTCTAAAGTCTCAGAACGTACACAGAAGGACTGATTTCATCACTTCAGGATGCACTCAGGGAAAAGGACGGTCACGTCTAAATGGAAGGATTTTGTACGGGTATAATTGCTATTTAGTTTGACGTAACATGACGTAACTGGCACATACTCCATCTGTACTTACATTCTGTCTGATGGCAACCTAGAGAACAACACATAGTGTACATTACCACATTGATTATCTGTTTGTTAACAAAAATCGGGCAAAGGATCCTGTTCCCTCGGCCACTTGTTGATCAAACCCACCTCAATAAAATCACGGTCAACAATGTATCCTCACCTTGTTAAAACATGTTTCCTTAAAAAAAAAGAGTGACAACATCATAATGCTACTATAGATGCTGTCAAACTCTGTGTTGACATACCTGCAGGCTGGTGCTCTGGTCAGAGAAGGGGGAGCTGAAAAAAGTCGTTATGATGCTCATGACCGTCTCCGTAACGTAGCGCTCCAGGATGGTGTCGGCGTGCTTGCGGTCACTTGTATTGTTGCAAACCTGCAAATGCCAAAATGTGACAAAATGACTCCACTAATCTAACAATCCTCACTCACTCAGTGAAGTTTAAAAAAAAAAAGGTGCCTGGTATTCCTTACTCTACATATGTCAACCAGGAAGTTCTCAAAAAGTTTCCACATGTGGTTGGAGGTGTAGATCTCCTTCATCTCCACCTCAGTGTCCACATAGCAGTGGTTCAGGAAGTTGATGTAGGCGATCTTCACCTGAACAGTTGAGACAACGTGAGAGCAGTTGACCTCACATGAACAAATCTCTTGACTGTCAACATAGTTATGTTGCTTTTATACATGAAAATAAATGAATGTGAGGTAAATTGTTCCATGTTAGGTTACATTTCTTTTAATTTGATCATGGGTTTGCTCAAGCTTTCGATTAATTAAAAATCACTTGGTAAGCCTCTACATTTACAGAGTGTCAACCGAGCCTGCTTCGTAGGGCTCTAACCTCAGGGATGCAGTCTTCATGGGTCACCACCCGCACAATGTCATCAAGCGGTAACAGCGAGTTACACTTGATCTCTGTGTAGACATTCTTGCCCTCAGTACAGACTGCCAGGAGCTCCACCAGGTGTATGTGGTACATCAGAGGACTGTTCTCATCCATGCGGTCTCGCTCGGATCGCATCATCTGCACCAGGGTTTGGAAGGAGGCTCGGTCATTATAGAAGACCAAAACATCCTCTCCAGCATTCACCAGCTGTAGGAGGAAAGAGATGTGGATCAATATGTCCAGGGGGAGAAAAAAAAGGAAATTGTAGCCAAGCTCACACATTAAACAGGAGATAATGATGGATGACCTCTGCCATGACGATGTCCTGACACTTTTTGATGAATTTATTCTCTGCTTTGACAATCGTCTGAAGGAACTTGAGGTACTGCACGTTGCGGCCGTGTGTTTCTATGCAGTGAACGAAGTGCTGAACCACGCGCTCGTTGATCTCACTGCACAGCTGGAAGTTGTTCATGAAGATGTGCTGCATGGTTACGGCCTCTAAAATCTAAAAAGATAAAGAGGAGCAGAGGAGCAACAGAACAGATCTGCCGTGTTAAAATGAGCGAGCTCGGTGTTCAGTGGTGGCGCTTGGCGTGTCAGGACTGCTCACCCCTGGGTTTAAAAACAAGTTGATGTGTTTGTGCAACAGTGCTTGGTTCTGTTGGTTTCCTGCACAGAAGTTTTGTAGAAACTGGTGAGCTAGCTTCATGATATCCTGCATACGCAGATCTTCCCCCTAAAGCGTGAAAAAAAAAGAAAATACAAAAATTGAGGTTTCACCCACTTTTTACAATCACAGTCATTAAACAATATTTTACTGATGAAACCTTCTCATAGGGAATCTGTAGGAGCTCCAGGACAACTGCATGAGCCCCCATGTTCCTCAGAAGCCTCTGCTGCTGTTTCTTGCTCTTCCTGCCTGACAGACCTTCCTGGACACACAGCCTGCTGAGCCGTAGCAGGATCTGACAGACAACAACAACAAAAAAAAAGGATGAGTTGTTTGGGAAATGTTCCTAAATGTTTAAAACAATGCGAAAACATGCAAAATAGGAACAGGCAGATCCAGGATTGTTGCGCTACCTCTTTAACCACCCTGTAGTTGTAGCTGCTGGTGCTTTCTGCTTTTTTCGGTTTGTCAGTTCCCCCTGAGTCCCCCTGCAGAGTGCATGAGAATCAAACACAAATAGGGGTAACTGTTGTAAAAGTATTAATACCGACAGGCTCGATGTGTGAGTGTGTGTGTTTTCTTTTGATGTTCAATGTAACAAACCCTTTTATCCTCTGGCTCAGCAGAGAGCCCCTCTCCTGCATCCATGCCTTCATCTGGTCCCTGCCTCTTGTACACCCACAGCTCAGACTTCTCCACAATGGAGCGCAGCTGGTCCAGGTCGGACTTTATTTGCTTGTAATTTTCCACATCCTGACTGGTGACGAGCAGCTGGACCTGCAAAAACAAAGTAAATGATGTATATGAAATGTATTAAAATTTAAGAATGCATCCATGCATTTAAATCAAAGAAAAAAAAAAGACATCTCCCATGGGATTAATAAAGTCTATCGATAAATCTATCTATCAAAGTTAGAGAACAACGTTTTTGTTAACAATATGAACAAAAAGTTAAATAATCAAATGCACATCAAATTTCACTTCACATTGTTATTGTTTGAATTGCAAGAGTCTGTGGTATACCTGCTTAAAAGCCTGTAAGACTTCCTGTCTCTGGCTGAAGTGCCTAAAGAGCAGGTGGAGCGCTCTGGACACCAGGGGAGGATAGTCATGCATAGTTAAGTGGAGAAGAACCCTCAAAAAGGTACGGCCTCCGTGATCGTCCAGGTCCAGAGGGGTGTTCTCTTCGCTAGACACATAGAGAACACACACTTCAAGGAAAACCTCCACCATCTCTGTCATTTTGTGACTCTTTCTTTAATAAAGCTGGGATTACCTTCCACCAAATATTCCCTCCGCCTGTTCTTCTATGTGCTCAAAATCCAAAGCCCCTTGAATAATTCAACAGCAAAGAATAGATATCCATAAGACAAGAACTCAAAGACCCAAACATTTACAGAAACACATTTGTTTATAGGTCTGACCTGGCATATTGTTTGGCCCTTCCACTGCTCCAGTTATAGATAAATCAGTCTGGGAGTTACTCTCATCAAACTCCCTTTTGAATATAGACAGCAAACAGGAAATCCTGTAGTCCAGGCGAACATTTAAGATGAACTGCAGGGCAAGACAATACAACAATGTTTTTTTGTGTGACTGAGAGGAAGAAGGGATGTTGTCTTCGATATTCTGTATGTCTGAATATGTATTAAGGTGTAATAGTTTTTGTCTTTCACCTGCAGGATCTCAATAATCTTGAGCTTGGTGTCCATCACTAGTATGTCCTGTTTCTCAGGTTCTGTCTGGGTCTTGGCCGTTTCTCCATCAGAGCCGTTGTTTAAAGTTGTGGGAAGGAAGCCCCCCCCTCTCAGGACCACCTGGGACATCAGCTCGCCTACTCCATGAATGGACCTCATCACATTACTGCCTGAAAACAAGCAAACGCATGTGCACATCAAGTCTTTGTCCATGGCGCATCTTCCTCCTTCTCTGACCATGCATTCAGCTCATACCTTTACTCTCGTCCTCTTTTACCAGCTTGTTGAATGGGAAAATGTTGCTCACGTGGACGCAGTCAAGAATCGCCAGCAGGATCTTCGTCAGTCTCAGCAGGTCACTGAAGTTGTAGAAGCCGAAATAAATCAGGTTCCTGGCCAGATTAACCACCTGAACATGGTAGATAAAGAAGATGATGATTTACTGTTTTTTTTTTTTAACCATCCAAACGTAACAAATAAGACTGACCTCAAAGGTGAGCTTGTTCTTCTCCTTATCTGCAAAGGGAAAGCTCTGACACACCACATCTCTCAGGTAGTTCTCTACAAACTCCATCGTCTGAGAGAAACGCTCCTTAATTTCATCTTTAGATGTTCCATCATTGTCATAACTCATGAAACAACAAGAAAGGTACAATTAATTTACAACGGTAATGAAAATCCTATCTGTCTGCATCACAGAAATAATCACCACTTACACAATCCACTATGTTTGTCTATTTACTCACTCATCAATGGCGATCTCTGAGGGGATCTCGGACCAGAGTCGGGCATATTTGACAGGTGTGACCTGCTCTTGAGGGTCACGGTCAACATGCATGTGCAGCATCATGCGGCAGAAGGAGGCGCGCAGGTCGTAGGGCAGGTCTTCATCTGACATGCAGCGTAAGATCAGGTCTACATCCAGCTGCCCTGAGATCTTGTTGATGGCCAGGTACTGTCGGTCCAGACACATCCTGGCAAACAAATTCAGCTGGTACCTGAAGACACAAAAACATACAAATAAAGTGACTGTGACCGTGCGGTGATAGCATGACAGCGTTATCCCCTTTAACACATTGAGCCAAAAGGACATGAATAGTACAGTAACTACCTGTAATAGCTGATCACCTCCTGGTCCTCCTTCTGGCCCTCTTTAGCATCCTGGGCCAGTTCCTTGATGCTTTTACTCCGGATCTCTTTATTGCTGTCTTTCCAAAACAACCACACCTCCTCTTCATCCTCCTCCGACTCCACAGAGTTCTCCCCGAGCGGTGCTCCCTCGATCTCGAATCTCGACAGCACAAGTCTGCAGGAAGAGGGAATGTTTCTTCATGTAACCATGGTTTGATAATAAATATTTGCTCATAAGTGATACTTATATTTATTTATTTTATTTAACCAGGTAATTAACCCATTGAGCTCAAGATCTCTTTCACAAGGGTGACCTGGGGTGACCTATATGCTCTGTAAATGTTCAAACAGATTCTCGTGTGGGAAGATCGGCCCTGTACTCACTTTGTTTCTATGAGGATGTCTGCGTTCGCTGGCTCGAGCACTGCATTACAGATGAGCTCCTGGGTCACAGGGATAGACTTGTTCATCGACACGCACAGGTCTGACAGATAATCCAGGAACCTGGACAAAAACACACAAGGTATGCAAAATTCAACCAAAGCCAGAGGTCAACATTTAAAGCACCAAATCCTTTCAAACAGAACAGGTCTCCTGTCTTAGGTCTCCTGACTTATTGACACACTTCACTTTGACTCCAATCACACATTTTATCTGACTTTTAAGCTTCTAACACTGACTCTACACATAATGACAAAAACTTTGAACACCCTTACTTGTCAGTTAACAGCTGTGCCACTTTATACTGTTGTGTGACGACTCTGTCAGGAAAGTGAACTTATTGTGTTTTATCATGTATTTTGTTGTGAGAATAAGCAGATAATAATCAGAATACTGCTGCACAGATGGCCTAGCGGTTCGGCTATGTCCCATGTATGGTTGCTGTACTCTTCCAAGCAAGCGACCCAGGTTCAGGTTCATAGTGTTCACACAGACAGATGGAGTGAGACAAACCTGGGCTCCCGGTTCTTGCGGACCAAGCTAACAAACGTGTCAATCTCTGCAGCAGTGATGTGTTTCTCCAACAGCTTGCGGTTGTTGTGGAGCAGGGCTGTGATTGTGTCCTCAGCCAAGACATCATATCCAATCTGTTTCTGCATGAAGCGGAACTGTTTGGCTATATACTCCTATAGGGCAGAGAGATAAACAGTCTGAGCATACACACAGCAAAATAGAAGTGCACAGACACATTGTGAAAAATGGCTTCTTTCCCTATCTGCTTTTTCTTTGACCTTGAATTGACATTATCTGATACTGAAATCAATGGACACGGGCCAATTTGGCCCATTTTTCCATCTTTGTTCAGAAAACCCTGCATGTTCACACAGGCCATACTGCCTACTATGTATCTAATGAAATGAACCACATGCCAATTACACTGTAATGAGTTTAAGAAAAATCGACTCTTCTCGGGAAATGGGAATGTTGTGTTCTACACTGAAACATTTTTGTCATAGAGCTAGCTTTTGATGCTGCTATCGTACTAACAGGAAATTTGATTAAGAACAGTGACCCTTGAGGAAAAGCATGGGACATCTCGCCAATCATTGTGGATTCTGCGCATTTGTTGTTTCCATAATGATGTTAAGGCAGCTACAGAGCAAAGGCCCTTTTCACTTATTGTCAGACTCAGTCAATGTAGTTGGAAATGATAGATAGATAGATAGATAGATAGATAGATAGATAGATAGATAGATAGATAGATAGATAGATAGATAGATAGATAGATAGATAGATAGATAGATAGATAGATAGATAGATAGATAGATAGATAGATAGATAGATAGATAGATAGATAGATAGATAGATAGATAGATAGATAGATAGATAGATAGATAGATAGATAGATAGATAGATAGATAGATAGATAGATAGATAGATAGATAGATAGATAGATAGATAGATAGATAGTTTATTGATCCCGAGGGAAATTCAGTAGCAGTATACAGACAGGCAGGACACAAGACATTAGTTACAATACACACCCGCTGTCCCCCCTCCCCTCTGTATACAATAATCCCCCAAACAAGATTTAGGAGCCCCTGTGTGATTAAGAGTAAACATAATTACAGGTTAAACCTGTGCAGTTAGCATTAGCATTAGACTTAAACTTATATAGCATAATGTACATAACCTGTGAAGGAGAGAAAAACATGTGCTGATTAAAAGAGACCTGTAAACAATTAAAGAGCCTTAGAAACAAAGTGCTGACCTTCTATCTATACACCTTTATACCAATTTCAATCTTTTATCCACCCAGTGCTAATGCTCATCGAGCCGGCTTTTAAACTGACAAAATGCACCTGGTTCTTGCGGTAGTCCTGCTGAGAGTGACGTAAAACCCGGTAACACAAGCGGCAGATATGTCTGAAAGGGGCATGACGCTGGTCAGCCAGCTCCTCCAGTCGCAGCATGGGCCCATCCCCGCTGTCTGTGAATGGAGCCTGCAGCAGCTTAAAAATCTGGGAGCAGGGAGAAGGATGTAGAAGTTGGAACCACAGTAAAGTTTAAGACAAGACAGCATGATAATAAGAAAGCTTGTTGTTTTGAGGGGTGATAAAGAACGTTTTACAGATCGTGAAACAAGTTCACACTCGATGGAAGAAATGATCGAGAGAACCAACGAGCTAAAGATTTACCTGTTTGAGAATATTCTGCTCTCTCATGAGTTTCTGTCGTTCCCTGTTAGGCTTATTGACCATGATCTCCAGAACATCCTGTCCATTATTGGGAATATCCACCACAAAGAACACCAGGTCCTCAAGCAGCTTCGTGACAGCTCTGGTGGCACATTTGAAAGAAACAGACAAAAAAATAACTACCTAATAACCAGTTAGAAATCTAAACTCTGGAACCATCAGGCCTTTGTTACCTTCTCTCATTCTGTGTGATTGTGCCTTTTTCCAGCTTCCCAGCGATGGAGGCCAGCACTTTACTGGCATCGTTGGCAAAGTCGAGGTCTCTCACTTCAGCCGGAGAGACAGGGACTATGGCAAACGCCTCTTTATCTTCCTTCATGGCTGAGGTGCCAATCTTCAGTCACAAAGGAAATAAACGTTTGACACTTTGGCCGACCTATTCCAATCCTTTCTCTGAATACTCTAACAAGCGATAATGCAAGCTACCATTGTACTTTGTATAATACTTACACGTAGCATGACAGGTTTTTCCTCCTCCTTGTCGATTGGTTGGTTGGTGCTGTGGACCCATGTGTTTGTGCAAAGGTGTCTCAGGCGCACATACGAGTTCCTGAAACACAAATGAACATTTTGACTTATCATGATACTATTTGTGAATCAGAAGTACCGTACTTGAAAGATACACAAGGACATCTTGAATACGAAACTTGTGACATGACAGTCAGCATCTTCCACCAAAAGGTACCGGTACACCTTAAAATCAAAAGTTCATAAAGCATTTTTTTTTTTTTAACTTCTCTGCCTCTCAGACAGTCCACATTTGCAGCTGCATGCATTCATAACCATGTCACAACTAAGAGAGAGACTTGTGACAAAACTGTGTGGCTCCATCTTACATGAGCCTCTTGACCAGGTAGTCAAAGAGTTGACTCATTTAAGTCTGTCTTATGTAAAGATGCAGGACTTTTAATTATGTGAACAATGTCCATATGCAGCATCAGCTACATACTGGCAACATGTGCTTACAATTTGGTCCTGCTTTGAGTTGCAATTTAAGAGGACAAATTCTGTTTACAAAAGAGAGTTTAAGTACATTTAAAAAACATTAAAAAAACAACAACACTGCTTTGTCCAATTCAGCACTCATCAGACGCCTCCTCAGCTGACTAGACTTTTGTACATGCTCGCATGAGCACATCACAACATGTAGCTGGTGATTTACGCAGCTTCCTTCTTCTGAAGAAATTCTGTTAAATCCTCTGTTAATGATGTTTTTCACACACACGTACACACATCTGAGTGCAATTTGTAACATACAGAGCAGGAATCTGCCTTAACAACAAAAGTTACATCCTGCCAGAAAACATAATCTGTTTGCTGCCAGTTTATTAAAGTGAAAATTCTTATTCATCTGTGTCACTACATGAAGAGAAAATCCATCAGTATAACCAGGATGATATGTACAGTATTATCAAGAGAAACAGGTGGCCACACACTGTCTTATGTTAACACACACACACACACACAACACTCCTTGTTTTATAACCATGAAGATGACTTCATATCCCGTGGAATTCCCAGACTTGTGACACGTCTAATGTTTGGATTTCAGTGGAAAGAGTGACGGCTAGTGATTAAACCGTGCTTTCATCTATATAACAGGCCTGAAACACTTCCCCACCTTCACATTATGGCCTTCTTACCTGGGTACTAGTGAGTCTCCACCTCTCAATGTGGTGGGGTCGAGCTCAAATATAGAAGAGATATCATTTCCATCTGGCACAGACACAAGCGTGTACATGACTTTGTCCTGAATATTTCTCAAACGGGCCCGTAAAGCTTCATGCTCTGTGTCCAGCTGGGGGAGGAAGTAAATATAAATTAATAGACATAAACATAAATTAGCATGAATTACAGAACACCTTCTTGAAACGCCCACATGATAAACATTTTCAGCATGTCACTGCCTAGGTTAGATTAAGATCAATACATTTCAGTTAAATGATTAACTGTAACTCCTGAAATATTTCTAGGAATTGACATAAGATTGTGTATGTGACGTGCAGGGTTTCAATCCCTGCTCAAAGTCCCTCGTCCTGAAAAGAGCACAATGTGCATTTTCTTTTAGCACAAGTCTAAGTTATATAACAAAGTTTTCATGAAATGACGTATAGTAGTTACCAGAAAAGACTCAATTAAATTAGGGAGAGCTCTAAATTTGCAAGACAAGGAACATTTGACAAGCTGTTCATTTATTCTTGGCCTTTAAAAATTAAATTAAACTGAATTTGAAAGGGATTTTTAAGTGCTATTTACAACAAAGCTTAGCTTTGTCAATAGGTATTTGTTCTCATATTCTTCTACCATACTTAAGCTCCTCTTGGTAGCACATTTTTACATTTACTTAATATAGCTTATAACTCACAGACTGACTGAGAGATGATTTACTTCCTGGTCAGCAAATGTTAAAAATCTTTGGATTTACAGCAGTCATGGTGAACTTCAGCAAAAACACCATGGCAACCACACAAAAAAAAGTATTTCAAGTTAACTGCTGCCATCTGCTGGTTCAAAATGGTGGTGCTGCAACGCCAACTTCACCAAATCATTAAGCAATCTCAAACTGAAATAGGCCTCAATAATATATTTGACACCCTTTAGTCATGAACTGTTGCCTTTTAGCAGACATTAACAATGTAGAATGAACAAATATAAAATTGTTGCTCCTGCCAGTCGATTACAAATAAAGCATTCTCAAGTGCCACAGTATTACTCCCAACCTGTAATGTTTTGTAATCCATTAAAAAATAAATGGTTATTGTATTGGTAGTTTCTTGCATGTATGTTATGTTACCCACTATAAACTATCATGTGTGTTACCCACTATAAACTATCATGTGTGTTACCCACTTTAAACTATCATGTATGTTAACCACTATAAACACAAGTCTATATGTTTGGCTCACTTACTGAGGAGCGAGACTCCAGGCACTCCTCTTCATAATCTGGATTCACCTGAAATGTCACATCATGATTCAGCAGTCAGAATGATTGCTGAGAGTCAGCACTGCAGTCAAGTTTTAAACTTTATTGAAGACTATTGTATGAAACAAGAACGCTTCAAAGAAGTTGTTTTTGGTGTTATACCATAAAGGTGTAAACAAATACAGAATCCTGCCGCAGAGATGAATACAGCAGACACGTTCACTGGCCATGGTGAACCTACCTCTGCAGCCAGGTAGTGTCCTGTGGCCAGGTGTTTGAACCTGAACAGGCTGTTCCAGTATCCGGCTCCACCTCGACAGGGATCATGCTGCACAACCTGCAACCAGAGCATACAACAGAATATTTGATTCAACAGCACACAATTTTTTTATTACCTTATTACCTGTGGCCTACAAACGCAGAAAAGACTGTCAAAAACAATGATATTACTTCAACACTTACACCTCATACATAGCAAAATCTGCAAAAGAAAAAAATGAAATGGTCTTGCCCACCTCTATCTCCCATAAGGCTTTGCTGCTTGTTGCCGAGGTAGCTGACTGACGTCCAGTAGTGCGCAGAAAAACGTATTGCTTTTTTCTGTGGTCATCACATGTTAGGAATTTCTCCTGCTCAGCATGAAACAGCCGTACCACGTCACCCTAGAGAGAGGGAACAAATTTGCAACATAGTTTTCTTATTTTCATTTATTATTATTCAAACAAAAATATTTTGTATAAAATACAGACCTGCTGTTTCTTTTTTTGGATAACTGTCAAAATAAAATGCATTTGTCTGCATGTACAGTAGACAGTTTAATTCTTATAAGATCTGGAAAATAGCAAAGCCAGCTGCCTACTGAGGTCTGATGAAAGTAAGGACATAATGTAAAGGAGTTTAATACATAATGGAAACCATATATTGATTTTTATCAAGGATGCATTTAACTTCTTCCCTGAAACAATGTTCTGTTGGAAGTATGTGATTTAAGTCTCTACCTGCTGCTGTAGGTATAAGATGTACTGTATTTGTGCCATAATCCTTCAATGAACAGATTATAAAAACAGTCTGTCTGAGCGGTATTATTAGACAAACCCCTTTAAGGATGATCTCCTGATTGTCGCCCCATTTCATGAACAGGACTATCTTCCAGCTAGTGTTACAGTTGACTGAGTTCACCTGAAACACAAACAATCAGAGATGTGACTGCAGGTACAATCTCCTGGCAGCAGTCCAACACAGCGGGAGCACACAACAACTTTGTAGATGTTAATGGGATAGTTCAGTGCTTGTAGAGCTTAATCTTTTCCTTGTTTCACAGAATCAAACAATGGCACAAAGATGATATAAAGAAAGACATTTTATGTTTCTAGGAATTATCTGGATTATATTCAAAATGAATAAAACAACTGCAAGGCTCTCTGATATAATAACTGAGGTAATGTGGTAAAATAACTCAGAGCACTTTTGTATTATAGCGAGAGACCCTAAATTAGCAGCAATAGCTTCACTTGGAGGACAAGAAAATAATAAGTGTTGGACATCAAGGAGCTCATAACACAGAAGCAGTTCTAAGAAAAAAGCTATAATAAGGTTCTACAGACACTCCCACACAAACATGTGAGGAGTGAAGATGAGTTGCAGCCAAACCTCATTGCAGCCTGGATTATCCACGAGCTGGTGTGTGCTTGCATGGAGAGGCTGACCAGCATTCACTGGGTTGAGGACCACTTTGTCTCCAATCACAACCTGCAATAAGACAATAAGATGCCAGGATGAGAAATAAAGGATAAAAAAGTTAACATTGCCATTTAGCACAAGCAGAGCTACCAAAGAGGGAGTGTGTGATGAGATGTTAACTAGAAGGCTAGAAAATTGTCACTAATAATTGTTTTCTATTGACTCGTTTTAGACAGGACTTGTAAAATAACTTAAAAGTAAAATACTTTCACTGGTAGAACTATAGCGTTAATAAGCTTTCAGATAAGAATCTTGTTTCTGCATTTCAGAGGGCTCCTAGCCATGCTGACGCTAAAGTTAGCTTGGCTTGTTTTAAAGTGCTCAGCCTGGTTCTAGTTTAGCATTGCTCCAGTGTACAGAGCCTGATAAGCCAAAGCATTTTTACTGTCAATAGGCTTAATAATTTCAATAGGCTAGTCGTAATACTAGTTTCTGATGGTACTCCTTGACTAATACCACAAAACCAATAATAAGCTAATACCAAGTCTTGTGGCTGGATCCGTGTTGGGACACGGCTAAATCAAACAAACTCTATGCTCACATCATTTATTTATACATCGTAGAGTGCAACTCAAATGCAGTATACTTTACATTGACTCTAACATGCATAGCCTACAGGTGATAGTGGAAGTTTCCTGTATTTTTTTGGTAAAAGTCCTGCTGCTCTGCCCATGTGCCATGCCTAATCTAAGAAGAGCTTAGAAGAGATGCCCTTTTCTCTGCCCAGTGTATTTAGTCCTTTGGCACAACCACATGGCTTCCAACTGCAGGGTGAACATACTGGTGCCAACAAGAGCTTTGTTAGCAGGAAAAGACCAATTGGGTGTTGGCAAACTTCCATTCAGGGATAGAGGTAATAAGACAGATCCCTAACACGGAGGCTAAGAATGGGAAAGAAGACCTGTGCGTTGAAGGTCTGAACCTTTACTCTGCTATCTTAAACTTAAAATATGATTCACAGCTGTATGCACACTTCAAGCTCAATTGTAAAGATTGAGACTGCCCATTAAGATACACATCTACAGCTTGAAATGTTAAACACACATCATCCCAGGCACAGTTCAGTCCTTTGCGTTGCCTGGTGTTGAGCGACATACAGATCGTTGTTCCCACAATGCACCATGTCAACCGATAAATGACACAAGATGACTCACGCTATCCCCGATGGAGCGTAACTTGTAGAAGGGCTGGATGTAAAACCAGGAGCCTTCGTTTCCTGCAGTGTCCAACATCACTCTCATGGCATTCTTTTCTAACAGAGCAGGCAGGCGTTTGTTCACTGTCAGGTATTTGTTGCTCTTCAGGTGGAGAAGCTGAGCAGAAAGATGATACAGACAATACACATGAATGATGAAAACTGATGTAAGGAGAGAGACCGCTTCTTAATACAGTGATGACAGGATTGAAGTTTTTATTGCAACACAAACAACTCATATTCCTAATTAATGAACTGCAAAGTACTTTTTAATAACTACTCTAGCTTACATTAGGACCCTGTGTGTGTGTGTGTGTGTGTGTGTGTGTGTGTGTGTGTGTGTGTGTGTGTTTTATTATTTAAAAAAAAAAGTACTTTCTCCTGCATTTCCGCTTTGCTCTGGATGCATTTGTATATTTGTATTTAATAAATTTGTGGGTATGCGAAATTTCACAACATTGCAAATTAAGAACATGGAACCTGTTGTTTGTATCTATTTTAATTGTAATGGTTTCAGTCTAATATGAAATCAGATGGATTTTATATTAAAATGTGTGAGATTAAATCCCTTTCTGTGATGTCAGGTCAGACCCTTCTTCTTTAAAGCAATAGACTACTTTGTGACTTGATACCAAGCAGAAAATTAGGAACAAACCTGTATGACATTCCCGTACTGAATTACTGTGCCGAGCAGTTTTTTGTTTTCAGAGTCATTTTGCTTCTTTTCCAAGTCAGCTGCACTCTGGAAGTAAAGAATGAGATTAAAACTGTCTGCAAAATTGTTCATAACACCAGTTAAACACGATAATGTGATCAAAGTAATCTGGCTGGTTAGCTGTTAAACAGAGCATAGTTGCAGCAACGTTTTTCAGGGAAAACTTGAAGCTTTAACAGTAAAGGGCTTTACCAAAAAAAATTTGGCTCACATCTCCATGGAAACGTAGTAGATACTTCAATCCTTCATTTTATGGTCAGAAAGCAGATTGCTTTAAATGGTATTGTCTCCAAGCAGATAAAGAGAAAAGGAGTGTAGAGGGCAGAAAGGTGGGACAGTAGGAGTAAAAGCCTTCAGTAATGTCTATAAAAGGACCTCAGCAGATTTACTAACTCTACATTGCTCTTAAACTGTATTGTTGCACATACAGCAAGAACATTTCTGCTCCGTGCTTTGCATTCAGTTTCAACCAAAACTATCTTGACTAAAACCACTACTTCTTGAAAAGTAATGCAACCCTGTCCACCTTCTTCGAATCCTTTGAGGCACAAGAGCACGTACAGTATATATGTGCCAAGCTGCTCTGTGGGGACTGCAGGCAACTTAAACATGTTGTTTCTTCACTCACATGGAGTTTGTTGAGCAACACCGTGTCTGTGTTCCCTCCAGGCTTTGCTGCTTTCCAGAACTGCTTCTGGGCCGAATAGCGGTTCATGGGACACAGTCTGAACAGACAGTCTGGACAGAAAGAGAGAAACAATAAACAAAGAGATGCAGCAAGATACATTAATAGAGGGAGAAAAATACAGACATGAAGTCAAAGAGATAAATTTGTGATAAGTTGTGTACACAAGGTGGGGGGGGAAAAAACAACATATAACAGATTCTGATAATCAAGAGGGTATAAAATAAAAACAGTTCATAGTGAAAAATAGTAAATGAGTTTAAAGCTAAAAGGAAATAAAAACAACTTAAGAAAAGTAGAGCAAAAATGTTGATGCAGTTTGGAAAGGTCACTTCTACAGTGTAGGAGACGGGTCAGTGCAACAACTTAGCATAAACCAACACACACTGAAGGACAGGCCAAACAAGATGATACAAGATGTTCACCCATACATAATGCACAAAGGGTAGATATTTCACTGAAAAAATACCTTGTATTATAGACCTATGAGTTTCACACATCACTGTGTGCATGTGTGTATACGTGTGTTTGCGCTTTATACACGTTCATTATTCTCCTTCAAAAAGATTAAAGGCCGTTGTGTATTTTAGGGAGCAAAGCTGAGATGCGGGGAAGCGTGTGTGTGTGTGTGTGTGTGTGTGTGTGTGTGTGTGTGTGTGTGTGTGTGTGTGTGTGTGTGTGTGTGTGTGTGTGTGTGTGTGTGTGTGTTATACAAGTGAAGTAATATGTGGTTATATCCTGCGGTCTGGACAGCACTATTGAAAGTAACTTATATGTGTATGTGTGTTGTTGCCGGTCAGAGTTTGTAACCACAGCACCAATGAGATCCTGCAGACGTCACCAGACTCTTATTGTGCTGCTCATTTTCATAGATACAGCACAAACGGGCTGGGAGGGGGGAATTCGTCCTTGAATTTGCATGTGGACAGTTTAAGCATAGCATAGTTCCTCTTCTGTCCCAGGAGAGTCCCTTCCTTGTGTCAAGCACACACAGGTTTTTGAACCAGCGAATAGTGTGGTTAAGCAGCTAAAAGTTTACCAGAAGAGAAACATGAAAATCCCCCCCAAGCCCCCCCCCACCAACTCCTGCAACATCGCGACTCCTCCCTCCGAGGCCTGGCTTCCCTCTAACTTCACCTCTCGTCAGACCCAATTCTCTGTTCTCAGGGAGAAAAAGAGCTGAGAAAAAGAACAATCCGTCCATCCTTCCCATTTCTGTCTCTCCTTCTTTCCTTCTGCTATTGCTGCAGTAACATGACCAAATAAGGCCAGTCAAGAGAAGGGGAGTGGGATGAGAGAAGTAGAGGGTGGGGACTCCCCTATCTTCCCCCCTCGACGTTCTGTCATCCCTCCTTCTCTCTCTGTCCTGAATTCCTCAACTCTCTCACACACTGCTCTCCCCGGCTCTCTATCTTGCTGATCTTCCTCCTAACCCCCCCCCCCCCCCCCCCCCCCCCCCCCCAACCACCAATAGGATATGGTTTACTTTTGTTTGACCCAAAATGCAGTAAGAATACTTCAGAAAAGTGAAGTGAAAGAAAAATGAGGAAGACAGAGGAGAGTGAAAGAATGAGAAACAAAGAGGGAGCAGTAGAGAACTGAGGCTGCAGAGTGAGATGGTCTTTAAGTTGACACAGACATTTATCGCTCTCACACACAATCACAGCTGCTGTATTAGTGACACAGGACCAAAACCCACTTCAGGCTAATCTTTAATCATAAACAGCTTGAAGAAACAACATGTCAGCTTAAAAGTACTAAAATCTTGAGTAAGAATTCCTTCTGGGGTCACTGGGCAAGATGGAGAAGGAGGGGAGATGTTGGGCAAGTGTAGAAGGCAGAAAGACTTCAATGATTCATTAACATTCCTCCAGTTTAAGACCATCTTTACAACCACAACACCACCCCATGAACTATAATTTATGAAGCACACACAATCCATCTTGTTGAATCGTCTGAGAAATGATCAAATCCTGCTTGATGGGTGTCAAGGCATTTAGCCGTTTTGGTACTTGACCTAAAAGAAATATATTTGGAATTAAACATAATTTAATTTTGTCCAACGCTGCTCTGATTTAAACCCTTTTTTCCCCATGTGTTATGAGCTGTCCAAAATTTGAAGTGAAGTGCACTTACCTGCAAGAGTTTCATCTCACTCCTGTCTGTTATATATACGTACGGTAAGGGTCGACTGGCAGCTTGGCACAAGGAACGAAAAAGGTTGATACTAAACATTCTGCCAAGTGATACGTCTGATACGTCTTAGCACAGCTTAAAACGTTTAAATGGTTATCTCATTGAGGTGTCCAACCATAACCAACAAATACTGAGGGAATAATCCTTTGATTATTTCAGGCAAGAGTTGGGAATTCTGGGAAATGGTCTGTGTTATCCTCCGGCGTGTCAATGTCTCTGCTGATGTACATCTCGTGCACCCTGCGGTTACGTTAGCTTGCGTGCGGTTGACGCATTAGTGTTTGTGTTGTGTGCGTGGCATGAATGTTGTGAAAGTAGGCTACATCTGTACGGACCGGCCAATCACAGATCACGGTCAAACAGCCATTTGAAGTTGATTCTGGTCATTCGCCGATCACTCGGTGCATCACCTGGCTCTGTCAAAGTTAAAGCATCTCAGTTTTTCAATGCATAAAGAAGTCTATAAGCTAGAATATCTACAGGTTACACAGCTGACTTAAAGTATAAAATAGGTAAAGATAGGATGAACTGAGAACAACACTTGGCCAAGTAACCTCGGTAGTACATTCCGGATATTTAACAAAATAAAAAAGAGGTTAATAAAAATAAATTAATATAGGTTTTGATAAATGGGTAACTACTGAGCCTCTGAAAGCTCGGGTAAAATAAAAATAAAAAGAACTGGGTGTGAACAGATTTTTCAAACCATTTTTTAATCTTATCCAGATCGTGGGCTCCTGAATAACAGCAGTGATTTGAAAAAAGCCAATGTGATCAGTAGTCACATGTCTATATTGATTCCACAGTCATGTCTGTTTTGGGGTTTTTTTTTCAAATAAGCTATGAGGATGTACGGTATTTAAATGGATATAAGCAGGCTCTCCTCTTGAAATGTCTATGGAACATGTCTTACAAGCTCCATCTTTCACAGAGACGACGGTGTAAGACGTCACTGCGGACATTTTCTTTTACGTTTGATCATTTAAACAAATTCGACATATACTAGCCTTAATAATTTACTTAAATCTGGCTTATTTCTTCTACAGTAAGAAGTCTCATACTATAGCTACAATTGTTGCTACGTCAGTTACCTTGTGACTGTACAGTATGTCTCTGGACTCAATTACCAGACAGCATGCTGTAAAGGAAATTCTGTAAGAATAAAATACTGTAAATTAAAGTGTATATGAATGAGGAGTCAAATCTGGAGAATTAAAAAAAAAAGAAGATAAAAAGACCACAAACGTTAAAACAAGCATGTCCTTGTCACACACACACTGTTTGGTCTCCGATTATGACTCAGCATTTTAGCATTAGCTGTGAACTACAGAAGACTACAGCGGCTTAGTGTTAACGACATGCAGGGAAGGTGTGAACACGTTAGCAAGTAGCACCAGTTTTTATATCTTGTGTGACTGTTGAGGGGACACAAACAGTGCAATCACATTTGAAAACTGGTAGAGGACAAAATGAAAACCAAATAGATAACTGAGCTAAATATCACCATGATGTCTGTGAGTTACAGTGAGACAATAAAATTAAATTAGGAGCCTTTTATATCGCAGCACAAATAAAATCATTGTTTTAAATCACATTGGAAATAACGTTATCTGATGATGGCGTCACATGATCAGTCATTTTTAGATTTATTATTGCATGTAAAAATAATTAACCATGTCACTTTCTTCCCAGGCATATACGAACAAGCATTTTTTTAAGTTAAAAAAATCCAACCAATTATGGTTTGATATTATCCAAGTGTAACATGGGAAAAAAATATTTAAAAAGGTGTACAGTATTTGTGTACATGACCTGTTGTGCTCTGCAGTCGACCTTTAAAAATAATCAATATTTCTATAAAACACTTCTAGATTTTTCAGCAGGAGACACATTGAGGATTTTGTTTAACTGAAAATGCAACTTGGTTACTCAGCTTTTAGACAAAATGAGACCACCTAATAAAACAAGCAGAGCATATTTATACACTTAAAAAAAAAAAAAAAGGGTGTCATGCACAAGGGGCAACAGATGAGTCAGAGAGATCACTTAAGCATGCAGGAGTGCAACAAAGCAGCAATTGCTCAAATAAAAAAAAAAGCAAATGCAGCACATTTTAAAAAGATCAGAGAGGCTTGTAGCAGCGACAACCATCAAAACTACCAAAGAGCTATTCTTTATATACTGTACTGTAAAATGTGTTATTTGACAAAAAATAAATGGCTGCATATTTAACAAAAGCCTGCGCTACCTGTGTGACAGACCTGAGCTGCTCTTCCCTGCTGTAATTAAACCACATGCGCCTTGAAGAGGGCCTACAGAGACACAAACTGTACACTACTTCCTCTATGCTGTGCTAAATCAACAGTATCCTCAATGTTGTGTCTCGTATAAACTGCTACATGTGTGTGCCAAAGTTCTTATCCTGTCGGAGATATTATAGAGGAAGCGACCAAATGCTTGTAGCGCATCCGAGACAATAAATGGGTGTTCAGACAACAGCTTCACCTCACTGTTTCCTGCAACACCTCTCCTCTCTGAAGACAGGAAAGAAGTATATGTGGATATTAGGAGAGGAAGGGACTAAAGACAGAAGTGTTTCTGGTGTTTATCTCACATGTGCCACCCAGTTAGTCTGCAGTGTGTCTCTGAAAGCAACGCTGACAACAGATTGTTAGCGCGAGGGAGCTAGTGCTACATAGCTTGTTTGTTTGTACGACATGTCAAAAAGGGGGAATTAGAGATGAAATATAAGGCTGATACAAAAATGAACAATTACTGAATTTTTGTTCTTGTAAATTTTCGTTTTTATAAATGATTTATTTATATAATTATTTTATGTAGTCATTTTAATGTTTCTGTCTACGTTACCTAAAATGGGACTATGGCTTTAAAACAGCATTCTTGCTGCTGTAACTATGACCTGCGACGCTTCTCCTTCTGGTCTCTATCAAATAAACAGGTTAGGGTCGCAGATGGCCTCGTGGATAAGTTGCACCCTGTGTCAGGAGGTAAAAGCCTTCAAAGCGGGCTGCCCAGGGTTCAAGTCCGACCTGTGGCTCCTTTCCTACATGTCATTCCTGACTCTCTCTCTCTCTCTCTGATTTCCAACACTATTAACTGTCCTAAAAAGCCCCCCAAATAAACATATAATAGTATTTTACTGCTTAGAAAAACAACACAAGACAAATCAATTTAGTAATGACATGTTTTGAAGAAAAGGAACACACAACCAAAGGGTTAGCTAGAACAACGGGACACACTGGAATGGTCCTTACATGCTGATGGTTTAGAAATGAAATGTCAGGCTGATAACTAGCATCTGTCAACATCTTTCTCGTAACACAGCAGACAATTTGGTCCCTTCATCTCTGCCTTTTGTTTCTCTAATCAAAAGCATCCAGCTCCATTGTAGATATTTTTTTGAAACAATAAAGCTATTTGAAGCCTTTCTAATCAAAATGATTCAGTGAAAGTAGAAGCAGATCAAATTGGAACAATTCCTTCAATTACTTCAACACCAAACAAGAACAGCAGCTGTCACAAGCACCTGCATGACACATTTTCAACCCTTCAGCAAAATCCTCAATAATCTAATTCAGAAAGATTTCAAATACAACAAGTACTGTTAGAGCACTTCCTCTGCTGACGGCTGAAGAGCATACTCATCTGATGTCAGTGCACTATCTGAGAGTATATACAGTAGGTGGATGAATGTGTTGTTACATCAAATAACAACGAGCTGAGATACAAAGTTCCTCAGTGTGTGCATGCTGGAAAGATGAGCAATACTGTGATTATGAGGAGGGTGCTTGTGTTTACATAAAGAGGAAATGTTGAGAATACCTCAGCAGTGACAAGTAAAAGGTCCTGACTGTGTGGACACAGCTCGTCTGGACCGGCGTGTGCCCTGAGTGTCCATTAAAAAGGATTATCAGTGCACAGTATGTGTCCCTCTCCAGCAGCTGAGGCGCCTCCTGAACGAGGAGGAACTAAAGATATACAATAGCCTAGACTCTGCCAGATCAACTGAGAAGACTCCAATTTGAAGTGACGAAAGAAGTTTTGAGAAAATAATTACAGATATGTACACACAAAGCCTTGCTGTGTTTGTAGACATTTATTGATACCCAGTGAATTTCCTTTGGGATCAATAAAGTATTAATTTATCCAGTGTACTCAAAAAGTCCCTGGTATGAGTCAACACTGGAGCCTACATTTCCCATAATCCAACCACAAGTTAATTTGCATAAATATAGAGGATACGTACAGTATCCTACAGTATTTCGGGGGTGGGCGCTTATAAGCTCTGCTTCAGCCCACTCCTTTTGAGCAGAATTTTAACTGTTCAAATAAACAAAACAAAAAAAAAAACATTTAAAAAAAAAAGTATGTTTACCATCGCACAATCACTTGATGTTGTCAAACATTATGGTATCATCACTTTGTCACACTGGATGAAACGTCTACAAAACCACAGAAAATCTCCAAATGCTGGGTAGTATAAATCATTCACAGTCTGTTTTCACTCAAGGTTTCTAAGACAGTGTCTTGAGATAACGTGTGTTGTGAATTGACTAAATAAATCTAATAAGTCGAAATAACCTTCTCTGTATCTATAACGTGACAATGTATGGAACTGTGAAAAAAAACAACAACCAATGAACTAACTAACTAATACATCTGATTGATTGATTGAAATAGTATGAGTAGTCCTACATGTTGAAAACAATTAATTGTCCTCATTGTCAAGCTAACGTTACCGTCTCTTTAATATTTTCCAATGGTCCTTTTCCATATTATCCCTCAGTGCCTATATATTGACTTTGTTGTGCCTTCTGGTAGACATCCAGAGTCCTCTCACAGTGACACAAGGGCCTCCTCAGGTCAAAACCAGCTGACACGGTCCAGGAGTTACCAAAGCTCCTGACAAAACACATACAGCTTATGTGAATGTGTTTATAGAGTTTACGTTTACGAGAAGAAGGGTCTTTAACAAGCAGCTCAGCCAGTTTCCTTTTATTTCCCATCAGTGTTATTGCGCTCTATCCAACATAAAAAGTAAATGAAAAAAAAGACCACGTACAGTATCTATCACATAGGAATAATTAACTCTCCTTAACTCTGTCAAGGAGATATAGTGATCTGGGTCAGGTTTAGAAAAAAGACTCTCCCTTTGATTGCATTAATCTCGTGATAAGTTTTATAAGTGCGTCAAGGAAAAACTAAGAGTGGGAGGCTTGCAGATTAAATAAGGCATAGTGATGAGAGAGAGTCTTCTTTGAGTGAGCCATTAGTAACTTTCCACACTACAGATGCATGCTAAATGCAAAACAATCCAACAGATTTATATTAGATTACAAACAGAACCGTTTTCACGCCGGATATTTCAAACTCGGTTAAAACTGTGTTTTTTATTTTCTAACCCCGGTCATCAGATAAACACAATCCAAACTCAGCTAAACCTCTAGTGAAGCTACTTTACTAATTCATCTTCTAATTTTAGAGCCTGTTTACAGCAGAGAGAGACAAACATGATGAATTCAACTTCAAAGTGTTGCGGGTGGATGGATGTACATTAACATGTATTCCAGCCTCTCTCAGCAGGTCCATTACATTAAGTGGACAGTTGTTGAAACACACAAAGCAACAAACACAGGGAGTGCCTTTCAAGATGCCGCTGTAGGGGAGGTATCAGTCGGCGGGTTTGTGTGCATCTCCATGACTGGGACTGTCTCTAGAGGGGAGATAACCTTGTCCCGGAACATGAGAGACCCACTGAAGAGACGAGCTGTGTGAGCGCCACTCAGATCAAACCGCTCTATTATCTAAGAATGGTGCAATCGTCTTAATGCACATGAGCCGACAGCTAGCATCTTGAGTGAGTATCTGAATGGGAAACACCATAGGACTGAACAACCTGCTTTACCTTTTACGTTTCATGATTCACAGCCGCGATCAAGAACTGATCCATCAAATCTCCAAATCACAACAAACGAGGGGTCTCGTGACACCTCGAATAAAGACCACACCATACTCTTCTGTTTTATCTTTCAGAGACACCTCATGTCATTCAACCACGAGTAAGTACTACTAGAACAACGTCCTTTAACAGGCAGAAGGCAAACTCATTGTCCATGTTATCTTTGCAGAGAAGGGTGGAAGGGGAGATACAGAAGAAGCAACATGTGCAGAAACAAACCCAAACAAAGAAACAGACAAGACAGGAGACACACTGATGCAAAATGATGTCTCCATTCAATTCTTTTTCCACAATGAACAAGAAAACATCAATTTCCTGATTTATTTTGGTACAATAACCTGTAAGATGCACTACTCAAGCCTTCAACACACTCATACTCTTTGTTCTATAATGCACCAGGCCTCTCCCCAGAGAATTAACCCTCCAGCCTGAGAACTGAGGGTCATGAGTTCTACTTCCTGTATGGGAGCTAAAAATAGCAGGTTCACCCAAAGAGGCATCTCAAAAAGAAGCTCTTCAAGTGTGTTGTTTTCCAGCAACTCTACATTAGAGCTCCCTCTCTCTCCCTCTCTCTCTCTCTCTCTCTCTCTCTCTCTCGCTCTCTCGCATCTACCTTTACCTCCGCAGACAGGCAAGCACACACAGCTATCAACACATGCATACACACACTCCATTAACATTGTCAAAGGCAGGCCTGTTTGAAGTCCTGAGGGCAGAGATATTGTGGTTGTCACCAAAGAAACACAGAATAACACATTCAGCAGAGCCTCTCAGTATAAACAGACAGCAGTTAGTGTGGTGATGTCAGCCCTCAGAAGTCCGCTCTGTGTGTCTCCTACCTCTGAACTTCTTGGGAGGGTTGTTGAGGTCCCCTGCGTCAGGCTGGACCACACAGCGGTCATCCACCAATCTATGGATACACACATTCAAGATATATTAGAACACACACACCTGCAGTAACCAATCACTCTTTGCTCATGCACTTGTATTTAGTGTACTTTAGCAGGAACAAGAACAGCATTTGTATTCATCTAATTATCTTCAAAGATGTTTTTCTTCAGGAATCATCTCCTCAGTAATTCTTTGAGTTTAACATGTTGGTCCACCAAAACAAACCTTCTGAACAGTTCATTGAGCTCTATGGTTGATATGAAGTTTAACGATGTCGTTGCTGGATATGGGACACAAATATGAATCATGCGTACAGAAAAAATGATTGTTAGCTTTACATGGATTTATGGATCTATTTGGGTATTTTTTTGTTTGAATGCAGTACTTTTTGGGTCAACAAATTCTAAACATGTTCCTTTGAAATCATTCAAACTACAAAATCCTCTCGTTTAAAGAGTAGTTGTTAGTATGATATGTCAGCCAAGACAAAGTTATAGTAAATCCAGCATTGCATTTCTTTTTGATAAAAGCAAAATAATAAATAATAATAATACATTGAAAGAAAAATGCATAAAAGTAAAATAATTCGAAAGAAATGAATTTGAACTCTGAGCTGCACAAACAAAGAGGTAGCAGCAACAACTGTCCGGTTTTCATCTTACAAATGTGAAAAAGAAGTGCTGGATTTGTTCTTTTAATCATCTCGTCTCAAATTGAGTCTGTCCTATTTCTGTTTTAAGAAAGCTGTGATCTTACTGTTTGTCATCTTTACTTGATAAAACATCAAACTGGTTTTGATTTTTGGAAATGTATTGCTATTTTACCTAATCTATCTGAGTGAGGGGTATCTCTCTGAGCCCTGAGAGTGTGATAAGTAATTGCCCCCATACACAGTGTGACCAAAAACCACCTGAATACACAACACCTTGTCATTTCCTATTCATATTGCAAGCTCTTGCATTTTTGTCCTCCACCCTCCACTATAATTAAATCATTCTGGATTAGGTGATCTGCATGTGGACAGGCTGGACTCTGGTGACATGCTTAGCTTTTACAAGTTATAATAACACTTGTCTGGACACAAGCCAAATCCTACATCCATTCCAGTCCTTTTCCTGGGGAATGTGTACAGTTGTCCAAACAGACCTGTCTGCTTGTCCAGTCTGGACACCTCGAGGAAAGACTTAGAAATAAGGAAACAAATGAATTATTTGTACTCGTTTAGTAGATACTAAACTGTATGTGTGTATAAATACACATAACTTGTTGATCTTTCCAAGACAGGTCATTCATTGACATTTTGTTAGATGTCAGACATTTTAGCAAACAGGACAAGTCTGGCTGAACTGCAAAGCAGCATTTTTAACATTTGTAACCTTTGATTTGCTAATGGACCCCTCTCCTGTTACCAAACAGTGGAAGAGAATGCTGCTCAGCTGGAGATACTATAATTCTCAAAGAGTTTCTCTCCCCTCAATATTCTCTGTTTAGTTTCTTCCTCTGAGGGCAGAGGATCTGGAGAAGGCTGCGGAGTTGTAGGTTGTGCGTGGAGAATATGGCGTCTTTCCAAAAACTGTCATGACAGTTTAGTGAATGCACTTGTATGTTTGTGTGCGAGTATGTGTGTGTGTGTGTGTGTGTGTGTGTGTGTGTGTGTGTGTGTGTGTGTGTGTGTGTGTGTGTTTGTGTGGGAAGCACTGGAACTCGAGAAAAGGCCACAATGTCTGTACAGTGACTCAGTCTTTGCTGCAGGTCATTCCATTTTTTATGAGCAGGGGTGGAGGTCCTGGACAGTGACAGTACTGACAGCCTTACTGATGCTCGATCCAATCAGCTGCACCGTCTTGCGACAACAAAACAAACAATTTCTCTTGTTGCCCTCAACATTTTAAGCAAAAGAGCATTTTCAAAGGTCAAACGCAACAATTCCAACTATGAGGTACAACTGATGGAGTTGCAGAACACAACATAATTGTGACTGTGTGGGTGAACACTGATGCTTGTAAGCAGTTAAACCAATATTGTTGTTGAGCACTGTGTACAGCATCACCTCATTGTTTCTCGGCCCTCCACGCCCACTTCTGCCACACTCTCACAAACAAACACACTTATCATTATCTGTGCATTTTCCTGCCCCTACATTTCCATTTCTTCCGGCACTATCAGCGGCGGAGTCATGCCCAAGGCCACAGGAGGACGAGTTCAAAAGGCCTCTAATCTGTTCCCCGAGCTTTGATGTTTAAGATAAATTGCAAGGATGTGTTTTTTTTCTCTCCCTTAATTACTTCATCCCAATCTGCCTCGAAACGATGGAAACTTTCAACCACTGAGATGGATGCACGTACCCCAGGGTGCTGATAAAACCGTTGGTGGATCCCTCTGCATACAGGGAACAGATGTCCCCAATATGCAAGAAGCTGGACATCTTATCCGACATGTTGACACACAAAGTGGACACCTACAGAGGAGAAAAAGATACAAATGAGTTGCTAATAAGAAATTAAAAAAAGGTTATCAGACATGTTACAATGCCAAAAGTTAAAAGAGGATGAGACGATTCCTAATTGTCATGATAATATTCAGCTAAATCTATATAGAATTTTTCTTCTTTATTTACAGCTACAGAGTACCCAGGTATGTGGAAGTGTCACTTTTGTTTAAAGACAGGCTTCCCCCTCTTCTGAAAGGACTCCACTACACTGACACTATACCCGCCTGTTACCTTGGATTTGCATACAAGCAGCAGGGAAATATCTGGGTTGATGAAACTGTAACCTGTTTGTTTAAAGCTTTCAACTAGACAGTTAATGATTCAGCTACAGGGAAGGTTTGTGCACCTGCAACAGGTCATCTGTGCCAAGGCTGCACGGAGCTGTGTGCAAGCAATGCAGGTCCACTCCACTCAGTGCATCTGCCTCTCACTTCAGTCGATTCATGATGGAAACTTAACCAGCGGGCCTTGACTGAATATTATTTGTGGGAAGCCTGAACTGAACTGCTACATGAATACTTTTTTTTGTTGTTACAGGTCTAAACTGCGTGTATAGATGCTTTTCTGAACACTTGATCAAACGAGTCGATCGTAAACTGTCATTTTCAGTCGCCATCCGCAATCACACTGTTTCACCGCAAACCGAAATAATCCTCATGCTTACCATTTTGCCAGTTTGTTTGTTTTTTGGGGGGTTCTAGTGTGTAACTGAATCAATCACAAGCTCTGCACATGAGCAATACGCATTATTCTAAACCATTAAAGACGACAAAACCAAACATTTGTTCCTCCCTTGAGAGAGAGGATAGCAAAGAGAAAAGAGGAGGATGGTGAAGTGAATAAGTTGTGCGCGCAACTTTACCTCGACTGTGATAAACGCTGGGGAGTTCAGCTCTCTCTGCAGCAGCTACGAGAGCATGACTACGGGTTTTCTTCTTCCGACGGGCCGAGGACGAGCTGCAGCCGTCAGCGACTCTTAATAATCCTGTTTATTTCTCCCTTTTTTTGACAGCTGTCTCACCTATCTGCGCCTCTTGGTGCTCCGGGGCTGCGTTCACTGAGGCAGGCAGCACACTGGTTGGTTGAGCTGCCTGGCTCACTGCCACTTCTTCCTCGTCTTCTTCTTCTTCTTCTTCGTCTCAGACGGTTGTAGTGATGAAAGCTGGGAAATGATGTCCATGTAGTCACATCCCTCCAGCAAAGGAAAATCTGAATTATATTATCTCGCCCACTGTTAAGACTTGACTGATAAGGTGAGCAAAAAAATCTTTTTTTTTTTTTATCTGACAAAAGCTGCCAACAGCACCCCCTTCTTTTGTGTAGGCCTTTGCTTATTTTTTTTGGAGTGAATAATTTCATTGGCATTAAAAAAAGGTAATCTAATTAAATTGAAAATCACTTTATTGTCATTATTTAAGTATTTTTTATTTAAGAAATAAAAAAATGCAGTAGTCGGGCGCGAAAGAGTCAAATTTTCTTACAGTTCACCCAGCTGACTGACCACGTGACTTTGCGGAAGTGAAAGTGTCAACAGCATGAACGGAAAGCAACTGAGCCGCGAAACGCAAGAATGGTGCGGAGTTTAGCGTTTCTTTTCGTCTTCTTTGGTTGTGTGTGTTTGTCTAAATCTGCAGCCCAGCAGACAGGGTCGGGCTGCGGCTGTGACAAGCTGACGAGAGCTGCTACTGAGCAGCCAGCAGAGGAGAAGAGGGAGTCAGCAGCCCACAAATACTCCCGAGGTGCCAATGAGAGAGAGACACCGGGAGATGGGAAGGAAATTCAAAGTCAGGTATGCCTGAACATATCGCTGCTCCATTATGCTGTCCACACAGTAGCGAATATGGGAATAAGAGCAATTAAATGACAAAGTGTTTGAAAATAAAGGTGTGGATGTGATGATGCACTTCAAACAATATCAAATGAAGTTATATGGGCCGACATATTTTTTATATTATTTTTTTAAACTTTCGTTTTTGGATTGGCCTGCATGACATTCTCTGAATTCGTCAACGGAAGTTTTGTAATTCAGACTGACCCACGTGTCCATATGACACTGCATCTTTCTTAATAAATGCAGTTTCGCATTGTAACTCAGTTCTTCAGCTCATAGGCCATAGACTACAAGAGAGGGAAGTAGAATGATTAGACCTCTTTTTACTGCAGATGTACTATCTTGTTTCTGGCTGATATTTAATAGTCATGCAGCCTATCTTTGTCCCATTTCTGTTTGTTACTATTTGAAGATGACATGTGATGATTAGTACTTCAATGTGTCCCTCAACCACCTCTCGTAAACCAGTGGTCAATTTAGTTTGGTTAGAGAAGGTGAACTCCACAGTCAGGATTATCCCAAGCTGTCTGACTGCCTTGGACTCAGTTGAAGCTGTCAACAACTGTGTCCTTCTCATTTTAAAGTTATACTATCATTTAAAAGTATGTAGATTCACTGGACTGCTTGTCTGTTGTTGTTGTTTTTAAAGCGTATATCTTTCATACAGATGGTGCTGATTCCTGGAGGAGAGTTCCTGATGGGAACAGATGACCCAAGCATCCCTGCTGATGGTGAGGGCCCTCAGAGGCTGGTGTATGTGGACTCCTTCTACATGGACATCCACGAAGTCACTAACAGACAGTTTCAGAGCTTTGTTGAAGCCAGAGAATACAAAACTCAGGTTTGAATAATCACATTATCGTTTTTCTTAAAGATAACGTTTGGACTTTTTATGTCTTTATTTAAGATAGGACAGTGGATAGAGTAAGAAAACAGGGAGAGAGAGAGAGAATGAGGTACGAAATGCGGGAAAGGAGCCACAGGACAGATTCAAACCTGGGCCACCTGTTTGGTGGACCACAGTCTCCTTACGTGGCAATAACCTCTCGGCTCCTGGCATCCTCAGAATATTCATTTTGGTCTTAACTAAACTACTAGTACAACATGTATCATTATTAAAATGAGGTCTCCACATTATGTTGTCATAACATACACGTTCAGGAATATGTCATCTCTGTCAATTCTTCTGTGAACTTTTATCACCATGTCCCTCTGACTTTAAGACTCTGTGCCTCTTTAAGATTATTTTTTTAGATTATGGTGAGAATGATCAAATCTATATATATTTCTTAAATACTTAGACAAATCCCTTAAATGATGGAATTCAAATGTTAGTAAACCTGATTGATATAATCATTTACTGATATAATATAATGTTAATGTTAATGTATAATGTTTTTGAGTTTGAGTTTGGTTGTGTTTTCGTTCTTAAAGGCAGAGATATTTAAAGACTCGTTTGTATTCGAGGGAATTTTGAGCGACAGTATCAAAGACCAAATCGACCAAGCAGTAAGTATGACCTTTCAATCATTAAATGACCTCTACAGCTCACAGTTTCTAATGCTAAATCCATATGTAGCATTTGCAGTGTCACGTCTGTTTAATAGATGCAAATTACAAATGTTAGGGGAAAACACAGACTGCTAGTTCTGACAATAATAGACTGCTTTTTGAAAATGCTTCCTGTAACAACTTAATTGACCAGTGGTAATCGCCACAGTCTTCTGGGCTGCCAGAAGTGTTTGATTTCAAAACAGTTATTTTGAATAATACGGTTTGTTTAATTATATCATGTGCATTTTGAAATATGAGCACTGAAGAAATTGGAGGCATGTCAGATTTAATCTGTTCTGCTACTATGCAGAAGTGCCTAAAGCACAAAGCTTAAGTTAAGAGTTTGATTATGCTTTCCTGCCTATTGGAAAATATGTAAACATGGCAGTGATGTTGTTAAAGAGAAGAAGAAAAAACACGTTTTCTTATTCATAAAAATTATAATGTGGAAGAAAAATCTCTATAGTGTGCGTCTCTATAATGTCATAATATTTTGACGTTGGTCCTATGATGTACCTGAATGTTTCTAGAACAGTTTATGTGCACTAAGCCTCAACCTGCAGGACCTTTAAAGTACCAGCCCTGGGTAGCACATATTTTGGGCTTCAGACTCATATGTAAGAGTTTTAAGAAGGTTCACAGATTGGTTAAAAGAGGCCTGAGCACAGCAGGCCTCCTCAAGATGAAAACCAGACAGCAAGGAATTAGCTGCTTCATCTCAGCTGTCATGTGCAGCCTGATCCTATACGGCTGAGGAGGTGCTACATATGTACCTATTAAGTAGGCAACACTGGAGAACCTTAGGAGCCATGCATTTCTGTACAAAAAAATATTCTAGACGGGCATTGAAGTTTGTTTGTTAGAGAAAAGAAAACAAAGATTATAACAGAGATTGTAGTATATCAGTAAATAACCATTGCTGCTATCTTTTTTTCAACTAGGTTGCTGCTGCCCCCTGGTGGCTACCAGTCAAAGGAGCTGACTGGAGGCACCCAGAAGGTCCAGACTCAACGTCAGCTGACAGGTCAGAAGATGCTCTTTCTATACAGGAAACCCCCATGAGGTTGTCAAGAATATATTTGATTAAAAAGCTAAAATTATTTAATTTTGTCTTCAAATATGAACACAATTCTAATGTGTGTGATGGGGTTTAAAATTCCATTTTTTTTCTCTGTAATACTACGCTCACTTGAAGCATATTTAAGGTTTCAGTCGTCTTTGTCCCTAATCATTTGCACCATGGTGTGCAGGTTTCTACTTCTTGACACAATTTAAACAAAATGAAAGAATTGTTATTTTTCAGACTCATAAACATTTGATTTTATTTGAACATTTTTGAATTCAAATGGAGGATTTCTGACAGACTTTACTGAATATGGTTTGGTTGAAACAAATTTTTTTTTTAAATCGAGCCCTGTAACAATTAAAAATCTATTTTGTTGTTGTTGTTGTTGTTGTTGTTTTTTTTGTAGGCTGGACCATCCTGTTGTTCATGTGACCTGGGAGGATGCTGTTACTTACTGCTCCTGGGCCAACAAGAGGCTTCCCACAGAGGCAGAGTGGGAGCATGCCTGCAGGGGCGGCCTCAAAGACCGGTAAGATACATGATATGATATGCCACTTTAAATCATTCATTGTGCTTGTGGCCTTCATTGCATGATGTACTTCCTTTACATGTAGACTCTACCCCTGGGGAAACAAGTTGCACCCTAAAGGAGAACACTACGCCAACCTCTGGCAGGGAGATTTTCCAAACAACAACTCTGGGGATGATGGATACATCAAAACCTCACCGGTAGGACCTAGAGGGAAAGCTGTCGACTTACTTCAGTTGTCAGTGCAGTAAAGACCCTTCATTTGTCCTGATGGAGAGGAAGACAGCGATTCTTGAACAATTGATATGAAAATGGAAACTGAATTATAATCAAACTGCTGCCTACAGTCTACAGGAAATTAAAGTTTCCTGAGATAAAAGCTTGTCTCTGAAGTTGATAAAGTCCCAACTGCAGCTACCAGATATCAGATGAATAATAATTGGATAGTATTAATTTTGTTCTGAACAATGGTGAACTTTAAGAGCAAATATAGAATTAGCAATCATGAGTGTATGCACAAAAATCTTGAAGGTGTGAGCGGCTGAAGGAAATTGTGATTTTGTAATCCTGCCAGCTAAAAGAGCACTAATGCCCATACGTCTATATATCTGCAAGACTTTTTAACAAAAATTGGTTTGTATCAATGTACTTCTTAATTAGGACTGTTTTTTACATGACACCATTCTCACTGTACCCTGCAGGTGATGTCCTTTCCTGCTAATAGTTTTGGTCTGTATGACATCGTGGGTAATGTGTGGGAATGGACCTCAGACTGGTGGACTGTGATTCACAACACTGACCACCAACAAAACCCAGTAAGAAAACATAACCTCTAAGCTTTTGTGTTTCGTAGGGTGTTTTTTTTTCTGATGTTCCATCATATTTCCATTTCAGACTGGTCCTCCATCAGGCACAGACAAGGTGAAGAAGGGAGGGTCATACATGTGCCACAAGGTAAACAAGACACCTACTAATACATTGTTGTTGTTATTGCTGTTTTGAATCAATCAATGGAAAGCTTGAACCTGCTTGAATGTGTTATGACATATTTAATCAATTAAAATACTATTAGTTTTAGTTATTTAAATTATTTATTAATAATGTGCCTTAATTTATCCCATTATTTAGCAGTGAAAAAGGACCAGAAACCAGAAAGTATTTAGGACCCGGGACAGAATATTGAGATTGAAACCACAATGACAGATTCTTTTCAATCTCTTGCAAACAATTGGCCATCTTTTAAGCGATGATGTGCTGACATCATCATTGCAGCAAACATTTCAGGCTAAAATAGCTCACTTGGCAGGCAGTGAGACTATTGTGTGCATAGAGGTCTTTTGTGCAACAGTGAAAATGAAATGGTTCTGGATTTTAACATTTTTTGTACTATTTATTGAACCTAATCAACAAGAGCAACAAAAGCTCTGACAATTTTTTTGTTTTTTTTTTACAAAGGAGGAAGTAGAGCTTGTTGTTACTTTCCACCTGTTTGATTACTCAGGGAAAATGCAGCCTCTCTCGTTTTCTCTGTTACCCGGTATGTGACATTTACCTGCATTAGTGCAGCCACAGGAGTTTGACACAGTACTGTATATTGCTTATACTAATGCATATGGTGCATTTACTTTTTATGCAGCATTATTTTTACTGCCCAGTGGTGACCATTTCAGTTTGCCTGCCACCAGCATTAGTTGCCATGGAAATGTGACCAAATACATGCTATACAAGCCCTGAGCACAGAGTTCTGCTTGTTTCATTTGAATAAACCATGTGGTTGGGGAGAGAAAGACAGTCAGAAATGCTTAATGAATCCATGCAAACGTGTTTATAGTTTTTGATAAATTTTTTTTAATGCTTTCAAGCACAGTCAAGACAATAGATTTATTAACAGTATGTTCCTCTCTCTTCTTCTACTCCAGTCTTACTGTTACAGATATAGGTGTGCAGCCCGAAGCCAAAACACTCCGGACAGCTCTGCATCTAATCTTGGTTTTCGTTGTGTCTCCAAGGAACAACAGTGACCTCAGCTGTTTGTCCGAAACACTGTGCCCTTTATTTAAGCTTATCTCTTTCCTCAATGTTGGATGTGGAGTAAAAAAAATCTGTGCTATCTCGTTAATGTGCAGATGAGAAAGACGGGGGGCTGGTAGAGGTTAAGAATGTCTTACATTCTAGCAGATAATGTCAGAAGAGGGAATTTTTTAACGGTATTATTTTTGTATTTTTTTAAAGAAACAATAAAAAAAGAAGAATGTTGTGTTTTTCTTTAAAAAATGTACCAATGGTATTGATACTCTGCAAGGACTTGCTGAGATTTAGACTGAAAGTTTGTGAGAACTTTATATCCTGATACTTTCAGAAATAGTTTCAAATGTAATAAAGGGAAAAAACCCAATTCTATTTGTCTTGATCTGAATTTGTGTTTTTGTCTATTTTTTTGTTCAATTTTCTTTTTTTCACTGTGGGATTTTGGGAGTAAAAAACACTTTTTATTGGCCTTGAGTCTTGATCAACTAGAAAAATGTGGCTCTTTTTGGCATAATATGACTCAGAATGGTAATTTGCCCTTGTATGGAAGACTTTAAGCTATTCAAGTAAATTTTTACCTCACCTTGCTACTTTGTTATCAATGTGACTTTAGCATCATCCATGTCAACCAACTACAGCGTTGTATGACAAAAAGGTTTAGTATATAGTTATAGTGACCTCCAGTAGAGGGCAGCATATGCTTAAATATCTATCTTCCTCAAACTCTGTCTCTGATCCCCCGTCCATCTGTCAAATATGTTCATGTTTGTCTGATGGTCAGTCAAACATATGAACATATTTGATAAATAATAAGCTAAGCTGACACAGTATGAGCTCTATCTGAAGAAGGTTTAGGGCAGTTTGGGCCTTGACAGTGAAAAGCTGATTCAGGCAGTTTTGGACTGAGCGCAGCTAAAGTTCTTCTAAGTAATAAGATTAAGAATCCAAATGAAAGCATGTGCACCCTCAGGGAACAAGTGTGCCTGTCAAAATGGAAAGGATAAAAGATCTTTACGAAATGAGCATAAGAAAAAGACTACACTTCTGGGAAAAAAAAGACCCAAAAAGTTATTTATTTTTAACTTCTTTAGTAGTCTATACATATTGCATGTGAAAATAAAAATAACTAAGCAAACAGCAAATCATTCTAGCAAAATTGGATGATTAAACAGGAAAAGGGAAAAAAATATACTAGTGCACCATTTAAAAAGAAAAACTCAAAATGTATTAAGCATTTGTATTTCTAGCATTAATATCACAGTATAATTAAACTAAAATCCTATCTTGTCATTTAAATCAAATTTCAAAGGTATAGTTGATACAACATTACTGCACAATTGCTAACATTCAGTTGACAGTTTAAAAAGTCTAAACCCTGCTGTCAGCGTTAAATTGAAGCTTAGACAAACTTCATTACCTATCAGTGCACAACAGATTACCTGTTTTACAAAGCAACACTGATTCCACTATAGTGCTACATGAGTTCCTTCAGCCCCCGCTGCTGTATAATTAACTCAAAAGAAAGTGAGTCAAAAATGCACCACATAGACAAAATGTTAGCAACTAAGACAGGCAGGCTAAATACAGCTGCTATCTTCAAGAGTTCAAATCCATTAAAGAGATAGAAAGAATCAAACAAAGGCGATACGCTATACTAATAAAAATCATGTCCTTGATCACTCTGCCACTGTAGCAAAGATGAGAATACAAAAAACTTTGCAACTTTACTTGACTTTTGCACCAAAATGGCAAAAGTGTGTCTTTTTGTGCTGCTGAAGAGGCAGCAAGGCCTCCTTACTTAATCATCACCACATGTAATAGCTACGTGTGGTATCAACAGGAGAGGGTTTTCCCTCTGTGCCACCGTCTTTTTCCTTCTCACTTTCAGCCTCCCATAGGTTGATGAGAGGAGGGTAGAGCTCATTCAGGGGGATGGAGGAAGTCTTCAGCATGTATTTCTTTAGAGAGTGGTGGTAGTTTTTTCTCTTCCACCTACGGGCCATGTAGACACCCACAGTGCCCAGGCTGAGAAAAGCTAGCATGGTTGCCATGACAGCTAGCACAGCTACACTGGGATGCTGGTCTGAGAGATCCAAGGCAAATGTAGTGCTACGTGTTGTGACGTTAACACAAGACTTGTGTGTCTGCAGGTGTACGTTGGAGACCGTGAGGCACACCTCGTACTCGGTAGCAGGTTGAAGGTGTGTCAGGTTGTACTCATGAACGTCTACAGGCACACGAGCTGTGTAGGTGATGTGTGGGTTGTCGATCTTCATAGTGGCTGACGCCCATTTCAGGTCTGAAGACAAGACATTAGAATTGACTTTCCAGGAGACCAGGATGGAGTGCGACTCAGTCTGCTTGACATAGATCTTCATCACCTGGGCACTGTCAAGAAGGGTTCCATTTACGCGGACGGTAACAACTCGGGTGTCCGCTCCTTCCGTGTTCTGTGCCACACAGGTGTAACGACCAGAATCCTCTACCTGAACATGGGACAGCCGAAGGGTTCCCTCACTGCTCAAGTGATGCCGCTCTGACACAGTGTCGACCGTGATTTTGGACCCAAGAGGAGTCACCCAGTAGATCTCCGGCTCTGGCTCAGACATGGCCCTACAGTCAAGGCTGATGCTCATGCCCAGTTCGAGGTTCAAGTGGCTTGGGAATGTATTGTGGGATATGAGGGGGAGGCATTGCTCAGGGGAATCCAGCAGCTTTAGCCCTCGAACTTGCTGGTCTCTGAGTTCTGGTGGGGAGCTGCACAACATGGCCAGAGGCTCCATGAAGCGCACTGTGGTCCTGTTGGAACTCATCCACTGAATTACACAGTCACAGCGCAATGGATTGCTATGTAGACTGATTTCTCGCAAATTAGGTAGCATTTCCACTGTGTGCTGGTAAAGGGCAGTGAGGGCATTATTGTTGAGCATCAGGCTCTCCAAGGAGGGCATGTCCCTGAAGGCCAATTTATGCACATATGACAATTTAGGATTGTTTGTTGCCTCCAGCTTAGTCAGTTCTGGTAGGTTGTCCATAGCATAGCGGTCAATCGAAACTAACTCCATCATGTTATTGATTCCCAGCTCCTTCAGACGTAACATGTTCCTGAAATCTCCCTCCTGGATTTTGTTAACTGGATTTTTATTTAAGTCCAAGAATTTCAGATTTGGAACTTTCTGAAGAGCCAGTTGAGGGATTCTGATCAGTTTGTTGTCATAGAAAGAAATGCTCTCAAGGGTATCCAAACCAACAAATGCATTTGCTGGAACAACAGTGAGGTCCATTCCAGCCAGAACAAGACTCCTGAGGCTTCCAAGAGGCTTAAAGTTCATGTCTAGAAGGCCGATAACTGGGTTCTCCCCAATCATCAGGATCTCCAGATTGGGTGTTTCTTCAAACCAGCGGCTGTCTATGACATGGAGCTTGTTGGAGTTAAGATGAAGGCGCAGCAGGTTGTGCAGGCCTGCAAATGCTCTTGGCGAGATGGAACTTATCTGGTTGTGGTTGATGTAGAGTTCTTGGAGACTGGAGAGGTTTCCCAGGCAGTGGTCTGGCAGCTGGCTGATATGGTTCTCTTCTAGATGTAATGTGGTCAGGTGCTTCATGCCTGTGAGGCCAACGGCTTCCACCGTGCTGAAGTTGTTCTGGGATATATCCAGCTCTGTCAGGTTGAACAGCGCCTCCAGTTCTCCAATGGTGTAAGAAATGGCATTACTTTGGAGCAGTAACACCTGTGTATCAGTTGACAGATTCATAGGGATGTGTGTTAGCCTCAAGTCATTACAATCCACTGTGGTTGCCTCCTTGTACGTGGACTGGGGAGTGAACCAAGGGCGGATCTCGCAGACACACAAATGGGGACATTCTTTGCTGAGTATAGGCGACAGAGAGGAAAGAAGCAATCCCATGCACAGCCATAGTAGCGGAGGCCAGGGCTTTGAGCTGACTGCCATGTTTCTCTCTCTGCTCAGACAAAGCCTAAACAAGAGGCAGGGTTCAGGGAAAAAGCTTGCAGGGAAGGTTCATGAGCATTAGTCTTCTTTAGTGCTTGCAAGATGCTGTAGGCACTCTCCAGAGTGGTGATTTATTATCCAGGAGAAGTTATTTGCTGATGTCAGGCCAGAAGATCATATGGTCTAAACGTCACTTGTTAAGCCTAAAAAAGACAAAATAAGAGAAATGTTAAAGCCTGCAAGTTGAATATGATAATAGTATCATTAATTTTGATAATCTGCTTGCTAAGAAAAAAAGTTGAGACAGTCACAGACTAATTTTTGGTTTTCCATGTAGGCCCTACAATGAAGGGGGTAACGCATGAGTAAAGTGCGGTTTTCCACAGTGTTACCCCATAGATATTCAAGGGAGAAGGTTGGTGTGTCTCACGGGGCAGAATGAATCTTTCAAGTTTTCTTTTCTGACATGAAAATTAAAGGTCCCCTTACTTTACATGTTGGATATGAACTAGTCTCAACAATGGCCTGAAATTTCCTCATATTAGTTATGAGAACAATGAAAAGTTTTTTGTGAAATACGCTCTGTATTTATCAGTATCACGAAAAGACTGAGATAAGCACTGCCACCCTGATGTGTTGCTGGCTGTGTCTTCAGAGATTACCCACATGTATGTGCGGGGTAGATTATCTGCATACCAGCTTGGTATCAGTGATCCTCTTGAGCGAGTGTGGGGTGAGCACAGCCGGCAGCTCTGGCTGTGAGCCCATTACACAACAGGTTTAATAATCATGGAGTATGTGCTCTTCACTGTTTATCACTAACTACTGATGATACAGGCCACTGGATAACAGTTGTACACATTTAAAGGGCAAGTGTTGAGGCTGTGCTGTGATGGGAGAAGTCAATGACTGATCTAAGACAAGCAGAGATAGACTGCAGTGCACAGACAGACTGCATCTCCATAGGAATTGCACTATTTTATGCCTTAACTGTCATTTGTGACATTATTTCACAAAAATTACACCACTACATCTGCTCTGACTCATTAATTTGTGTGTTATTTATAGGTTTATTGGTTGTATTTGGAAAAAAGTGATAATTATTCAACAAACAAAAAATAGGCAGTCCCTGTATTAGTTTAATTCATCAAAGATCACAGTGGCTTTCTCTCAATAAAACAAATTACCAGTGTCAGTTTGTAGTATGACTCAGTCATAGAAACTCAGATTTAACCTCACAAATAAACTGAGGCTTTACATTCATTTGTATGTGTGTGTGTGTGTGTGTGTGTGTGTGTGTGTGTGTGTGTGTGTGTGTGTGTGTGTGTGTGTGTGTAGGTGTGTGTTTAGGTGTGTGTGTGTGTGTGTGTGTTTATGTAAGAGAGAGAGTGTGTGCATACAATAGAGAGAGATTATTTTGTTTCACAGGAAAACGACAAGTTTCTCTTATATTAACATCATCTACGCACAAATAGTTTTCTATCTCTTCTGTGTCCTGCAATGTGTTGACAGGTTTTTTTTAACCAAAGTATGCAATTCTTCACTTTAGAATGCAACAATATGGTGTGGAAAAAAACAGCATCATCGGATAGATCTGAAAATGTGAACATGTCAAACGTGTCACTCACTGCATGGTTGAGGCAGCTTTGGCATACAGTGATAAAGCATCACAGTATGTCGACGTTTGTTTCCCCTGGAGTGAAGGCACATCCGATGGGCAATAAAAGGTGGCTAGGGCCTTCAATGACTTGGTCACACTCAAGCTTAACTAATTGATTATTTCAGTGTGACTAAAGTTAGGCAACAGGGCCGTGCGTCAGTTCTGGCTCTGCACTGTGGTGTAACTGCTAATCACGTGGCACCTCTTTCTGCTTTGAATTGATCATTTATTTTCTTAAAGTATACAACTAAATGTTGTTTAAATGAAACTCCCTTCCTGTTCATACACATTGGTTTAAAGACATGTATGTATTCCTATCTGTCTGCCTCTGCCTTTCTTAATGCTCAGGTATCAAATAGGAAGAGGCAGGCAGCGTAATCGCTGGTTTCATACTGAGGCCATAAAACTAAGACACCTGGCACTAGGTTTCTGGCAGTCTGGCAGACTGGCAGCACTGTGGGGATCTGCATCCGTTCCCACCTATCTCTCACTGTGCGTACTTGTTGACCTTACTAACCCAAGGAGGCTATGCTGAGTACATATGCTCTTTTTCACTGATGGCCCACTTCATTATTACTACAGAACACTAATCCATACTTACAGGCACAAGCACACACCTCAGGTACCTATTGTTTGGCACAGACCAGTCTACTGATGGTAGGAGTTAAGCATCATACTTTAAGTTACCTTAAAGCTAAGCTATACTGGCCAAATATAAGATTCCTCACTTTACACCTATCTTACCAGACTCCTGATAGTTTAGAGTTTACATACGTGCTCTGCTTCCCAAGATGAGATACTTAATCCTATAAACAGCCGTCTAAATCAGATATTGTTGACTTTATGATGAAGATAATAGCTTTCATTAGAAGACGTACAACAAACTAAACTTCAAAGCACAATGTTTATCTAACACCAATTCACATTTTTTCCTCTTATCGTTTAAGTACCATAACCTTCACACTTATTCATAATTCCGCCTCTCTGATATAACACCCCTGACTTCTGGTGTATGCAAATGAGAGTAAAAGCAGTATTTTGACCGCATTCATGCATTTTATAATGTGCTTGCTACGTGCAAGAATGACTTTGGTATTAAGATCAAATAAAACAAAAAGCTGAAAATTGAAAATACTACAGAAAGTATAAATGTATCTTAATACTAAAAAGCCCTTATCTAATGTTGGGCCACATATCAAAACTGTTGATGTGCACTTCCAACATTTCAACTATGCAAATCATGTTGTTAGTATTTATGTGTTTCTTTATAAGGTTACAAGGAGGATGTATATTATCAAGAGAAGTTCAGTTTATTTGTTTTTTTTGATCAAAGTCTATGTTAGTCTTGCAATTACTCTCCTCTACACAACATTAATTACACCAGAGAATAAGCGTATTCCCACAGGATCATATTTAAGAGATGATGCTGTTCAGAGTCACTTTTTTGAAAATAAAAATGTTGTTCTCTGGCATGTAACACAGATTAACATTAATTCTCTCACTATCATAGCACGATCTGACCATTTGTGCACCAGCACCTGTATCCTGAAACTCTATCGCTAATCTCTTGGCTAGAGCTGCGAAGAGCAATTACACTGCAAGGAGCATATTAAAAATGCATGCATATACATATGTGTATCTGCAGTGCATCCATCTCCAAACTGCCACAAAACCCATACAGTCTGTTTTCCCACTTGTATTTGGCATACATGCATACACAAAGCACTGGAAGGAAACTAAAAAATCCCTCAACAGATCGGCATTATCCAGCTGTCTGAGCTGACGCCTCCAGCAGGAGAGATTTACTGTCTTTGCTCACCCAATCCTTATGAGTTTTTAATCTATGCACACATTGGACATTAAACACACACACACACACACACACACACACACACACACACACACACACATAGAACACACACATACATCAACAGTATCTGTTATTTTTACTAATTTTGCATTTATTCTCAGAACATCACAGGCCTGGAGGATCAAAGTGAGATGGTGAGATGTAATTGTGGGACATAATGAGCTCAGTATGCTTGATACTGTGGCCTCATAAATGTATTTATATGAAAGGGTCTCTGGAAAGCACAGGGAGCAATAAACTTAAACAGGGAAACATGGTTCTGCAGATTGATGCGGAGAGCTTTTTTTTTTTTTTTTTTTAATCGGTGACCTCTTGGTATTTGTGTGCAGGCGGCAGTGTTTGTTTTCAGTTGAAGAATCCAAAAATGATTCTCTGTTTTGCAGGGCCTTAAATAAATTTGGGAGGTTTCAAGAAATGTTCTTTCACTAGTTTAAAACGTTCCTAGAATTCACGTAATGAAAAACACTTCAGCATGTGCCACTGGTGCAGCCAAGAGGAACCTCACTTAAGAGCAGATTGCATCTTTTTTTATAGGACTCTGTGCTTTGCACCCCCACCCACCCCTTTCAGTCCTCAGGCCCTTTTCATCAGGTGCAAAAGCACTGTTTCTGAATCAGCAGCCCTACAACAGGCTTGCAGACATGCCATCTCCATAGCAACAGCTATGCCACTGGCATGTCTGTTTCAACACCACATGAGAAAACAGCTATTAGTGGAATCAGGAAGCTAAAGTAAGTGCTGAATGTCCAAGAAGGTTACTACAGGTTACAGCACCTTTGTAATAAGAGTTTTCACCAAAGCTATCAGATTTTAGATACAACTTTCAAACTAGAGCTATGATGAAGGGCCTGAAAGCTGAGTACTCCTGCCTGATGTTTTCTCCATGTCTTTACTGCGCTGGTCTGCCTGTGAGATTTCCTGTTCCTGCACCATTAGTATGCAAGCATCTCCCTCCACATCACACAGAGCTTTGGTGCAGCTGCTGATGGCAGAGGTGTGGAGCCGAGGAGGAGGAGGAGGAGGAGGAGGAGAAGAAGGATGAGTGTCCACTCAGTCAGAGAGGAGAGAGAGAGAGAGAGTAAAGAGGGAGAGGGGAGCTCTGTTTCAATTAGAAGGCCACAGGAGGAAACCGCTGAGCTGAAAACACTACAAGCCTGAAGGTAAAATTAGTAAAATCTGAAAACCACATATGGATTTAAAGAAGACTAACTTAAACACTGTGTCTTTAGACTCTATTACGGTTTAAAAAGACATGCACTATTCAATCTGGTTTTCTTTTTTTTCGCTTTCTCTCCTTACACACACACACACACACACACACACACACACACACACACACACACACACACACACACACTTAATCTGTCCTTACAGTTGCATTGCTGGTGAAATGCCAATTTGTCATCACTGGAGAATCAATCAATAAAGCTGACAGTACCAAGGTTACTAATCTCAGGGGAATCCCTTTTTGAAACAATGCAGGTTTGAGAAGACAAACACACACAAGGAAAAATTGACCTCCACCACCGAAAAGGATCCAACGAGACCTGATTTTCAGAAATGTTTCTCTGCTTGATCTGCTTCACAGCTTTGTGTACTCATTTTCCAGCTCTAATCTCATATCAATTCAGAGGGATTTAATTTCAAAATAGTTTCTTATTTCAGTAATGAGTTTAATATGTATGATAACGTCACAAAGAATCAAAGTCTATTTCTAAACCTTTCTATCTAGAATGATTTTTCATTTCATTGCTTGAAAAAAACAAAACTGCTGCCTCCGTTTTTTTTGGGTTTTTTTAATGAAACCTCTAATTCCCATGTTCCCCAATTTAGAGCACGAACACAAAAGGCTGAAGGTCAAGCTGTTGCACCATCGCCTCTGCCTCGGTGGAAGCCTCAGCACCAGCACGTTTTGAAGTTAGGCCTAATGATACAATAGCTCTTGCCCAAACACAGAGACACGTCTTTGTTTGTGGAGGTTCTCACACTCGTCACTACCAGCTGAGGAGATACGTCACTGTGTATTGTGAAGATTGGGGGAAGGTGCCATGGCCCTTTAAACTCTGCAGCTCATAGGGTGACATATGTATCAATTATCTGTGTTACTCCCAAGACAAAGAAGGCTATACATTAATGTGTATGGTAACAAGAAATGAATAATTTGCACCTTGTCTTTACTTTTTTTTTTTAAGTGAAACTAACTCCCATGTGATTTTTTTGAGATGGTATAATCTCAATAACAGGTGCCAGTTTAATGCAGCAGCTGAAACAACAGAGGCCACTTGACAAAAGTGACCGGAACAATACCATCACACTCCCCGATGTCTCAAACTTCTCAGTAGAAAACACTGGATAGTCTTTTTCTTTCTCCTCGGTGTCTTCACTTCAGACATCTGCCAATTTCCTGACCCTTAGACATGCAAATAGGCTCTATGGAGCAACTGAGCCTGCTGTTTCAGCTGCTGTCTGCTCTGTGAGTGATGCTGCAGTTTGTGTAAATGTTACACTGTTAGGTGAACCCTGTGTCACAGATCAGTGAAATGTCAGGGCTGCAGGTTTAATAATGAGCCCCTTAGAGAACCACAAACCACTCAGATTTTTGGATTTGCAACAAAAAAAGTCTAAAAATGAGTTTAAAAAAGGGCTTAATTTAATGAGTGTATGTGGTGCAAATACTCTAGTCCTTGTTATCTTTGATTTCCCTAATCTGATATCTGACTCAGTCATATTATCACTAGTCTAGAGCTGAAAAAATGTCATAACACTCTTGAGTTTAATATAATGCAGAGGCGTGTGTACTTGCAAATCAAATGTTAATTTGTCAATTTTTGATTCGCATCGCAGTTAAATGACAATTAGAAATCTTTTAACATGAACAACTTGTGTGGCTCAATTTTCTATCCAAATTTCTATCCCAACCTTTCTTTGTTTATGCTTTCAGAAAAATACTATTAGTCCTCTCTGCGGTATAAACACGCGGCGCACGAGGACCCACGCCATGAGGAGAGACGCGTTATTGTTTCATTTTTGTTGATCTATGCATTTCCAAAAAGAAAAGAAAGAAATCATGAGAACGCAGACTTTTTTTCTCTGTCTGGACTGAACTGAAATTGTCATCATTTTATCATCATTCTCTACACAGCATCAATTAAAGTAAGCATCCAAAATAAAAACCAGAGATAGATTATGTATTGCAATTTTGGAAGCCTGCATGAATAACCCACGAAGATTGCTCTCACCTTTTAAGCGCCGTATCCTCTCTGCGCGAAGCTGCTGCAGGCTACTGTGTTTGACCCATGCGGTATCCGCAGCTCCGGGATTATGCGCGAGGGGAGCAGAGTAGCCTAGATGTCAGAATAAAAATAATCAGCCGTAAGAACGAGAATGAATCACGTCGGTGGGGAAACAAGAAACCTTGCTCTGATCCCCGGTGCTGCTGGAGACACACTGACACTTCAGCAGCGCTGCAGCGGTGCACCGTGACGAGCAGCTGCCTGGCGCAGGTCAGCTGGATTGAAACGACTCTGACTCCAACAAAACAGGCAACCCTCACCATCTGTTCTGTCATCAACATGCACCATGGGAACCAGAGTCCCACCCTGTCGAACATGAGCTTTGAGGTGCGAGTGTTGCTGTCAGTGATTGTGGAGCCAATGATATCAGACTTCAAAGACTAACATGAGCTGCAGTATTTTATTGTAATTTTTAGAAAGGAGAACTCGTGTTTCCAAAGTTATTTTACATGTAATGATTTCCTTATTAATAACTATGGACTTTAAAAATGTTCAGATACATTTCCCTCCTGTCTTCCCCCCCTCCTCTCACACACATACACATGCAAAAAAAGAGGGAGAACAATATTTTCTGTCAGATCTGTCCCTTGTTTGCATTCTTCTTCAACTTCCTCCTCCTCCTCCCCCTCCATTCTTCTCCAAGGGGAGCAGTGAAAATGACAGTGTTTCATCACTTGATGTTTGATGAGCTGCTTTGGGAGCTGTCTGCTTCTGCTTCTTCATCCGTACTGTAAAGCTATAAAGAAGGAGTGTGATTGTCTCAGTGATGGAACAGGAAAGTGCATCGGACAGTTGTCACCTACAGGAAATATTAGAAAGCAAGATGTATTTACATAGAGAGGTTCAATTATAAGCCCTCCTCACATTTCTTACCTGTCCACCACAAGCCTGTCTCCTCTTGGGAAAGTAGTTGTTTATCTGTTTGACTATTGCATGTATTTTGTGCAAATAAACAAACAAATGCTCTTATAGCTAGTCGACACTTCTTTTCATCCTTTGTCATAGAACAAGAAACATATAGAGGGTCAGGCACGTTCAGCTTCCTCCATCTCTGCTGAATAATCTCTAAACAGAATATTGGATATCTAGATGAATCGGGATGATAATCTTCATGTGTTTTTTAGGGCGTAAAAGAATCCAGAGAAGCACGTTCGACATGTCTTGCCTTATTAATGAAATGCATGAATAGTAAATGCAGTTTGATGCATTTATCTAAAGCTTTATCCAGAAGACAAACAGGTTCAACAAAGCTGACAGCCTTTTAGTTCATCTTGGGTCATGAATCAGGGTGTTTAACCTGATTTAGCTTTAACTAATGTAAGGTTTTGTAAAGTCAGTAATTCACATCCTCTTCTGTTTTGTTTTTATCACAAAACATTCAAATACTCCATGCTCTTTTCTCTGAACCCATTACCAGCTGATGTAGATTTAATCCCAGATATAAAATCACTCTCAACAAAGGTTAAATGTTTACTAAAAGCACACCAGAGCTGTACTCATTAAGAGCTTGTACTTGTTTGTACCAATTTGAATTGGACTATGGAAGTTATTTTTTGTTATATGTAGCCTTAACAAAAAAAATCTAATCTATATGCTTAAAGTCAAAGAAAAGTATTGTTTGAACAGCATCAATTTTTTCTCATGGAGACTTGAAGTATACATTCATGCAGTATGAGACAGTTGTCCTTTGTGGGTGGAATCCTCTTCTGCTATCTGAGTGTAAGCCTGATTTATACTTCTGTGAAAGCTGAGTAACACTGCAATACTCTACAACTATCGGAGAGTCCATGGTGCATAATGAAAGGTAATAGAGTCTCCTTAAGGAGTCAGAAGAGATGACTTTACAAAATAAACTTTTTAGCTGTTATTTCATACATGAATATAACGCTTCACTTCAAAAAAAAATTGTATCCATCTTTTGGCAATTAACCTTATTTTAGTTTTGGACAGAGATAGGTGACAAGACCTGTACATAAAAAACAAACCATCTTAAGTCTTAACTTAGCACCAAGATTTAAAAAAAGAGTGAGACACCTAAACTGGGTTATCCATAACAAGTTCTGTCAGTATTAACTCGTTAATAGCGATTAATTAAGGTCTGAAATAAATGTGTTCATTCATTTTATAAATCGCGATTAATCACACACTATTTTGAACTTTTAGGCGCACCGTGTATAAGCTTCCACAGCACTGTGGACACAGTGATGAAAAAGAACAACACGTCTGCATATTTGAAAAGCTTATTTCCATTTAAAAAATAAAAAAAAACCTCTTACAAAGCTTTGTGGACAAATCAGAAATAATATCCAGCTCTTTTACCATTCCTTTGGCTCTTATAGTTTCTGATCTGTTTCAAGTAAATTTTTCAGTAGTTTAATGTTATAACCTTCGACCAGAAGGTCCATACTTTATTTCAAAATATATTGATTCAGCTCATCATTGATTCAAACACTCTCAGCTTAAGACAGTACAACACATTCAAAATAAAAGCCTAGCAATTTATTTCTAAATGGGTAAGAATGGAATTTTAAACGTGATGAAGAATTTGTTCAGTCGAAATTAACTATTGAAACCTGGCGATTGGTCACATAAAGAATATTGTTTGACATTCCTATCCACAACATTGAAAACTTTTTGAAAATGATGAGTCTTTGTCTCAGAGCTATTAATATATCATGCCTGAATATATCCTAGCTTGAAACGGCTCATCTTCTTTCCAGTCTTCCTGCTTAACTAATCTTACTGACTGCTGACTCCATACATAAAATGGAACTTATCTCAGTTTTCTCGGGGCAAGAAATTGAATAAGGCTTTATTTAAAAACATGCCAAACTGTTTCTTTAATAAAGAGATTTGAGCTTGGAGGACTTCAACCTCCAAGCTGCTGAATCGATATCCCATCCCTGCTGATGAGTCATGCTACAGTGCTATAAAACTACACATTTTATTACAACCTACAACCAATCGTGATCTTAAACTTCTACATAACTCTGTACACCAAAGTCATCTTAAGGATTAGAAAGCACGAATAGGGTAGCTGTTTGAAAGATTCCATCTGAGTAGATGGCATTTACAGATTACAAGACTTAGTCAAAACAAAACCACTGAGTGAAATTGAATTCATTTGGCTGGGAGACCAACTGGAACTTTTTCAAAGAGTCTGTTGGTGTCCAAAAACTGCTCTGTGGGACTGCTCGTATCACTCTGCTTCCCAGGAAGGCTCAAAGTGGATTCAGCAGTCACACTGTGTGCTACTTGCAACCAGCAAATCATAATTTCCCACCATTAACCTGCAGCGCTTGTGGTATGGTTGCTATGGTAACAGCTCCCTCCCAGGAAAGGCGCTGCAGCATATCCACGGGTTTATTAGATCTCTGATCACACAGCTCCCTCCACATGGCCATCTGGGAAAAACAGTCTCACAGAAACGTATGCCCCCTGTTTTACCTCCCCTAAGTCATCATTTTGCCGCATTACACTCTGCTTAATGGGAGACAGGGTGTCAACTCTCCTGTCAGGGCTCAGTTTTAGTTGTTGATGTGGTATACAGTATATTAAGCTATAAGTGTTAAAGAGAAAACGGCAGCTTAGAAGAAGTCAAAAACACAGCTGGTTATACTTTTATCTGAATAATTATTTTTGAGTGTACTGACAGTTTATTTGGATTATGTAAAAAAAAAAAAAAAAAGTATCTTAAGTTGGTACTAAGAAGTTACTGTTAAGATATGAAGTACTTTCGATTCGATGCTCCTGATTAAACTGTTTCTGACTCACATTAAACAGCTTGATGCTGTTGGGAGCTGTAACCGGAGCAGGTGCTTTTAACAAATCTCTCACCTTTTAACTGACTTCACAATTACACTATTCTTGTTATCATCAGCACCTTCTGCAAGATACAGCAAATACCGCTGATAAACAGCAGGTGTTGATCCAATTTCTGGCGGACACTCACACACATACGCTTTCATGTAGGCTCAACGTACACAACAAACCTTCCATCTGAGTCTGTTTCTCTTCACCTGCAGGATGATAATATGAGGCTTCTGTGAGGTGGACACAAAAATGCCTTACAATAGGCAGTCGAACACAACAATAACACAAATTATAGCCTGAGAAAATCCCCTCTGAGTTGTGTCAGCACCTTTAAGTCTCAGGACAAATTGAACATTATGAGCCTCACCGAGGTGGAATTTTATTGCTACAGAGTGTACCGGTGGGGTACATATTGTTTCTCATGTTGGCCTGTGTGGTAGATGCATGTATGGTGGATGTATTTAACATCCTATTATACATTGTATGACTACAAAATACTCTATTCACTTCTATAAAGGGAAATGGTTTCTGAAATTCATTGCTTTATTGTCTGTAGGCTTACTTTGAAGCCAGAAGACGATTGTCTTCGCTTAGTATAGAAACTGGAAACAGAGAAACCATTTGCCTGTATGGGTTCAAGGATAACAAAACATGTACTTATGTATCCCTTATATAAGATATGCTATTTCTCATTCAACAGCACATTGGGGTTTTTCATGAGCCATGGATGTCATCACTGCTAGATTACCAGGCAACCAACGGAGAAACCAGGAAGTTACCACTTCAGGTATAAAGATTTGTTGATTGTACACATCAATATTTAAATAGATTAACTTCTACAACTTATAAAGCTAATTATTTAGCTTTTGGGGTGCTAAAAGATGCATTTTGTTAACTTTGAATAGAGCCAGGCTGTTTCCCCTTCACTTCCAGATTAAGCTGGGCCAGTGTTCGATGGAAGCAGTTTGATTTTGTTTTGACTTGTTGGTTGAAGTAATGTTTGGTTTTGAACATTTGTGAACACATGTGGGTCTTGGATTGATTCATTATCTTTTTTTTTTTAGGACTTTTTTGGGGTTGTTGTTTTTTTTTCCTTTATTTGACATAAGACAGCTGAAGAGAGACCTGAAACGGGGACGACATGCAGAAAAAGTGCTGAGGACAGACCTGAACCCACTGCCACTGTAAAAATGACCACAGCCTCAGCACATCAAGCATGTGACATAACTGCTCAGCACCCCTAGATTGATTACTTTACTGAGACACTGTGTAAAGTTTTCTGCACAATATATTTGTCAGTCATAATCTATCCATTTTAAAAATGCAGGGCAGAGGTCCTCCATTGCTGTTGGCTTAGACTATTTACATCCATCTCTACTTCCAAGGTTCAAGGTAAGGGTGAAATGGCTTAATAGCCACAGAGGTGATGAGGTCCTGATTCCTGTTACACATGTCACTTTGTACTAGTGTCCTCATTAGAGCCCGCCACTTCACAACCAGTCAGAGCCAGTTCACAACAAAATCAACAGATCCTTTTATAATTGCTCCTGAGCAAAGCAATTTAGGGAAGCTCTAGGGACTGGGTTTCATTTGGGTTCGACATACACAGGCCTTGCCTGATTTGTTTTGACCCAGTTCAAGATGAAAACAGTTTCTGAAGCATGAGTGTGTGACTTTTAAAAAAAAAAATTGTCTGCACTCATTTGCGATATAAAAAATAAAATAAAAGTAATTGTTATTTAGATGTGTTACTCCTGTGATAAGATAAAAAAAAAGAAAATAAATTGTATTTACCTATCTCTCAGGTGATGAAGCTTTTTTCCTTCCTTTTAGTCTATTCTGACAACACAATTTATATTTAAATGACATTACATCAGCAGTGTTTACTTCATTGATGTTTTGCAAAATAAAAGAAGAGAACATATTTTACCACCTCCACTAACTTTCAGAGGAGGCTGACAATCCATGTGGAGAGAAGGCTATCAACTAAAAATATGGTTGAATTATGAATTTAATCTAATCAATGTCTAAGTAACACAAGCAATGAGTAAGAAAAGTCTTAACTATTTCTGTCTCATCAATTACTTATTTTCAATACTGTTAGTCCTTTAAACTGGACAGACTGTTTTTGGGCACTGCAAGCATAGGGTTTAGGCTGCGACACATGTAGGTCATTGTCCTCCCAGCAGACAGCCTTGGTTCAAGACCAACCTGTGTCTCTTTTTCTGCATGTTATTTCTAACTCTCTCTTCTTGATTTTCTCCTCTATTGCTTATATGTAAAACACGGCAAAAGTAAAACTAAAAACACAGACAAATGTTTGGAGTTAGTAACGAAGTGGGTGTGCTTTTTCTGTAGGTCAGATCAACAGTCTAGATCTGAACTTCATGCTGGGAAGCTTGATGTGTTTTCTTGTTTACCATGCTGATACTGCAAATATACAATAAATGATAGTTCAATCCTTTATGTGAATAAGTTATGATAAAACGTAATAATAACTCATTGACAAATGACTTCAAACATTATATTTTTAACCAAAAGAAGACACACATTGACCATTTTTACATTAAAACATTTTATTTATTGTTGCACATCAAGTATATCTTGTTAGTCACCTGTTGCTCCAAAGACTTGAGGGCACTATTCTCTCTCAACCAGGAAGTGTCAAACAGAGCTGAACCCAGACTTGGATTCATATGGGGTTGTGTCAAGTGGAAGGTGCCATGTTTGGTAGAAATGGAGGGATGTTTAGGTTGTTGAGATTAAAAATTGTATTTAAAAGGCACTTTTAGTATTTTCTTAACTGACATGCTTTAGCTTTATTGCAGATCGTGTGCGTTGTTTTTAATACTCACCTGAGAGTGAACTGATTTCTACCCCCTTACGGTTGGTTCCAGCTCCTATAAAACAGGAGGATTGAGAGCCTCTTAGGCAGTTGGAATTTGGAGTTGAAGAGGAACAGAGCAGAGCTGGTAAGTTTCAACAAATTATCATAGAGTGTGCAGAGCTGAAGGGCCCAGACTGGTATTGTTTAGAGCTCATTTTCTTCGTTTGTCTGGCACTTTTTGCTTAGGTATTATTTTCATTTTTACAAAGGAGCAAAGGAGGCCTACAGGCCTGGAGAAAACCCAGGAAAGGTAAGTCAGCAAAGGTGTAAGAGTACTTAAATATTCTACTCAAGTAAATGTATCCTTATCCTCTCAAAGTGTAGTTAGACCACTTTGACTGTTGTATCTGAACTTTGTTGATTTGGTTCAAAGGTTTTCCAAGAAGACGGATGTTATCGTCCAGAAGAAGTCTCCTGCAGTCAACATGTCACCATGCTACTGAAGAAACCCCCTGACTCTGAATGAGACTTCATACACGTCAGTCTGCTGTCTTTCATTGGTATTATTATCTTTATAGGCATTTATTTTGAGTATATATTGTTTATTTCTGATTGATTATGAATATGTAGTTTTTGTTGTTGTTTGACAGAGCGACACTGGAATAATGCTGTAGAGAGGAACAGTGACAAGCCATACGACAGTTATCTCTCCTCTCCACACACCCAGACTCTAGTAATACACACAAGAGCTAAGAACTAAAACAGAGTCCTTCCTTTTTCCTGAAGTCAAACAATCTGGTCACAGGACTCTTTTTTTAAAAGGTCTAATGAAGCTTAGCTCTCTGTTCTGACCTAAATGTTTTGATGCATATTTTTAAAGACAATTTGTTTGTTTTGTTTGCTTAGTCATAAAATCAATCAATTTATGAAGAAGATCCTCTTCCCCATACTACATAGTGCACTTCTGGGACATAAAATGTAATATTAGAATGAATCTGTGTTTTTAATAACTAAATTTGCAGTATTTTTGCAAAAACTGTTGATATTCGCCCATATGTTCCGATATTGACAGTAACAAAGCGAGTCCATCTCTATCGTCTCAGATGCTTTAATGTTTGGTAAGGATAAGTTACTTAAGACAAATTTAAGAAATTACATTTATTGCATACTGTACATAATTTAAAGCAGAGTCTAAGTTGTCTGTTTACTACTCAAAACCTTTTGAGCTGGAATCTTTGGGTCACCTTACAGTTTGTTTATTTGTTGTTGTTGTTTCAATTTGACAGTAGCAGCATTCATGTTGACATTGCCCTTACAAATAACACTAACTTTATTTCAATCGTTTATAGGTTTGTATTGCTTATTTTGTATATCACATTAACGCATATTTTAGGCAGTTATGTGTAGCCTAGAATAATGAAGTTGTATTTTTAGTTGCACTGATATTACAAATGTTTAAAATGTTGAATTTAGTTATTTTATTATCTATAAAAATCAGAGGGGTATCATCATTATTGCCACTATCATCCCTTGACTGGTTGACACCTTTTAACACCAGACAGTGTATCGAAATGATTCTGCATGTTGATCACATGACTGTTTCCATGCTTCATCCTCAGGTTGACATTTTCAGTTCAGTTGGAAAGTCTCAGTTGTAGATCTTCCTAAGCCATAAGAAGGATGTAAGTCCTCCTCATTAATTTAAGTTATTTTGTAGATGACTTTCATGGAGCACTACTTTCAGGTTGAAATTTCAATTTGATCATTGCTTTTGTTTATGAATAAAAATCTGCCAAACTTTCTTACCAGCCTGAGCTATTACTGTGTTTAATGCTAGTGCATTGCAACAAATACTGGCATTTATAACACACAAAACATACTGCTAAACATGAATGTTTGATCAGTTTGGCGACAGCATGCAGATAATGTAATCAACAGTATATTTGCATGCTGGTGGAACTTTTAGCTCAAACTTGGCTGTGACTAAATAAACTAGTCCTGTGTTAATTTGTCATTTTCCCCCCAAGCTAAACTCTCTTCAAAAGCATAAACTGCTTGAAAAAGGAATTCAATAAATACTACATTTCATTAAAGTGTGTTTAATGGTCAGTGCCAATAGAATTTCCCGTGCTTTCAGAGACACCAACTATCACGGATTTAACCGCCCTAGCAACCTTGCAGTGTTATGTAATCAGAGCAACATACCCACAAATTTGACCTTTTCCCAGAGAATATTCATATGCTAAGCGATTTCATTAGTGAAAATAATTAAAATGAAAACCTTATAAAATTGCATTTTTTTCAAAGGATGCCATGAATTTAAGCATTTTCGGCTACACAGTAATGTCCAACATCTTGCAACTCAGTTTTCTGGGTCTTAACAGGTAGAATTGTGTACTGTATGTTGTGATGATGAGAAGTGGAATTTTGCTATGCTGCTCTTTTTGGATCTCAAATAGAAAAGGGGAAATCAGACTCTTCCCATCCTCCATCCGTATTCCTCCTTGTTCCCCCTCCCTCTCCTGCTTCAGCTGAACAAAGACAACTCCTCTTTGTTAGCTACTTGCTCTGTATGATGCATGAATATGTCTTCTTTTTTCCCCACTGATGGCAGATAGTGAACCTGCTGCTCATGTGTGTCTATGAGCGGCAGAGATGGGGGGGAGGAAATAATCCTGAAGATAATGTCAGGCCTTGAGCCCACTTGGGTTTTTTTTTTTTCAGACAACTTCAGTAGAAAAAGAATGAAAAGCTATCTCTTTAAAAGTGCTAGCACCTATTTCTTGTTCAAAACGCTCCACCTTTTGTTTTGCTGCTCTTGGTGTTTCTACTTGAAAATATCTCAGCTCAAAAGAAAGCAGTGCACTTTTCCTGTCAGCAGAATGAGTTGTTGTCAAAGGAACAGTACGCACAGCAATTTTCTTTTCTTTATCACCACACAAGCACTTAATCTCTGCAGCTTGTCTGTGTTTTTTCTGCATAACAAAGTGTCCAGTGCTCATAAGGCTTTGGGTTAATGACAAGCTTGGTTGTCAAGCAAGGTGTATACATTAAATATACATTTGGTTCATACTTGGGGGAAAAGGGATTTTCAAGAGAGAGTGAAGGAATTCCGATTCTCCCTACCCCACCCATTTTCCTCCATGGATGGCAGTGCTAATTTGCTGGGGGCTGGTGACGTGGTTCACCAGTCTGTTTTCTGGGGGTATTTGGGTTAGCGTGTAGAAGGGGGTTGGGTGGCCTTCTTTGCTAGTCTAGACTAGATTTGTCTCCTTTGAAAATCTTCTTTGTCTGTGTTTCCTCTTTTTACACCTCATTTTGAGAGCACTGATTGCCTTTTTTTGCTGGTTATTTAAACTGTACTCTGAAATTAAATAATAATAAAAAAAAAAATTGAGGATATTGTATGCATATTTAAATAAGTAAATGTCAGTGGGTAAAGATGTGCATGTGCACTGCAAGAATGTAACAGTGTAGGAGAGTCCCATTTAGAGGTTGAATCCTATGGACTGTTAAGGTCAGTTCGTGAATGGGACGATTTAACTCCATTTCCTGGAAGGCTAATTTCAATAGATGGAGAGCTAAAGAGCCTGAAGAGTGTGGGCGGCTATTAGCCCCTATAAATCTCACTGATTCTAGAGTAAAGATAGAAGTGGAGACAGGGAGAATGTAGTAAGTACGAGTGAAGGATGTCAAAGGGAGAAAAAACTACTCAGAATCTACTTGAAAGTGTGTTATTTAGTCCAACAATATGACCAACCTTCAAAAGAGATGCATGGCAATCTGTTTAACTGTACTTTTATTCAGTGGTTGCCTTAGTATACTGCACTCTTCTTTAGTCATCTTTGTGTTTCTGTGTGGTTTTCAGCTTTCCCTTATCTCTTAGATAAGCATTTCTTAACATCGCACAACCCTACACCAAACATTTTAATGAAATATTTTTGTTTATTTGTTGTTAAATATTTACGTTATACGTTCATACACAGTCTGCAATGTTTGTGTGTATAGACATATCTGCCCAATAAAGCTTATTCTGGTACTAATTCTGAAAGATCAACCTTAGGGCTCTATGTGCCACCATATGAACACGTTACATACACAGATGCAATATCACTATTTACTTGTTGCAGCAGTGTTCGACAAATAAGAGGTTTACACACAAATCAATGCTGGGTTTGTGTGGTAAGTAGAGATCCACTGATACAGGACATCTCTGCACATCTGTACATACAGCCAAAAGCTGTGGCACTTATTGCTTCAGGATTCTTTGCTGTTATTGGAATAATTAGGGATATTTAAAAAAAAACTTTAAATCACACCTATCACACCAATCAACCTATAGTAATGAAGAAAGGTAATTTTTCCAGACTCTGTAACTGTGTTGTCAATTTTTAACCAGTCAAGCGCTGCGTGTTTCCCTGCCACAGTCTTTGTTGTGACATCCAACAGTCAACATCAGCTGCAGTGGAACTGATTTTCTCTGTCAATGCTGTCACATGGAGTTTATGTGTTGTCAGTTATTGTCTCACATCAGCAACGGTGTGATTGAAATGAATCCAAACCAAAAAGCCAAGCAGCTCACATATCAGCTGTGATTCGTTTCTCTACTGTCACACCATGGTAGTTTCCTGTTCAAGATCTGACTTCCTCGTGAAGGCTGCTAATCTGAGTCTGTGTACTGATATCACATTTAAGTTTTCACCTTCAAGAGAAATGTTGTCCCTTTTAATGTCACGAGATCTGACGAAATTGTCCAGGTGAAGGAGAATACAGCAAAGAGCTTTGGAAGGAGAATTCAAATTTAATAGGGCTACTTTTGCATCCACAAGTGAGACATAGTGCACAGTTAAAGAAGCCTTTCCAGGAAACACTATAGAGCATCCAGAAGTAATGGTGAATGGGCAGGACTTTAAATACTTACCATAACTGCTTTAGGCCCGAAATATGTTCAACATTAGTACCAAACGGACACGTACGCGTTCTGATTTTCACTCGCGTTGTCTCTGCTTATACTCGCAAAGTCCAAACGTAACATACGTTTCTTACCGGAGGCCTCCTGTAGGGGGCAGGCAGCCAAATAGAGCTCGGTTTGTCAACCTTTTGTGTGGTCCAGAAACGGATATCTTAAAGATGGTTATAATCATGAACCATATCCATCAAACGCTCCTCAAACATATTGTCCTGTTCCGTCATTTTTAAAAAACCACCTCATATATGCACGTCAACCGCCAAACGTCCGGGGAAACCATAGAAACCAGCGACTGTATATGTTAAGCCCACGAGCGCCTCTAGCGGGACTGACGATATTGCAACTTGCGGACGCGTAGTTGTACCTCGCGCATTTTGGTGCGACCACCAACGCCAGGTACGCAAGTGCGTATCATGCGTTGTCGGCTGCGTATCTAACGTTGAGCATATTTCGGGCCTTAGCCAGCAGGAAGCTGAATTCAAGTATTGGATGTTGATTGGTGCTTATTTAGTCAGAGACTGTGTTTGCAGTCTGGGATATTCTTTTCACTGAGGACTGTCCAGTCAAAATAGATGTATTAACCTATCCAGAGAGTTCATGTTGACAGCTGTTTGGGTGTTAGGTGTTCTCCAATGACGGATTCAGTCCTGTATGTCAAATTCTGAGACATGCATTATAAGTGTCCCAGTTTTCTCACCAGCGTTTTCCTATTTGTTTTTCAATAAGTGATTTACCTTCTGCTTCACTTACCCGAGTGATTATGTTTCCTCATGTTTGTGATTTAAGAGGTTGGATAGCCATAATGTCGTCGGCCTCATTCCTTTCGATCCCAAGATGTCGAGTCCTCATGCTGAAAAAGTGATTGTGAGAAATGAGACGAAGAGAGAAAGGGGTACGGCTGGCTTAAACACAGGTAATGACACGTTTGAAAGAGATGATGTGCACAGTTGAGTGATTTGATGAGAGAGGAGTGGTCCTGTTCCTGAATATGCATAATTAGTCTTTTTTACGACAAACTCTGAACTTTCTCACTAAACGATTTATCAGTGACTGACATCACAAAGGCAGCATCCTCTTCTTTAATACACTGAATATGACTGTGGGAGGGAACCACTTGTAGCCTATTGCAAAATCAGTGAACTCAGTCTCACGAGTGAGACCTTCTGACTCATCCCTGACCCACCTGGAACAGCTGTGTTACCCCTTCTTTACCATCCCAGTGCTGTGGTTCTGGCACTCATCAGAACATGAAATTTAAATATTAACCACCTCCTCACACATACTCTCTGGGAGGGTACAGATGGAGGGTAGTGGTGGAAACGGGTTAAAATGAAATGAGTTCAAGAAGTAGATCTGTAGATCTTCAATGGTTTGAACCACATCCATCTCATTAGAAATTAATACTCTTTTATCATTGAAGTCACGTGGTATGAATTGACCTATCAGGGTCCTGGAAATCTCTCCTCTAGACAAGAGTTAAAATAATGTCAATGTTAATTATGTAGACCTACATAATAATGAAAGTAGGCCTACATATTGAACTAACAATGTATGATCCTTTAAATTCAGAGTGCTCTAGTTGGCTTAAGTTGGCGGATGTATGAGTCATGTTTAACCAGTTTATGAACTTCACTATCATTTAGAGCCTGAGGGTGATGCTGTGGTGACAAAAGAACAAAATAAATACATGACTGATAAATTTCTTTCAGCAGATGCAGCTGAGAAATGTTGAGTTAACTAACTACTGAGCTATCTTGACCTTATACTTAAGTCCGTTTGTTTCATTGAACCAAGGCAAAGGCAATGTACTCATGCCAGAGGTATACTTTTTTGCCAGCTGCGATATAGTATGACACCACAGTCACACTGTCTGCCAGTGGCTTCCTGCTTTCTTCATGGAAATGAGGAAGTGTGTTCAAGCATGCCTGTTGTTCCCCAGTGGAGAGTGAGGTTCCATTTGGTATTTAAATGGGTCAAACTGTGGTGATTTATTCATGCTCTGAGTCTTTAGTGCCACTCAGTCTGAAAGCAAAGCTTCAGGGTCACAGACTCAAACATAAACTCTATACACATTTACTGTATGGAAAATCTATTTACAATATAATTTATCTGTTTAGGATAGTCTATCATTTCATGTCTTAATACCACTATGTGGTACAAAGTCTTGTTGTGGAATATCAGAAATTTCAGGAAATGTACACCACAGATCAGTCGAAATGTAATTGTTATAGTATAGTAGTAGTATGTATGCACTGTCTCTAAGGCCCAACTATAGATACCTGAGAGCACACCCGTCACTATTGGCAGGCCATAGGGGGCCGGGCCCGCCCACATGAATGCTTGTACCCCCCCACTTGAGGCACAGATCTTTTTTCTTTTTTTTTTAAAACTTAATATTAAATTATCATAGATGCAAATTATGTTGCATTGATGTTGCATTCTTTATCAGTAAACCATCAAAAATATAAAGAAACAATGGGATGTTGCAATGTGATTGTGTTTTATGGGAATTTACACTGCAACAGCCTATAACGGACTGACTAGAAAGAAACTTAAACTACATACGTGATGTAGCCTACGTCGCTCCACTCGACGTTACCGTGGATTTCCGAATGCTGGATGAGTTTCCGCTGGCTTACTCGCTTATTTTCGCCATGGATATCAGTATAAATCCAGGCGATGCCGACTGTTCTCACAGCACACCTTTGCACTAACTTTAGGATCCTCTACAGTCATGTGTGAAAACTCATTTTCCATGCTCCAAAGCGTCTTCTCAGCGCATCGGCGCATTATGCTGCTCGGAAGCAAGGCCCAGCTTATTCAGCTTGCTTTTAAAAAGAACCTTAAACAAGTTTAAGTCTGGATGGAAGGATGAGAAGGTTCTCTGACGCTGCACCCAGCTGTACTGACAGGAGGACTGGTGAGAGGACAGCGCTGCGCTGCTGCCACTTAAAGTACTGGTAGTTTCCAATTTAAGAATATTGTTAAAGCCCAGATAGATAGTCAGTCAGTCAGTCAGTCAGTCAGTCCTCTCACCATTTGGCTGTATTCTTTTTAATCTAAATACAACTAAAACTGCCCAGAAGTAATATTTTTACACGATGTAAATCTAAGCCTCATAAATTACTTGTTAAAATCAATACCTAGACAAGCTAATGCTATTGAGGATCTGTCTGTATCAAACATCCTCTGCAATCTCAATGAAATAAGATATTAATAAGAGTGTAATTTGTAGTTTTAAAATCCGATGCATGTAGATGAAGCAGGTCTCGTTGGTGTGTAGCACATGTCCTCCATATTGTGTTTCCTTCTCTGAAATCTGCAGTTCAAATGATCCTCCAAAGATTCTCCATTCAGGAGTTGATCACTTTGGGTATTTTAATAAAGAAAACTGAGAAAAATAAGCAGTAGCATATTTTTAGAAACAAAAAACAAACAATTTAACATACCACACTAGTGACCACGCTCCAAGTTCTCAAGGCAACACCCTCTTTTTAAAAAAAAATACTGTAGTGTCCTGTAATTTAAATTATCAGTATACTGTTTATGGCCTTTGTCAGTTTGCTTCAGGGTGAGCATCACAATGCATTGCTAACTACAGTTCTTAACTGTTATAGATCAAAACAGTATTTTATTGTTGAAAATTGGCCGTAGATTAACAGCAATTGCTTTCAATGCAACTTTCAAATAAAGCTTATTGTTTTCTTAGTGCAAATACTTGATATCTTTCTGATATTGTGGTGCAATACCATCACACTATAGCCTACATTAACATAACATACATAGTTTACCTCAACAGTGTCTCTGTCTCTCTGGATTACTTTGCTTGCTAATTTTGTTTTGTAATGTAGCATCATAGACTGTAAACAGAGACACAACATGTCACCTTGACCTCTTCTAAACTGTCACTATTTCAAGTTATTTTAAAGATGATTAATAAGGAAGGCTCATGGTTGATGAAGAATGAACATTTTTTTGTTGATGTTGTTGTAGCATGAACCGACTGAATTTGCCACCAAAATGATAATACACTCTGTCTGTATGAGTCTAACAAAGAATAGGACCCTTGGATGCTACACCCATGACAAAAGGTATCACAATGTATATAATTTTGCCTCTAAAAAGTCAATTTTGTCTCTTGTTTGTATTTCCTCCATCAACAAGCTCTCAGACGATGCTGTCAGATGTGAAAGTAACAATGACCCCTCTCAATCTTGCTTTGAAATCTGCCGACTGGCGCTTTCATTGACTCCAGGTAACCTGTTTCAGTGAGCACTACAAACGAATGGGAGCATTGTAAAACACTCAAACATGAAGAAATACTCCAGAGACAAACATATACCCTGACAGCCACTGACACTCAAAGTTGCATAGTGTTTTTCCACTCCTGGGAGAGGAAAATGATGGAAAGACAGAGAAAGGAAAGCAGAAGGATGGCAAGAGGTCAACCCCTGACTCGCCTCCAGTGAGAGTCCTCACAAAGACTCCCAGTGTGGTGAACAGAATGTGATTCTTATCAAGGTCACCAGACAGCTGGGTGTAAATCCATTTCTAACATTTATATAGCCTATAGAAAGGTCAGCTCTCATCGATAAATAGCATCACAATCCATTCTCCTGTATCATAACCTTCAGCATATCCATTCATTCTAATGAGCTTTGTCTTAGAGGCTTGTTTTGGACTCTGAAACACAACGCTACCGTTAAGTATGCAAATTTGAGTCTATAAGTGATTACTTTAACATGCTCAATGCTTGTCATGCCAACTTGGTTGAAAAATGTCTTTAAAAAATAGATAGAGACTTAAAATGGTGATAAAAGGTCCCCACTTGTTTAGAATCAAGTCTGTGGCGTTCACATCGGAAGTCCCTTAAAGGACATGATCAACAGGATTCCCAAGAAGATATATTCACACATGTGTTTAATACAAATAATATATGAAGACTTACAAAAGCGTATAGGAAAACTAGAAAACCCCCAATGGTATTAATTGTTTAAAATATCCCCAGTCTCGCCATTGATAACATTTTGTTAGTCACAGAACACATGAATCTGTTGTTGTTAAGTCCTGGGAAATCCACAGTAGTTCCACTAATACATTACCCTCTCAGCAGGCTCATTTGTTGAGACTCCAATAGAGTCGACCAGATGGTCCCCTGAGCCCAGCAGTCGTCCATATTCATGAGGCAGAGTTTGACCCTGCCATCTCTGAAGGGCTGACCTCTAACCTGGACCCTTTAAAACATCAATAGTATATAGAAGAGGGCAGAGGGAGAGGAACGGCACCAGGCATAATAACCCCCACCCACAGTCCCATGGGTGAGCACCCCACCCATCTGACTGAAGGCATGGGATATGTGTGAATGCTAGAGCAAGCCAAACCGGGCAAGCCTTCACACGAGTTCCCAGGCTCTGAACATCTGTCCCGAAAAAACTGAGGAACAGGTTGGGGTTTTGAGTGCAAAGACAATGCCAGGGAATCACACTAATGATGTCAGACCATGTCAGTCTTGTTCAAGAGCATGCCACTGACCTTTGAGCTCCCAGGATGTGTTTGTAAGTTTACCCAACCTTTTGGACCATTCCGTTGGCTTACTTAGTATTTAAAAAACTGCTATGTGTGATTATTTCCTCTCTTTGTTCATGGTTCATGGTGGAATGATGTATCTAATACTCCACACAACAGCAAAACATGTTATTATTTATGGGATTAACAAATGTGTCAAAATAATACTAATGGAAATACTAATACTAACATACTGCAGTTTAATATAACCCCAAACAACATACAGTAACTAAAGAAGATATGTTTATTTTTGTGTTGTATATCATTCTTATTCATCAAGATTAATATCTTGTGTAAAGAAATGGTCTATACACTAAGTTTGACAAAAAGGTAGATCAAATTGTTCTAAACGAAAAAAGATGGACTTTGCTAAAATCTCCTCATTAAAATAATAATTGATAGAATACAGTCAGTTCCTGTAATCCTTAAACACTACAGAAAAAAAACATTATTAAGGAAGCTGTACTGTAACATTAAGTCAGCCAAAACCAACCCACACAGACATATTGTGCGGTAGAGCTCCTGCTGTGGAGGCAATGATCTGTTGACATAAATGTATAAGAAATACATGCAGCTTCTGTTTTTCATTCCAAAAGCACAGCCTGAAGCCAGATTTAATGACTACGTCTGTTTACTGGCAGCAGCTCTGCTGTTACTCTCTCACAGACGTCTTTGGCACTTTCTGTGTGCAAGAATCAGACGCTGTAGTAACCTAACTATTGTTAACAGTCAGACGAGATCTTAAGAGGGTGAAATCCCAAAATAAACCACATCTTTAAGTGACAGCCATGTAGTTTCATAGAGGCTTTTACTGTTTCCTTCATGTGGAGTCAGTCCTTCGAATAACAATAGCATAATGTCTTCTGAGTTTCTTGTCAAGATCTGTCAAATCTGGGAAAATAACTGGTAATGTCAAAGTGCAATTTAGGGGCCCAAATAGTTTGTTCAGATAGAACAATATATTGTCATTCACACAAATTTAATTTGAACACCTAACAGATTGAGCAACTGTTACGATGTTCCAAACAACTCATGAACACGCTGTATCAACATTTGCTAAAAGCAGCTAGTAGAAACACTCCTGTTGTGTTTATTCTCACTTCCTTTCTCTGAGCACTTCAACCAGTCTCTGCTTTTACTCTCTAATCTTCATACATCTATAAATCAGGTTATTAAAGCCCCAGGATAAGGGTGATTTTTTTTGTTCAAAATAGATCATCACTCCTCTTCATTTAATTTGTTCTTACAAGGATGTGTCATAAAAGCTATTTATCGTCCATTCAGCGATGTTCCAGTTCGAATGGTATTAAGTCTCATGATAAGGTTAGATTATTTATGGCAACACATTCTGGTAACCTCTGTTATTTATTTTAGTGAAGCTGCTGTAATGGCACAAACATCAGCTTTGTGGTTCTTTATTACAGATTTTATCTGGGCCTGTTCGGTCACAGTAATTTACAGAGCCGATGTGCCTGCATGGTGGAGATGAGCCAGAATGCAGATAACGCTGCATATCAATCTGACTAATTAGCTCAATAATGCAGGCAGAGGTTAAAAAAACCCTCCTCTATCAGCTTGTTCTCACAACTGAATTTATGGTCAATCAACCAATTAAAAATGTAGTCAATCATCTCATTCAAGACCTTCTGTCTGCAATGCAGGTTCAGTTTATGTATTTAATAGAGACGTACAATGCTCTATCTCATTGTAACTGCTTATTGAATGTGGACTGTAAAAGCAGAAAAAGACACAAATGTGCAAAGCGGTGCTTCCTCTGGCAGGCTAAAAGCCTGCAGAGACAGGATGTACAATAGGGAATCATGCATATAAGCAGATTATGCTCCTCCTGGAGATGATCATGTATCACTTTATTTTTCAGTAGCCAAAAATGCTCTGCAAATTATAGGCACAAAGGGATCTAATTAAGTATTCATTCATAATTTGAGACCCTTCACTGTTATTGTCCTCATGCTCGATAGGCTCTAACAGCAACACTGGAGGTTTAAGTGTCTTTTTCACATATGCTATACCCTCGGGGGGTGTCACACACAGTGCTGACATGCTATCTAATGACATAGGATAGACAAACTGTCCAGGCCTGTCAACATGAAATGCATGCAACTTTTTCCAACATCACACTTGTCACGAGGATTTCTGCTGCTGTCGATACAGTCACTGTCACAGCCCATGTAGGAAGTGACAGCAAGGGAGTTTAAGGAAATTGATAATTTGACATCAGTGACGTGGTCAATGATTTATCATGTCACATTCATTCCATCAGAAATGTCTATTTAAGAGCTTTTTTAAATTTTATTTAAAACAACAATTTCAAATGTTTTTCTTGAATGGAATGTTTGGTACTTTTTTTGCTGCGTCTTCTGACTCCCTCATTAACCTCAAATTGTTTCCAATTTACTATGGATACAACAAATGAGCTACAAGAAGTGACCATGAACTGTTAAACAGTATTTAGCCATTTTCGAAGGCAGTATAAATCATTATCTAAACATAGTTAAAAAATATCCCTGTGGCTAGCATACTTAAGATGGTCTGATCAGGTATCAGGTCAAAATTGGAAAAAAGTCCATATCCCTCAGGAGCAAATATGTATACATTAGTCCTCTAGTAAAGAGCCCTTGAACTCACTGTGACTCTGTGTTGAAGCATTAATGTGAAGGTGTCCATGCTGCCATCCCAGCTCTGACTAAGACCCACTTCTCTCTTGCAGGGATCAAGGCCTGAACAGTCGATATCTCACAGACGGTGGCGGGAACAATGCGATCCACGCAAGCCATTGGTGCCATTTGACTCATTACTGGGAATGGGCAGCCTGGGGTAAATGGGGAAAAGCACAAGGTAAGGAGGTGGTAAATGATCCCACAGCTGTAGGAACAGGAGACGCCACATTAGGTTAGTAATGAAGCACTGAGAGGAAACAGACGGCGGGAGGCTTTTCATTTCTGAGGGGAGTGATTGCTGTGTGACACAAAGTAATGTTAGGTATCTACTATTACTGATATTCTACTCCAGGGTCGGTGAATTAGCAGGTCAATAAGGAAATTCAACCTTTGACCTCAGCCTATGACATTCATCAATTACTCTGCCACCAGACTGCCATGCTTCATTAACTCTGGAGTTGGTTTAATCAGTATAATGACAATGAAACCATTGGGGAAAATGTCTGCGCCTTTTTTTTGCATGTAATTAATCATCACAACAATCTTTGTGCTGTTAGTTTGCAGCGGTAGACATTTCCACTAAAACATGTTTACAACAGCACAAAGTGTACCATGAAGGAACAGATGCTTAATGTTTAAAGAGGCTGCAAAGAAATCTTTACACAGTTACAATAAAGTGTGAAAAACGCTACTATTTCTATTGCAATACAAAAGTCAGCTCACCAGCAGGTTTAATGACAAAATGATTCTGCTTTTACATCAAATGGTCCATTTATTTGCCAACACCCAACCCAAGGTGATGCCCTTTATACTAAAAAGAGTGGCTGACCTGTCTGCCAATCATGTGCTCTCTCAGATGATGGATTAGTTCCGCTCTGTGACCGCACACCATCACTCAGAGGGAGGAGAAACACTCATCAATATTAATTCTTTGTCTTCTCATCTATATTCATATCCTTATTCATATGTATCACTGCTTACACGGCACAGATTAGAGGGCTTTGTGTTCATTTCTGACGATCATTGTTTGAGATGAAGAGGTGGAGAACCACCATGATCTTCTTACTCACACCGACACAGCTCTGTGTCTGCAGCTTGAATTCAATTTGGACTGGAAAAGGAACCCAGGAGGAAATGGAAAGTTTGAGTTATTGTTCCGACCCTGCTCATGAGTAAAAAGAAGCAATGTAAAACCAGTTGTTTTTGGTAAATTAAACTTTTTTTTTTTTTTTTTTTTTAAAAGCAAATTGTGATACACAACAAAAGGGGAGGCAAACTGAAAGGGCCAACGTGTGCTGCCCAAATCAGAGACATAACAGAAAGTATATGAAAATAAAACCTAACTAACCAAATCAAACAACAAATGAACAGTATTCCTAAACCTGGTGTTTCTAACTTAAATTGGAGTGTGTGTGTGTGTGTCTACAAAAATACTAATACATGCTGCATCTGTTGACAATATTTTCCCTTCACATCCTCCTTTCTTCTTCTAGTACCTTGCCTTCCTCTGCCTTTTCACCTTTGCTGTTCATTCCCTCAATCAGAATCTATTTAGCTGTAACTCATCAATAAAGGCAAGGACAGAAGAGTCTTGCACACCCACACACAAACACTGAACGGACACATGAAATAGCAAAGAGAAAACAGAGGCAAAGCTGCTACAGATAATTGAAAATGTTCTTTCGCAGTCATCATTTTTAATGACAGCTTTCCTCTCTTCCTGTGCAAAAACAGATGAAAGACCAAATTATAGAAGAAAATGTTTTAAAAAGAAATCTGAATTGGATGGTTGCCGTACAAAAACATGCCCAAACGTTCTGCCGTACTCTTGCTTCTTTGTTTTTCTGGCAATGGTTACCACACAGACCAGCTACTTAATTTATTATTCAGAGATACCAGCTAGATCAAGCAGGACACACTCTGTCTGCTGTGATGTTATACAGTATTCAGAACACCTGCTTAGGTGGAGCGATAACTCCCAGTGATGTTATACTCTTTTGAACGTCCCCCCTGTGACCCACACGAGCTGGGGAGAGGGCTTTCTGTTTTTAAGCTCCTAAATTGAACTCAATGCCCCAAGACATCCGAACAGAAAGCTCTCTGGGTATTTTTTAAATGTAAGCTGAAGACTCAACTTTTCACAGTGTTTCATGTATGAATGTTGGTGTAAAGATAAAGCTGAGTTAATATATAGCAACACTTGTGAAAAGCCTCTCGTTCAATTAGAATAGCACAAACTGTTGGGTCATATAGTTTACCTTGTGATTTACTGAACAAACACTTTGATCCACTGAGATTTTTTTGTTAAATGTATTGTTCCAGCAACCAGCAGCATTGATCTTTGTCTGTTTTCTGCATTGCTTTTGTTACAGAGAACGCTTAATGTTGACATTTTAAGGCCAAGTGTCATTTTAAGACTATAGAGTTGTTCTTTTCTTGGTTTCAGCATGTATTGTAGCTGCTGTAATCAGCAGAAAATTATTTTTCATCCTGAACAGTAAAAAAGCTCTTTGTCTCTCCTACGCTAAGCTGAGCGAGGCAGAATCTCTGCCCGTACAGCAGGTGGGAGAAACAGCATGGTCTCTCAGGACACAAGACAAGTACAGGACAGAGAACTATGGACAGACTCCTCCTCTGAGTCTTAAATACACTTCACAAATGTACTTTCACATCCCTTTCTCTGGCTTAATTTGTCTTGACCTCTATAAAAAAAAGAGTCCTTGTTTGATTAATATTCCTCATCTTCACTCATGTGAGGATTGATTTTGAAATGCTGGTCCCAGCGTACTAAAAAGCAGATCTTGCTCTGGCACATTCAACAAACCTTTAAACCCTTTAAGATCTCAGCAGGCAGACCTCCAGGTTTAAAAGAAGTAAGAAAAATCCTCATGAAATACATCCCTTTCCCACCTTGCCCCCATCTATTTAGCTTAAACTCACAGCTGCTGTCAGAAAGCAGCACTTTTTTCGGTGTGATTTTTAAATCCCGACCTAAATCCTACATATTCTCCCTGTTTTCAGACTGTGCATATCTGTCTAAATTTGAAGGGATTAAACAGTCTCTGTGCAGTTCAGGCTTGTTAAGGCATATGCAGGAGTTGTTGTACCATAGCTGAGGGTGAATAGTTTCAACAGTAGTTTCGAGTATTGGGCACAGAGTACAGCCCATGACCTCTGCCACTTCAATCCATCTCTATTTTCAAGAAGAGACGAGGACTGCTTGAACTGAGTCTGAATACAGTTTTCATCTCCAGGATAGTTTGAAATGGCTGCTGGCAGTTTTCTACACCTTTTTTTTTTTTCATTTCACTGGAAATATCAATTGTGACCCCTATCCCAGCATTGTTATATCTATATTTAGACTTAATAAAGCTTTTTTTCTTCTGCCTTCTTTTCTTTACCCCCCTCTCAGTCTTATGCCATTCCATGTTTCCATGCTGAGGTACTTAGTTGTCAAGTTTTCAACAGAGCTTAACTTGTGTGACTTAGACACCATGATTAGCTTTTGTTAATGTTCCTTTTAAAATCCAGTTTTGACATTGTGTGAAATAATGAGAAAAAATAAACACACAAATTGCCTTTGCTGAGATGACTCTTATAATACTGCTGGAGAAATAAACAATAACAGAATCTGATCATGCAAGAAGCTCAGAGACAGTAGCAGAAGATGTTTTAGTCAAAATGAATGACTGTCAGCATTCTGTGTGTATTAAAACATATACATACTAAGGACCTTTCTAACTGCAAATGTTTATCTTCCTATCTGAAAATGAGCTGTGCATTTATATATAACCCTTTTAATTCTCACATGCATGCATACTAAGTTGAGTGACCTTTATTTGTTAGCGACAAAAAGCCATCAGTGGAATCAGGTTTGATTACCAGATACTAAAGCCTAGTGTTTTCTTTAGGGACCCAATAATAAATTGTGCCTGAAGATTTACAGACTTAAACAGGAGAGATAAACCAATATAATTTGTGTTTTCCATCTACATTTGTTTTGTACATTTGTTCCATCAAATCAATAATTTGTGCAGTGACACAGTAGTAACAATAGAAAAGGATTATGTTCAAATCAACTCTTATGTACTTTCATTATGCCACAAACAATACACAAAATTCCTCATTCGTCCTTGGGATAGAAGAAATTGTTACTGCTCGCTCAGCCTCTTTCGCTTTGTTCCCCCCACCCACTCCAATCTTGTTTGCTCTGCGACAGGAAGCGTCTGATTAAAAATACTATCAGCACAACCGGAGGCCGCGTGCCTTCTAATCAAACTATAATGGGAGTTTACCATGTATTATCTCTGACGGGGATTTAATGAGACTTTAGCATGCATTATCTCAAAGTGAAATTTAACAGCAGTATCCTGGGGCTTTCGCAGTCCCATCTGTATCTGTTTGCCAAGTCTGAGTCAGAGGAAACAACAGCAGGAAAGGTGAGGCGAGGCTTGTCTTGGGAGCTTGGATACATCCCTGCAACAGATGCTCTACCTCTGTTTGCTGTCGATGCTGGTTTGACTTTCCATCTGGTTGCTTTGCCCTTGTATGTTTGTTTGGAACATGAAGGTGGCAAAATGAGCAAAGAGGCTGTCCTTCAGCTACCAGAAGGCTTTAGTTTGAGCCCCCTTTGCAGCCAGAATCACCCTGCTGAGGTGTCCTTGAACAAAACTGTGGGATTCTGTGCAGTTTCAGGGACAAAGTAAAGTAGCTGACAGGTTAAAACAAATGAAAAGGTTTTCTTTGAAAACTTTTTCGTAAAATCTTCGACAAACAAATAAAGCAAGCTGAAGCTATGTCCTTTTGTTCTGCAGATGAGTGAAGATGGTTCAGTGCTTTGCAAGTATTACCGCCCATTGACTTCCCACATGTTACAGTGTGTCAACACTGTGGTTGGACATGAGACGTTTGTTAATCTATATCTGAGTCATTCCACAAAACCGGTAAGATTTGAACAAGCATTGAATGACTTTTTCATGAACTAGAACAAATAATTAATAGAAATGTAGAATCTGGTTCAGCTCAGTTGTTGCTTCATTTAGTGGGGTAACAGCACTCTAAGCATCAGGACAAGGATCAACCCATCGCCCTGACCTTGGCCTATGATACACGTCTACAGGCTATTCTGTCAGTAACGGCAGAAGGTGAGAAAATTCATCAAAAAGAAAAAAAGGTATATTCAGGAAAACAAAGAGTGTGGTGAGCAAACTATGAAACAGGAGTCATAACCAGCCTTTAGGCATCAGTTCTCAACATTAACTCTATCTTCTTTCAAAAGATGCACTTCAACGTCAACTAGCAAGCCAGTGTCATTTTAAGTCCTATATCGCTATGTAGCAGAAGTAGGCCGTTTCTCCCAGATGTCCTTTATTGTTTCCAGCTGATAACTGATGGGTTGGGATTTAGTCACCCTGCTGAATTCAAAATGTTATCGTGTTTTGTGTTTTACAGTATTCAATCCTAATAATACAACAGTTTAAAATACAGTTTTAAAATGTAAAACTATGGCAAAGGTCAATGGGACATTAACTAGGCAGATGTTCCTAGTTAATGTTAAATGGCTGAAATTAGAATGTAAAGATTGAAGCCTCTGCTCAGATCTCACTAAATGTTATACATCTTTCCATCAAGTTGTGAAGCAAAAACTTGGAAATGTTTCATGGATGCAGTTATTTCAGCTCTTCCATGTTGCAGCAGCAAACAGCAGCTACAGTAATATCAACAGTAAGAGCATGTCACCCTGTGCAGCACACAGTGTGCTGTAGGACACACTCTGACTGAAAGAGGGCCACATGCTCGAGCCATGTGACTGTGTGACCTCTGCCTGATTGTATGTTTGTGTGTGGGTGTTTGCCCTGCTACTCTGGTCAAGCTGTAATGGAAACAATTGATGAATAATTGATTCGACTCTAATGGATGCATTTGTATTTGTATTTGTGTGTGAGAGTGTATGCACTATAAATTTGTTTATATTCAATGTACTGTACCTTTGTGCGTGACCAAACATCACCAGGAGTTTTTTTCATAGTGTTAACCTTTAGTGGGAACCAGAGGCATTATAAATGAATGATCATAATACGAAATGGGCTGATAGACAGTTCTTCCTCCACGCAGCATGTCGCCTGTTAGTGTTTTTTTCCCATGTTGTGAATCAAGAAGTCATCACCTCAGCATGTCAGCCTGTCCACAGGTTCGCTACTGACATCATTCCTGCAAACCTAATTAACAATATCTTCACCATCAGCTGCAAGCTCTTGAAGGCATGACAAGCAGCCAGGAGGGGAGTGTGAAAGTATTAATATTTATGGCTCTATTCAGTTGTGAACAGAGAACTGGACTAAATTAGCAAGTCTAATGCTTTTCAATGCTGTAATGCACTGCAAGAGAAGGGGAAATTGATACAGTATACGCTCTCCAAATCACAGGTGGAGTGCTGCCATCAACACTGATTTTAGCCTAAGAGGCTCTATTTTGTGGTATTTTGTGCCATTCCGCACATTCAGAATGGGATTTCCCTTATGGTGCTGTATAAACTACAGATGGTTCGGGCATCTGCAGTATGGCATTCATCTCTCTCTCTCTCTCTCTGTCTCTGTCTCTGTCTCTGTCTCTGTCTCTCTCTCTCTCTCTCTCTCTCTCTCTCTCTACCCTCCTGTCTCATACTCAGTCCAACAAACTTTTAATGAGTCATAATCTGTGTAGGCAGTGATGAGATTTAATGAGGTGCCAGTAACCTTGGGTTGACTCGACTCCACTGCAACACACATTTTTGATCGAGCACAAGTGAGACGTGGACTTCATGACAGCAGCACCACGCAAGTGAATACAGGATTACGGTTCAGAAAGTAGCTGGGATTTTTTTCGTTTCTGCGTCTGTAGTAATTGGTAGCGATGTCAAACCTCGATTGAAGAGTTTGCAAAGGAAGACAGAACTTTCATATTAGCATTCTGTTGTCAAATTCTGTTCCCACATCTTCCCCAGAGTGGGAGATCCTCAAAGATTGCTGTGAAGGTAGAGACGAGCAATGTTGACTTCTGAAGGGGGAAACAAGTCAGGAAAGAAAAGACAGAATTTCTGATCTGTGACTACCTTCATCTCAGGGTTGTATTTAACAAATTAACACATTTTGTGTCTCACATTAGTTTTGCATTCCAGCTAGTTGATAACCTATAATAACTCAGAGAATGCATAAATTATCATTATGAGAGTTGAATATTCTTCATGCGAAAAGATGAGTACAGCATGTAAATGTATAGTGCAGATTAATGACACAAAACACTGAAAACTGAGTGTAGATCATGAACGCCTCCTGTGTTAACACTTATTAAGAAGTGCCAGTTATCTGTGGCCTGTCTCCATATTTTTGTAAGACCTAACAAGTTGTCATCCTCATCAAACTGGTGAAGAGTAGCTTTGATGGGATGGCTGAGTCATAAGGCGCTGTCATGCTGCGTATGCAAATAAACTACTGCCTTCACTTCACACTTGACAAAGCGATCTCTGTCAGGCCAAAGGGCTCTGTGTTGAATGTTGCCTTTCCACCAGTAATGAGCTACTTTAGCAAATCAGCTCTGAGTGCATGTTTTCAATGGGATACGCACACACACACACACACACACACACACACACACACACACACACACACACACACACACACACACACACACACACACACACACACACACACACACACACACACACACACACACAGTTGAAGACGGCACGTTGCAAATAGCTCCTTGTCCTTCATCTGGGTCACGCTCTCAGCAGTTGAGAAGGGATCTTATTTGTGTGTGTGTGTGTGTGTGTGTGTGTGTGTGTTTGCACACTCACTCTGTGAGGAAGTTGGTAGTTGTGGAATTAATCTGCTTTGTTGATGGTAAACATTAGCAGAGGTAGAAGCATCTTGACCAGTTATAATGACACGCAAGAAAAAATGACATAATTACATTCTATGTTTGTATCGGCTACTGTACGTACAGTATGATTCGTTTAATTTAATATCCTGCAATTTCACAGATCAACATTTTTTTTCCAAGTACTTTGTAACTCTCTGAATAGGAAGTAAAACTATGCTCCATAAACTTCTAACATTTAACTTTTACTGCACCTCTTTAAAACCCATAAACCACAGAAATGAAAATGATCTTCTTGGAATGAAATTGTTGGATTTAATGACCAACAAATGTGAGTGCTGTTTGAGAGCCAATGTCTTTTGTTATAAGCTTAAGATTCGGTAGAAACTGCTAGATGGGATGGTTTGTCAAAAACATACATTTTTCTTTCCATTCATTTAAGACAAGGGAAACAATTTCAGGCTGTGAGGTTTCTATTGAGATTCTTTCCTCTGCATGTCATTCCCAACTCTTTGTCCCAATTTCCCTTTCTATCAACTGTCCTATCAAATAAAGGCAAAAAGTGACTTGTCACAAGCCGATTTTCCTTTTTTTTTTTTTTTTTTTTAAATTTAAAGCAGATTTAAACAGCTCTTGTAGAAGCTCTTGTCGTTTGACACTTCACAAATTTTAAGTGTAGGTTTATACTGTATCTACTGTGTATCAGTTGGTCTGTGATTTAAATATCTTGCTTTCAGAGCAGACAAGATTACCATCCATGGATTGACACAAATATGCCCAAATGACAAATCTATCTTGGTTGATTCACTTGAAGAAATGATCACATCACTTTATCTAAAAGGTAAATCAAGTAAAGAAAAATGGCTGATTTGCAATACCATACCAACTCTGAGTACACTTTGAGTGAAAGCGACTGCTGAATGAATTGTAGAAAATTGTACAATTCAACATGTTATCAGTACATTTACACTATCTCCAAATTATTTCAAACTTGTTAAGTAAATACTAAATCACTTTGACCAACCTTAATCTAAGCCTTGAAACAATCTTTTGACCTCATTCCCTACCACAGAGTCACAGGTAAGGGACCCCTACCCATATGTCTACCTAGAGGCAAGAGACAACGTAAGAGACATTTAAGTGACCACAGGTGCTTTAAATAACTTCAGGCCAATTAATGGACCCGGACCAGGGAAGGAATTGACCTACTTCTATGGGGATGCATTCAAAGCCAAAAGGGAAAAATACACTGACCTAAACAACTGTTCTTTCTAATACAAACCTGATGAAGCCACGTGGGCAAAAGGTGTTGTTTGTTTGTGTATGTTACTTTAAAAAAAGCAATTCAACCTTCTTTTGTGTGGTGAATCTCTTCTCATTTCCTGTCAAACTGTTCTTGCTTGCACCCTTTAAAATCCACTTGCAGGGACTTGGCTCAAATTATAGCAATGCCTAAATATATTCCTGCAGAACTGCTCCCATTGGTAAAATACTATTGGTCTCTCACACTCTCCACACTTCTTTTGGGGAATGGTTAGCCTGACCTGCATTTCTTTTTATTTTTGGACGATTTCAAAAAATACTTTCCATTAACCCACATATATACATTCATTATCATCACAAAAAGGCCCAAGCCAACCAGGAACTTCAAGTATCTGAAGTATATTCTGCTTAGGTATTTATTTTGTTGTACATAATGATGTGTTGGTTTTTTATTCTGCTATTCTTTACACCTCCAATCTACCTTGCAATAAGTATTGTCTTAGTGCAGATTTTTCATTACATACTGTAATGAGCCTTTCAAGAAAGGCCCCAGATGGGGGATTGAAGCACAGAACAATCACACTGCAAGGCAGCAGTGCTACCCACCACACCACTTACCCTCTGTAAGTGCAAAGTAAGAGGGTCTCCACACTCTCCTTTAGGGTCACCATTAACGCTAACTTGCACGCCCTTCACAGAGAAACCTCCTAACACAGTCAGCAGTTTCAAACCCTCCAACCTTGTGAGAAAGAGACAGCCTTACACCTTGAACACCTTAGCACACTGTGACATTTCCTTAAAAAAAAGTAGATTTATCCTTTATTTTGTCATAATCAATAAGAAATGTTCCAGACCCAGGATTTCAAACCACAACCTTTCTGACGAGGTGTAACGTAAACCAATACACCAACATGCTGCCCTGCATCTCTATCCTTTTCCATTACTTCATGATAATTCATATGGACCATAACCAGGGGATCTGAACCAACAACCTGATCATCATTAAAAACATGGCCATACATGGAAACAGTTTTGCTTTGAGGCAACAGAGCTAGCCCAGACACCGCTGTACCATTGGTGGGCAGTGGTACATTGATGTATGGTGGCACATTTTAAAGTTTTGCAATTCTGTCTTTTGGGGAAGTAGAGTAAGAAGCCTATTGCAACAGGGGTGAGCTCTAGCCCAAACCGGCTTCTTGCTCTGGCTCTGCCTCCCTTTGCCACTAAAATCTCTCTGCAGACTCTCTTTTCTGTATCCCTCTTTTTTTGCCTTTGTTTTTTTTGCCTAATTATTTGTTTTATTATTTGTCAATGTACGTTTTCTTTTGCTCCTTGTTTTAATGTGTTGTGCAACTTGTATTTGAATGTCATTAAAGTGCTATACAAATAAAGCTATTGTTACTTTTACCTGGGGCTGAGAAATGGTATAGAGCCAGTTTTTAAGGAGGAGGAACATAGATGTTAAATGTTGGAAGATTTTTTTCCAACCAAGAACATTCAACATTGTCAATATTCAGTTTAGGCGGATAGCAAACACACCGTAGGCCCTCAGCAGCACGATTGCCCTTTATCTACAGTGTGTCAAACAAACGAGACCACCTCTCTGCTGCTCTTCTTCTGAGACCTGCCATCTATCTCTCTCTCTCTGACTCATTTCCTGAAATGGGAACCACTCCTCCTTATTCACCCAACGGAGAGATTACAGGCTGGAACAGATGAGATGAAGAGCTCAGCAGTGCTGAGATATGGACCTTCAGTCTAAAGCAGACAGAGAAGGGGAGGATGACATTGGGCTTATGCGCAAGAAAACTTGAGACATCACACTTAAAGGTTTCATTTTATCAAATAAAAAATAGAGCAACTGTATGTACGATTATTAACACATATTCACAAAGCTAAAACAGTTTTCTGAACTAAAAGGCAGTGCAGTGTCCTTGCTGCCATGTCCTTGACGGAGCAGTCAAACAAACTGATTAATGCTCCAGGAGTGAGAAACACACAAAGGCAAGCAGGTACTTTGGGAATCAATTCATCACACTTTATTTAGTGTGACCCTGACCGGTAGTGGCTAGAGAGCTGCACAATACAGCTCTCAGCACAAATGAATGAGTGTAGTATAGCCCACATGCACCAACAAACATCATTTTAACTCTTTATTTGAATAAATGCAAAGACAGAAAAATCTCTTCTTTTCAACTGTTTAAGATTTAAAATAAGAAAAAGAAATCGGCCTACAACAAGCAGGCCAAAACAAGCATGAAGGACATGTTTAGGTCACATCCATTGCTATTTAGACACATGGGGACGCTTCATTAGGAGTGAGCCATTGGGGTCACTAGGCCATCTCTTTAAAGGTCTGCAGGTGCTGGCTGAACTGGTCAGCATTTTCTTTGGCTGTAAGAAGCTGCTTTTCACACCACTGAACCAAAGCTTGCTGGAAAATCTCCACACGCACGCTCTGGAAGTGTTTAATCTGGGGGTGGGGGAGGAAAACAAGCATGTCTTAAGATGTAAACAAACAGGAGGTTACACAACTCACTTGAGATACTGATTAATATATTTGTGATGATTTACCTCGTTTCTTGCCATTTCACAAATCTGAGCAAACTCCGCCTCTGCTGCTTCCTTCGCCTCCTCCATCTGATGAATGTGAAGCATTTCATCATCAGTGTGCAAGTTAGTCCCAAGAATATACGAGCTATACTCAATTCTCATGTCTTCTTATCGGATTTGGTTGGATCTATCCTCTTGCACAGAATATTAGTAGAACAATACTGACACCTGCTGGTCACATCATAGTATTTACAAATTGTACTGCATTGGTTTGTTGACTCACAGCAGCTTTCTTGACAGGTTTGGCCTTCTCCGCATTCCTTCTTGCATTCTCCATCTCCACCAGTTTACAGGTCCGCCTAAAGAGCATTTCCTGTATGAGAAGTTGTAGGCATGTGAAACTGTACAAAAAAGTTTTAGAAAATTACAACGTATCATATTCAAAAGAGCTACATGTAAAGAAAACAAACAATATAATGAGCATACAAGTACTTGAGAACCAGCAGACAAACCTTTTCGGCCTCTTGGTAGCGTGAATCCAGGTCCAGGCCGAGACCAACGGTGTTGAAATCGTTCTCAGCAACACTTGTCATATTTTTCTGCGCACACACACACACAAGCATATAACTTGCAGATTCCTCTGCAGTGCATTGAATCATCATCACATGTAGTGTTGTTCTATTAAAGAGAAGAAACTTACCTGTAGAGAATTAAAGACTGCAGATAATTTCACACAAGCCCTATAAGAAGGACATGTTAATTTTCTCTTCTTTTGTTGTTTGTTATTGTCTTTTGTTGTTCTCATATATTTCATATTGTATACAGATTTTAGACACATTTACTTTTACTGCATGTGATGTTTGCATGTGACTGACACTATTCTTTGTCTCACTTTGTGAAAGCCTGTTTGTCTGGCTCCTCCCCTGGTTCCACAAAGAGATGCAAGGCAGTGGCAAAGTGCCCACAGGCAACTGCTATTTCTGCAAACAAAGATAAGAGGAGCGAAAAACTAACATGAGACTTGGGACAAATACAATTTGTGATGTTGTTTGGCGAAACACTAAAAACTAAAAACCTGTGCTAAAACAAACATAAACCACTATATCTGTATGAAAATAAATGCCATATAACACAAATTGTAATTGGTGAGCACTTCATGTCTGTGTTTTTAACCCTTCAAACTAAAACAAAAGTCTCCTTACTTTGCTCAGCCAGCACCACATCCAGGAATTTCTGTAGAAAGAACAAAGCCGTATTTGTATAAAACACTATCTGGCCTGCTTATATAAGGGGAAAATGGGAAGTGGGGTGAACAAAAAAAAAAAAAATTGACTGACTCACCTCAGCTGCAGTCTTGCTGCAGCCAGTTAGAAGAACATTGTGATCACGCTCAGTTTGAAAGAACTCATCCACATCCTGCGGACACACACGTATCACAGTAAAAAAACAAGCTAACATACAGGAGCAGAGGCTGTGTCAATTGTTTGTCTGAGTGCCTGTTTTGTACCTTATGGCCATTTTTCCTCTTTTCCTCCACAGCGTGGCTCAGCCGGTTGAAAATACCTTTTCTTAGCTTTTGTTTGCCTGGAGGCTGCACACAAGATCACAAATAAACAAGCAACGTTTGTTCAAGTAAATACTGCTTCTTTTGCAAAGTAAATAAGATGCATGAAACGAAAGCTTCCTCACATGGGAGGATGCCTACAGGCCGGAGAACGATGATGCAAGAAAACAAGATGCCAACAACAACATGAACTACATAACATTTTGTTTGTTTGTTTTAAGCCTTTTTAACCTTAGGACAGTGGATAGAGTCAGAAATTAGGGACAGAGAGAGTGGGGAAAGATGTGGGAAAAGAGCTACAGGTTGGATTTGAACCTGGATTTACATTAGGCGTGCACCATAACCACTTGGCCGACAAAACTCCCAAAGCCAATTAGCATTATGCGTAAACATAATTCTTATTGGGCTCAGACTTTGAAATATTAAACTATAACTCTGTGTACTTGTTCCTGCTGTCATAACACAGACATCACTTTATAATCTCTCTCAGGTCAGCTGATCAGCTGCCCCTGAGGGTGCCTAAAACTAAACAGGAGCTCAGAGGGGACCGCGCGTTTGCTGTTGCCTCAGCACCTTAAACAGGCCTCTTCTCTGTCTGTTTTTAAAACACGTCTTAAAACCCATCTCTTCTCCCTGGTCTTTGACACCAAGTAAGATGTTGATTTTATTTATCTTATGCATATTATTTCTTTTACAGCATACCATGAGTCATGTTTTTTAATCCTTTTAAATTATTGTGTATTATTTATTTATTATTATTGTGCACATCCTTTTTAACTTACTTTGTAAATTTATTGTACATCACGTTGGTCAGCTGTGTTTGTGCTTAAAGTGCTTAATTAAATAATGTGAGATTGGATTGGTTAATAGACTGAATAAATAATTAGTTATTTTCATGGCTTTAAAAAAAGTCAAGCTGTTTGATCACTCTATTTAGTTAGAATCCAAAAATCATGTGAAAACTGTTAACTTTATAGAGCATGTTTGTCTTTAGGTATTTTTGCACACCCTTGGTAACATTTGCACGTGTTTATTCAGTAAAATTAACTTCACCACTTTGTACCTTTGAAACACTTCGGTGTTCTCTTCTCATGACGTTTCACCAGCCTGTTTGATATTTTTTTTTATCTAACAGTACTGTATCTGTGTCCTAACCATTCTAACCAAGCCCACATAACTGATAGCAGACAAGCCTGCACAGAATAGGTACGTCCAAGTGTGGACATGCGGACACCACTGTTGTATCATGTTGCTATTCTGTCTCTTATTTTCCCTTCTGAAACGAAGTGAGTGAAAGTTTAACCATTTATGGCCCGCCTTTGTCATAAAAAGCCATCATGTTGATAATTGCAATATAAAATGATTCCCTTTTACCCGAGGTTAAAGCAAAACACGTATCTGGAAAGAAAGTGAATAAATAGCTGTTCATTCGTGTTCACTTACATCTGAGCTTGTAAGGAAGATTTCCAGAGCTGTATTTTTGCTGAGTGTGCCATGTGCAGCAACCTGCCGGAGGAAGGTTTCCAGAGCTTTACAGTATGGCTGCCACTCTCCTAAACTAAGGAGGCCTGCGAGAAAACCATCAACATTTGAACACCTCATATCACATTGATTCCTAATAAGAAGAAAGACAGTATGATGGAAAATACGGCTGTTAATTTATCTTTTCAATCTTTCACTTTGCCTGTGGAGGTGGTCATTATCACATGCACTCACCCAGCTGTTTCATCACCTTGGCAGATGGGTTCACCTGAGCCTTCGGAGGAAGAGGAGGAAACTACAAGAAAGAAGAGAGTTGACTTTTATTTTTTTCACATACTTATGTTCAAAGTAAGACTGATCTACTGATTTCTTCAGAGACATGTTTTTTTCATGAGGTGCTTGGTCTGATAGGTGAACCAAATAAGGTAAGTGCTTGTTTAAATGTGAAGTGCATGGATACAGAGATTCTACCTAATTATTGTACAGAAACTCAAGCAGCTGAATGACATCAGTTTCCATATTATTAAGAAAAGGAGGGAGTAAAGAAGGAACATGGGGGTCTTTTTAAAAAACAAAAGGCTTCTGATACTTGGTCTGTTACAAGAACTCTTCATTAAAGTTAGAACATTGAGTATATAAAGCTTCAAATTAAAAGCCTAAAAAGATAACATGCTCACCTTGGAAAGACTTTGTCAACAGTTCTACATAAACTGACAAGAGTGGGCGACAGACATGTTTCAGCTCGAACAAAACCTTCAGGTCGGAAATTTGTGCAAAGGTTTACAAAGGGGTCTATGTGCAAAAAAAATGAAACTGACTATGATTCCCTGTATCCCGGGCACGTCCTCCTGGGAGAAAAGATGATGCTGCAGCCACTCAAAGTCATCGTAGATCCGAACCACATGGAACTCTCCTGTCCCTGATAGCTGCCACACACAAGACACATCATGACGCCCAAACTTTCTGCTTGGAAAACATTGTCATTCAAACAAATAAACTGACTTGTCCTTCTGGTTTTACACATGTACACAGCATTAGAGTAAACAAAGTTGGCAGCAAACAAGTTAACATAAGGTTTTCTTACCTTTTGAGATATAACAAGGAAGGTGAGAGTGTCCCCGTCTTTCATCAACTCTGAAACCTTGATGGTGTGGCCATGAACACTCAGAGCTGATGTTGCTTCTTTAAACTCTTCCTGTAATATTGAACATTTAACATTAGTTAAGTAAAATCCTAGAAGTATGCAAGCTAATTGCTACATGTGACGAAAATGTTCTTATTGTATTTTTTTACTTTGCAAACTGAGATTAACGGAAATTAACAACGCTCCTGAACAACAACATACGGATGTCTGCATGGAGTAAAATGCTGTCACATGATTGTCAGAGGTTGGCAGAGAGAACATTTGAAGGCATACTTACCATCATTGTATAACTTGCAACCTAATCGTTCTTGTATTTCCTTCTCTGCTTTGTAAAATTCTTCAATCCCACTTTATCTACTTAAAAACAGCAATAAGCTGTGGAGCTCTTTTGTCTAAATGTTGGCTTTAGAGAGCTCACTCTCCAACCGCTGAGCAGGCACAGGATTTCCTTTCGGTCAAAGTGCACGCTGGTCCTGTATGAAATGAAGTCGAACAGCCAAATGTAAAGTGCTGGCTCAGAGAAAAAGATGTGTAACTTCTATGTTAGTCAGTAACTCAGGAGCGTGGACACACCCACTCAGTAAAAACTGGCAAAATGGTCCAATCAGCCCCCCCAAGGTGTCAACTTTCCTGCCTTAAAAAAAGAAAAGAAAAAAGTAAACATCCACTAAACATACATTTTCCTATAAGATAAACACAGGGAGCCCTACTTAGAGTTATGTTAACATCTTCAATGCAAAACACAGACAACGAGTTGATCATTTAATATGAAAACTTTATTATCAATAAAGACAATGCATTAAACCATAACCTGTACAGGCCAACAGGTACAGGACAACAGTGCAGGTTAGCTATGTGTGGTGCTCTTCTTCAAATTCAACGCCATCTCCAAAATAAAAGCTGAAGACAGGCTCCTCAAAACTGTAGTAGTCATAGGGACTGCCCTCATCCTCCATTTCCTGACCGAAGCTCCAGTGTGAGACCTGCTCCTCCACAAAGGAACTCTCATCGAAGTTATGAAAGAAGTCTGCAAAACTGAAGTCGAAGCCTGACCCATGTCCGTCCTCAGGGTTATAGGAGGTCTCCGGATCATCTAGGAAAGCGTCATGCCCCTCACTGTCGTACAGCCACCTCTTCTCCTTGTCAGAAAGCACCTTGTAGGCTAGAAGAGTAGACCCCAGAGGTAAGACGTTTAGATTAAGAAATGAAAGAACAGTCAGCTGTAAATTCGTTAGGTACATGTCAGTGTGATGCTATAATTGAATTGCACAAATACAATGTTTTTTCTTTTTTTAACCAATGATTCAATTTTGGGCCTTAAATGCATTTCAGTTTACCAGCATCACACCCCTTCAAAACCACAGTACAGGCCTACAATTTTTCTATAAATAGCATACAATGAATTGTTATGCCTAAATCAATTGAGAAAACATAAATAAATCGGCTTTTAAAACTTAAACAAACAAGTTATAACTATTGCAAGCATGGTTTAGCCTACCTTCGGCAATCTCTCTAAAAGTCTTCTCTGCATCTGTGCTCTTGTTCTTATCAGGGTGGTATTTTACTGCAAGCTTGCGGAAAGCCTTCTTTATCTGGCTGCCACTTGCTGTGGGCTCAACGCTGAGAATATCGTAGTAATTTCTGCTCGACTCCGAGGCACAAGCAGGCAGGATTTGAGATAAGCAGAGCTGCAGGACCACGCAGACTTGCATCCAGTGGAAAACACCTTGCACTGCCATGTTGGGCGACTTCATGTGCACAGATGAGGAACCCTAAGACAGTTTCACAATAAAAAAACTTATCAGGAATTACAGCTACCTTGCGGTTTGACAGCTCATCTCCATATGCACTGACAGTTATCTACACCACTACACGTCAGCTGTCTCCAGAGCTGTGGGCTGGTGTAAAATGCTGCAGCTAGAGGAACTAGCTTTGAGAGTCGAGTTGTTTCAACAACACGTGTTCGACTTGGGGAAGTTACAATGCATAAAATGCAACCTGTTTTGATAAACACTAGGCTATATATTTCTAAGCGACATGGCTGTAACTCTCTTCTGTGAGACTTTTGAACCAGTGAAAAAGCAAGCACTGTGAAGACCACGTCCTCGGTGATAGAAAAAGGTGATAACTCACACGTTCAAGTGCGACTCTCCATCAGGACCACTAGAGGGAGACATTAACACTGACAGAAAACGGTTGAACTTGTTATTGTCCTAATAATATGGTTATTTTACACTCAGAAATGTGAGGTAGAAAGAAGACTGAGAGAATAATGTGTCTGGATTTAATAATTATATGAACTCTGGGGAAGTGTTTCAGATCATCAGCTGATACAAAGCAAGTCGGTTGAAAACACATTCATCTTTTGGTTTATTGTTTATATATAACTGTGTGCATAGTATATGGCGATGAACTTGCTCTGAATCGGAAAAACAGTACTCAGAAACACACTTTCCATATAAGCAACACACAAGCGGATTATTTACCCACTGTGTTCAGATAAGATCAGTAGAGCATGTTTTAATGGACTGCAGTTCTTGTAAGGGTCACAGGAGGCAGTTAAGGGACAATTTCAAATAATTCATGATCAGCTAAACCGAACAGAATATTCTGGGAACTGGATCTTGTGAAATTCACGACATTTTAAAAAGTATGACAAATAACAGACATGCATTAAGGTGTTTATCCTCTTTTTTTCTTTCTAATGTGTACTGCCTGTTTTATGTACTCCAGTCCAGTAGGTGGCGGTAATGCACCTTCGAGCTGGTTGCATTTGACCAATTCGCCAGAAAGAAGAAGAAAAGAAGAAGTGGTAAACAAGACGGGGCTCTCAAAAGGAGTGTAAGAAATAGCTCCCTTCTGTTGAGAGTTTTAAGAGATAACAGTTTAAATGTTAGTGAATCAGAAGGCTGTTTCTTTTTCTTTGTAGGACTCAGTCGATACTTATCCTGGATCCTGCTCCTCGCTCTCCAGTTAGACAGAAATGGTTCGCTAGCCAAAACATGCTAAAGTGGTGCTAAGAGCAAGACAGGCTGGCTGCACCAACTCAGCTTTAACGTGACATATTCAGATTGATGAGACAGCACAGGGGGCTTGTTTACCAGCTGATAACCTGTGTGCTCGGTAGTCTTGCTTTAATGTTACCCAAACATTGGCTGTTGCTTTTAATGGAGTGATGAAAACGACACTCAGTGCTGGTTATAGATGTGTCCTCTAATGTGTTTCATTAAACATGTTGCTCAGTTTGAAATATACGAAAAGGAGCAACACAATATACTGACAGGTGAAGAACTGGTACAGAATATCAAAAGCCATAGTTGCTTTATTACCTTTTTGGTTGCTTGATGTTTAATAATAAATCATATGGTAGAAATTGTTTTTGTTGTTTTTCAACATTGTTCTAAAGTGCAGCATCTAAGTAAATGTTCTCAAATACTTTCAACCACTTTGATGATATGTAACAATACTAAGAACTTGTTGTATTCATTATACTGTACCCATCAGATAATTTTCACGTCATAGTTTTCCTCATTTCAAAGCTCAACTTTGGTTTATATTTTGTTCCACAGATCTTCGAATGGGAGATTGCACTTCTCAAAGGAAAAGGTTATCCTACACTTGTATGTGCATGAGAACATTTGACCGGTCACATCAGCCCCATCATACACATGAGTGCTGTTTTCTCCTCAAGCTGGGCCAAGCGCCATGCCTGACCGGGACACATCCTACCTGTCAGGTGGTGGTGGGAGTACTGTTGGTCTGGGTGAAGAAGGAGGACCTGGGTCTGGTCTGGTAGGGGGCTTAGTGGAGGGCAGAGGAGGCTCAGGAGGAAGCGTTGGAGGAAGCTTATCGGGCTCTGGCAGCATGGGGGGAGGAGGGGCACTCGGAAATGGTAACGGTTGCGGGAACGGTGGAAGTGGAGGGCAAGGGACGGGACTGGCTTTGGATGGTGTCTGCAGGGACTTCATACGCAACGTGTGCAAGAGAGGGAAGCGCTGCCGCTTCAGACACCCAGACTTTAACGAGGTGCCGGACTTGGGAGTGCAAAAAAACGAATTCATCTTCTGTCATGATCACCAGAACAAGGAGTGCATGCGCTCCAACTGCCGCTTTGTCCATGGATCTAAAGAGGATGAAGACTATTACAAGAAAACAGGAGAGCTGCCCCTCAGACTCAGAGGCAAAGTTGCAGCACGACTGGGCCTGTCCCCAATGGATCTCCCCCATAGCCGTGGGGAGGTCCCCATCTGCAGAGACTTCCTGAAAGGCGAGTGCCAAAGGGGCAATAAATGTAAATTTCGCCATGTCAAAAAGGACTACGAATATGAGCCTGCCAGGGTTGGAGTGGGGGGTGTAGTGGGTCCTGGTGCCAGCGGGATGGTGAACACAGGCGTAGGGATAGGGGGTGGAGGAGTAGGAACTTGTGGAGGGATGCAAGGACTTGTAGGGGGGGGAGGTGGAGTTGGCAGTAACATGATGGGGATGGGTTGCCCCAGCCTGGGCGGATGCAGAGATCCAGTGATCTCTGGAGTGGGTGGAATGGGTGGAGGTGGGATGAGTGGTTGTCTGTCTATAAATTCTGCAGGTCAGCGGCGTTATGACAGGAGCTCGTGCTCCGTGTATGACCCTCTGCTGGAGAGTGGACTGTTTGATGCCAGCTCTCTGGAGGCTTCCATGGACCACACTGCTCTCCAGCTGAAGAGGCGGCGGTTAGAGGGGATACGTTTTGCAGACGGGATAGGAGGAGGCCACTACGAGCTGGGAGTTCAGGCCACCTTGCAACCACGGCCCCTGGAGTGCAGGTTCTTGGAGGAGGAAAATTCCTTGCTGAGAAAAAGGGTGGAAGAGTTGAAGAAGCAGGTACATTTTAAGATGAAAATTAGTTGATATATTAAGATCTAGTTAATATGTAATTAGGCACTTTAAGAAAAGAAGATATAACTTGTATTTGTAACAACGGATACCAGATACTGAAATGTGCATTATTATAGCCACATTCGTCAAGAAAAAAAAAGTGTAATATATTGTGTTAACTAAGTCAGAGCTTTAAAAAACAAGGATTAAATCATCTTAACAAAGGTTATTGAATGCTGCCCTGTAGCATTACACAGCGTCACATTTGAAAAGGCTTGAAATATATCTAATATATATATATATATGTGTAAAATGATAGGTAAGGTAACATTTCTTGGGCTGTACAGTACACAAAAGCTTACATATTTTTATCCAAACAAGAATATTACCTCTGCATCTTCAGGTGCTGGTACGTCAGTCGAACATTTTTAACAACCAGTGGTTTCATTATTTCATCGACACATTCATTTGAGTAGATTTTACAAATAACAATTACCAACAATGGAGGATTGCAACTTGTCAAATGTGACAGTGTTTATGCTTTTTCCTTACACTGATAATGATAATTGTGTTTCGAGAAAATGTAATGGAAATAGTTTTTTCTTTTGAGACATCCTGATCAGTGGATTCAAAGAGAATTGTCCAGGTCAAGAACTCAGTCTGCAGCTTTTCTAATCCATATCTCTTGTGCATCTCAGGTTTCTAATCTTATAGCCACAAATGAGGTTCTTCTGGAACAGAACGCCCAGTTCCGGAGCCAAGCCAAAGTGATGACACTGTCCTCCACTCCTGCACCCACTGAGCAGAGTATGGCGCCCCCTGTGGGTGCCGTGAGTTCCTACAATCATGGCATCGCTCAGACCCACACCACCCTGAGCAGCGCAGGACTGCAGCCTCGACCTGTCACTCAACAGGACCTTGTTGTTTCCACTGGAGCTCCTTCAGCTCCCCCATCAAACGCTGCCCCACCTACAGCCCCTCCGCCCCACCTCAACCCTGAGATCACCCCCCTCTCTGCCGCGCTTGCACAGACCATCGCCCAAGGGATGGCACCTCCTGTTTCTATGGCACCGGTTGCTGTTTCTGTGGCGCCAGTGGCAGTGTCCATGACGCAGCCTCTGCCAGGCATTACCATGAGTCACGCCACTACCCCAATGGTTTCGTACCCGATTGCAAGTCAAAGCATGAGGATCACCACACTGCCTCACTAACTGATAAGGTGCAAGACTGAAGTATCCACAAGTCGGATAGTAGCATCCTCAACAGGGATTTTTAACAGATGCTTTTGTTGTTCGTGTCTGAAACTGACATCATGAAAACGTAGCTCATAAAAGGGTTAAAAAATAGTTCTCCAGCAGAGGGCAGGAAAGACTTCTACGTGCTGCCCCCTGACTGTGTGCTTTCTGTGCTTTTCAGCAGCCACATGAGAAGGTATCTGCTCACACATGGATACAAATAAAGACCCAACTGGCACGCCTTTAAGGTCACGAATGATGTTTGAACCACTTCTAAAAAACTGCTGCCGCTCTCTACAATTGTACATGAGGACTTTGTGCAGCTTGTGTTTATATTTTTGTGCATCGCTTTGCTGTAAACTAACTTTGATACTTTGCACATTTAAAAAAACAAAAACAAAACAAGAATAACATGTCAACTTTAACTCTTGCTTTGTCCGTAGCTTTATTTACAGTTGCTTTCATATTACTGTTAACACAGGTAAGAAAAACAAGCCATGCCCAGGGATTCAGGTTCTTGAGACTAGCATGATCTTACAGTCTCATTACTTGACTTGGTTGGGTGGAGGCACATTGTGTAAACTTGAATATTATACCATGTGCTTCTTCAGTAGCCTCACATCCGCGTGGCTGTCTAAACAAAGGGGATATGTGATGTTTGTGTAAGAGCAGCCTGGGAATCATGGCTCTGGCATGTGAGCTCCGGGGATTTAGGGATTGAGAAAAAAAATGCCCAGTCTGCTGTTTCAAAACAATGCGGGGATGCAGCAGAAAAGAGTTGATGGATTAAGAAATTGAGAGGTGTTTGTAAAGCTGTCTCAAAATATTACCCTTGAAAATTGAGCACACTTGTAAAATTAACCGGGCAGGTACAGTTACATTTCAAGTTACTGTAAAAGTAACATTTGTATGTTTACATTGCCTTGGAAAATCTGAGTAGACACCGACCCAATGCTGCAGTAATCACGATGATTACTTGATGTTTGATAAGTGTGATGCCACTGCAGCGAAAGAGTCAAAGATGCGTTCAACGCTTCAGACAGAGGGCGTGTTTTCATCTACATAACGGGACTCCTGAAGAGCCAAACACGTCGTCGGGCCACTTCCCCCAAGTCTGTGCTTACTAAGCAGCCGAGGACACAATCCAAATCGGTTACCAAAACAAAAATCAATACCTTAAGATGCGGCATGGAAAAACGGTGAACTAGCGAAGCTGAAGTAGCAGGACATCTATGGTGACGTAGCAGTACGTTTGTCAAACGGTAAGTTCGCCAGCCGACGCTGGAAATGGGACATTAGAGCAACCGTCCGAACACACAAAGACGCACTCAAATAAGTGTTTTTTATTTTTTTATTTTTTTTAAAAGGCAGCTTACTTACTTATATATTGATTTAAGAAGATACCACCATGCAAAACGACAAGTCTGAACCAAGCGAAGCAAAGGGCGCAGCAGTGTGTCCGAGCGCGAGCTCAGCGCTGGTCCCCGCAGCAGAAGAGACGGATCCTCCTCAACCCAAAGGGATCAGTGCGGTCGCGGTGCTTTGGACGTTTGGGAAATGTCTGGGAGCCCTGCTGCCCGTTTACCTGGCCGGCTACTACCGGGTCAGTACCAGCCTGTTGGTGTGTGGGATGATGGTCTACACGGGATGGAAACATGCAAGAGAAGCCAAAGAGGCACGACTGCAATCAGCCATTCAATTTCTCAGCAGCGAGGAGGAGTACACGTCCTCCAAAGTGTCCAAAATCAAACGAGATCTTCCTTCGTGGGTAAGACAATAACAACCCTGCAACTTTTGCGAGTGTCACCTAAAGTCAATTATCCTATCCTACCTGAACCCTCTTTGACCTAAGATAACCCTACAAATAACAAGAGTGGACCCCCAAATCACAACTACAGGATGTGATAGTTGGTTTCCTGTGGCTAAATAAGCCTAATCATAGTTTTCCACACGAGGTGTCACTTTAACGGTGTGTGATTATTATTATTTTCGGGGTTGTTCACTTCATGCACATATATAATAATGTTGAATATTTACTTGATCACTATTTAACTATAGTTTACTTGCTTGCAATGGTCTGTGCCTGAAGTCCTTTTTTCCTAAAGCATAAATCTGTTCCTACATGATTTCCTCTTAGGCACATGTTAAATCTGCTTTGCGTTTGATTCTGCAGTATGTCATGACTAAACTTGTTTGAAAGAATAATTGGAGCATTGCTGAATGCACTGCAGAAAGTACAACAACACCTAAACCTTTTCATCCTTGTGCAATCTCAGTCAAAGGTGTTTGTAGCATTTGATTGAGATTTCACTAATGTTGCATGGAGTGAAACACTGCTTTGCATGTCATAAATCCTGAGAGTCTCCTATGTACCCAAAATGGAAATGTTGTTTACCACATGGGCCTGCTTTGACTCGTGTAGCCACACCCAGAAGAGGTTCCTGTTTGTTATACTTTAATGCTGTGAGTGATTTCAGGGATTTCTTGCACGTCTGCCCAGCATGCATACTTGTCTTCTAACTCAAAAAGAAGCATCGCATCCTCATGTTGCTCTCAAGCATGCATAACAAATGTGTTGTTAATGCAAAGATAAACATCATAACAACCCTCTTAAAGATTTTAAATGATCTTTGAATGGACAGTAGCTGCACTTATCTGCCTTTCTATTCTTTTAGAATGATTTGCCCCTCTCTATGGCCCAGCGCAGAAAGCACAGGGATGATATCAACTGTCATATTGATTATATTGACAGACCTGCATCAGCTATAGCTTATAACTTCCTTAACCTGGGGTGTCTATTTCGGGCTCTCTTACAAGCTAACTGTGCCTTCATTGTCCTTCTCTCTCCCAGGTCAACTTCCCAGATGTTGAGAAGGTTGAGTGGCTAAATAAGGTAAATCAATCAACCAGTGGATCCTATTTTTGCTACCTCTTTGCTCATGTCCCGACTCAAAGGGTAACAGGTTTTCATTCTCTATATGGCACCCACCTCTACGTTCACTGTTCAGCTGCTCTGCTGCTCTGCTGATTGATACTTTACTTTAGTAGGCTCTTTATTAGCTTGTGTTAGCTGATAGATGGTAGCACTGCTGCTGTTCCAGAGAAGGCCACACCTCCCACTAGTGTTAGCACTGTGTCTGTACCGCAGAGATCAGGCCCAGAGCCGAGCAGGCCCAGAGCCAGGCAAGCCTTTCAACATTTCCATTTCATTGCAGGCTCGTTCATAGGAAGGGGGAGGAGCTGCCCACTTCCCCCAAACTAAATACAACTGTGGCCATTGTCTCCGTGCCTTTCTTCTAGCTCAGAAGTTCTACTGTAGAGCTTATAATTTTGACATGTAGTAATAAAATTATTCCTGCAGGCAAAAGCATGAAATGAATTTGCGAGGGAAAGGAACAAGAAGAGGTTTGAGACTCTCTCATGGAGAGGAGGTCAGCAGATTGCCTTGTTGTTCAGGCTGCAAGCAGCCGATGACTCACGCTCCACTTATGCCAGGCAGAAACCAACTCTAGGGATTTTTTTTCTCTTTTCAGTCTCACAAGCAGACAACCCGACCGAGCTACTGATTTCATGTTTTTGCCCTATATGGATCAAACGTTTACTCGTTTATGTGTCACATGTAATATTTTGATGACACATGTGTCACATGTAATAAAATGGTAGAACATAGAGCTATGTAAGGACCTGGAGTAGCAAATGAACAGCTGATAAGACTGAGCTGGCTACAGCTGTCTCTGCCAGTCCTCTTTTGCTGCTAAAGGAAGCGGAGGAATTTAACAGTTAGTTTCATTGCTATGTGGCCTTAATGACAACATTACTTTTAGCTGTAGTCTCTGGTTGCAGGCATGTACACTGTATGCTGTATGGTATTGTATATGGCATTCTGAGTCAAGTATTAAGACGCAAAGCTTATAACCACATTGTGTTTTGCTTACATAGGTGCTGCAGCAGGTGTGGCCATTTGTGGGCCAGTACCTTGAGAAGCTGCTTGTGGAGACCATTGCTCCATCCATCCGCGCCTCAAGCACTCACCTCCAGACCCTTAGCTTCTCAAAAGTGGACATGGGGAACAAGGTTAGGCCAGCAAGAGCTCAATCAAAGCACATGTATGTTAACTGATGAGTGTAGATAATATTGTGCAAACAAATATTCCTTCCGTTTGCTACAGGCCATGAAGGTTGTCGGGATCAAGGCACACACAGAGAACGATAAAGGACAAGTCCTGCTAGATTTGTATATAAGGTGAATCTTATTATGTCTGCTCCTTCGATTTATAAGTCAGCACGCACACTTTTTGAACTTAAAGAAGGGATTGTTGAAAATCACATTCTTGTTTTTTACATCCTCAGCTACGTTGGAAACGTAGAGATCAATGTTGAAGTGAAGAGGTACTTCTGCAAAGCTGGAGTCAAAGGAATACAGGTATGTCTTCTTTAGAGTTTAAAGTGATGTTTGGCTTACTTGCAGAGTTAAAAAAAGACATTCATACAGATATGTTGCCTTACTAAAGAGATAACTGACAACATTAACAACAACTTGCCATTCTGTATATGTGGATCCATATTTTTTTTTAACAAACATCCCTTTCTTCCCTCAGCTACATGGGATGATGCGGGTGATCCTGGAGCCTCTGATCGGCGATGTACCCATAGTGGGAGCAGTCACTATGTTCTTCATCCGTCGGCCTGTATGTCTATTTAAATTCACCTCTATATGTCCTTTTATTGTTGCTCCTCTCTCCCCATCCTTGCCACTATCATGTATCTCAATATGGACTCGCCTGCTTTTCATTCTATTGATTTCTCATCAACCCAGGCTGCTTGGCTACACACATAACATTCCCCTGTCTTATCTTCTTCCAGAAACTAGACATCAATTGGACTGGACTGACTAATTTGTTGGACATTCCTGGACTGAAGTGAGTCATCCAGAAATAACCCTTCATAGACACACACAGCAACAACTTTCTTATTATAACCATCAGACATTTTGTCTATGTACGGGTTTTCTCAGACCTTTGACCAGGCTGAAGATTTTAAAATGCCTCCTCTCTTTTTTTCTCAGTGTCATGTCTGACAGCATGATTATGGATGCCATCGCCTCCTTCTTGGTCCTGCCAAACCGCCTCGTTGTCCCTCTGGTTCCAGGCCTGCATGTGGCTCAACTACGCTCCCCTTTGCCCAGGGTAAAAATAAATATGCAAATGCACATGGATGTAAAGTGTAATTTCATTTCATGTCTGAATCAATGCTGTTCTATCTATCTTAAGGGAATGGTACGCATTCATCTACTGGAGGCACAGAATCTCGCAGCAAAGGACAACTATGTGAAAGGGGTCATGGCTGGCTTGTCTGACCCCTATGCCATATTGAGGGTTGGCCCCCAGACCTTCACCTCCAAACACATTGACAACACAGACTCCCCAAAGTGGGAAGAGATGTATGAGGTAAGACCAAAGGGGTTTATAAGGAGTGTGGATTTTATGTCATCATGTCTCTGCATATAAAGGCGTGAGAAGAATTGTTCATTTATCATTTCATATTGTTCTGTTGCACAAGCGATTAAACTGTTACAGGTGGTGCTGCCAATTTTCACATCATTCATGGTCACATGAGGCCACAGCCCGCGTCCATATAAACCGTCCTGTCAGTCCTCATGTCCCTGTGTGTGTGTCTGGTACATCAGGTCATTGTCCATGAAGTGCCTGGTCAAGAATTGGAGGTGGAGGTATATGACAAAGACACAGACCAGGATGATTTCCTGGGCAGGTACATATGCTGCATAGTTCATGTATCTTGTGTGCATATGTTTAACTCAAGCGTTGTCACCTTTCATCTGCCACCTTTTATGAGCGAGATGAAAAAATAATGTTACCTTTTATGTTCAAGCTTGGAAAGTAAGAGTCTTCGCGTTCAGTGCTGAATCCTTTTTTTTTTTTTTAAACGTAAACATGTGCTTGTACAACTTTTTAGTTACTCAGTCTCACTCTTTTCCTCCATGTAGGACCAAATTGGATTTGGGCATTGTGAAAAAATCCATAGTCGTTGATGATGTAAGTAGAAAGCTGTTTTTTGTCATCGTCACCATTTTCATCCAGAAGAGTCTGAACTCTTATCAGTTAATGTGTGCCCGTTGCTGTCTCTCCAGTGGTTCACTTTAAAAGACACTCCATCAGGAAAGGTTCATTTCCGACTCGAGTGGTTGACTTTACTGCCAAACACAGATAAACTTGAGCAGGTTTGAAGCACCTATTTCCATTAATACATAATAGATGACTTTAGAGTGTTATACATCTGCATGTGGCATTCAGGGCAATTTATCACATTGATGGATTATGAAAAAAAATCCGATTTGTTATTCTCCCACAGATCATGAAGAGGAATGAAAGCATTAGAAGTAAGGCTGGTGATCCGCCTTCTTCAGCCATCTTGGTGGTGTATCTAGACAAGGCTGAGGCACTTCCTGTAAGTCAAATATCTCTACCCTCTCCGTGCCCACAATTGTGTCTGCTGAGTGCTGTTTCCTGCGTGCGGTTGAACTGTGGCAGAACTGTGACTACCACCTGTCTAACATTCCTCAAAGCTGTTGCCTTGGCCTATAACCCTGTTCATACCATTTGTACAGTATATGCTTCAGTGAGGCTGTTAAACACTCACTTCTGCTGTCACATCATTCATAAAAGAGTGGCACACTCTTTGCAAGAAAACTCAGTCGTTGCTGTTTAATTCAATGCAGATTTACACTTCCTGATTAAGCCATGTGCTGTGCTACTTCCTGTTGGTTGTTTTTGCTGTTGCTATGGTAGCCTTGTACACACTATTATTCACGTCAACCACGTGTTTTCAGGATGGAAGAGAAGTCTATTTTTGCTCTGCTCTTGGTCACAGAATGTCACTGTATACATGCCTAAAGGTGTTTTCATATTTATTTTGAACTTTGTGTCTTTAGATGAAAAAGGGAAATAAAGAGCCCAACCCCATGGTCCAGTTGTCTGTGGAGGACGTCACAAGAGAGAGCAGGGTATACAAAGTGGTCAAATTCATGACAGTACTGGAGAGTCTGTTTTCACTTCATTTTAAAGGATGCTCTTTATTCTTGCATGTAGACTTGTTACACAACCGTTGATCCCCAGTGGGAGGAAGCCTTTACCTTCTTCATTCACAATCCTCACAAGCAGAACATTGACATCCAGGTAAAAGCTCGTAAAATTCACCTCTGCACTGGACTTTGTGTTTGGGATTCTGAAAACTAATTGTGGTCTCTCTTTTTGGGTGTTGCTTCACTTTAAAAAAATGAAATAAAAATAGGTGAAGGACGCTGACCGTGTGCAGACACTGGGCAGTCTGACCATCCCTTTGTCCCGCCTGCTGTCCAATTCTAATCTCTCACTCGACCAGTGGTTCCAGTTAGACAACTCTGGGCAAGCCAGTCGCATCTACATCAACACAATACTCAGGGTAAAAAGGCACCAAGACCATTTCACTCCTACTGTCCTACATGACAACAAATAGTGGCTTAATTGTCTTTGACAGCAGTTTTTAAGACATCAAATTGTTGAATTATCTTTTTTTTTCTCTCTCTCTACATCTCCATTTTTTCTTTTACACATAGGTCCTGTGGTTAGATGAGGAACGTATTCCATCCGATGTGTCATCTAATCTGGAGGCTGGACTGTACAAACAGCTGCCCCAACAGACCTCCCCACATCCTAGCTTTGCCACTGAGGTAACAAAGAGCAATGCAATTTTGACTCTGACAAATGGCTTTGTTTTCTAGTTGCTAATTTTCCTTTGTTTGTGCTTCCCCCCCCCCCCCCCCCCCCCCCCCAGGGTCTGCTCAGAATTCACCTACTGGAGGGGCAGAATCTTGTTCCAAAAGATAACATGATGGGGGGAATGGTGAAAGGCAAAAGTGACCCCTACGTCAAGATCAACATCGGGGGTGAAACATTCACAAGTCAGGTTATCAAGAGTAACCTTAACCCCATGTGGAATGAGATGTATGAAGTAAGTAGAATAAGGATGCTTCTTTGCAGTTGGTTGTGAAACTGATGGAAGTTGTGGAATTTTGATGTTTACTGTCTTGTTCACCACTCAGGTGATTCTTACCCAGCTGCCTGGCCAGGAGCTGCATGTGGAGATGTTTGATAAAGACATGGACATGAAGGATGATTTCATGGGCAGGTACAGTACTTACCAGTAGTTTGATTATCAAACATGATGACTTAATTCATCAAAATAACACTATACCCCCATTTCCTGACGTATAGGTTGAAGATCAGTCTGAAGGACATCATTGACTCCCAGTACACTGATCAGGTGGGATCTTCCATGACTGTGCTGCGTGATTGGGTTCAAAGAGTTTGCAAAGTGGTGCAAAGGCCACTATGAAGCTAACCTGTTGTATGCTGCGTGCATGTTTCTGTTTCTGTTCTCAGTGGTACACTCTCAGTGATGTGAAGTCAGGGCGGGTTCACCTGGTGCTGGAATGGGTTCCAACATCCTCAGAGTCCGAGAGAGTGGACCAGGTGAGGATTCTCCAGATAAATCCTGGACCAACGGGCCTGTGATGGTGAGCTCCATCTATACTCGTCTGTTCTTTCCTGTGTTTTCAGGTTCTTCAGTTCTATTCCAGAAAGTCCTACCAAAACAAGGTGGTCCCTTCTGCTGGCCTGCTATTCCTCTTTGTTGACCAAGCGGATGGCTTACCAGTAAGCGTTATATATTATTGATTCTACGGATGATGTCCAGAATATGCAGTTCATGTTTATTATACTTTGATTGTAATGTTCTCTCTCTCTCTGCAGGTTAAAAAGAGCGGCAAGGAGCCCAAAGTGGGAGCTGACATTACTCTTGGAGAAAAGTCTTGTAAAACTACTGTAAGACCTTAAACTTTCTTTAGTTTACAATATGCAGTGTATATTGTTGTATTGTAAGTGTGTCACTATATCTGTCACTGTATCATCTGACTGCTGCACCTCTTAAGGTGTGTGATCGTACCACATCACCTCGGTGGAATGAGGCTTTCTGCTTCATGGTGAAAGACCCCAGAAAAGATATTCTTGTAGTTAAGGTAAGCAACCTTTAGTGCATTTTAAAGATGACCAGAAAAAGTGTCAATGATACAGATGATCCCACTTTGATGCACAGTTAAACCTGTGCTAACAGCCTACAATGCTTCTCTTCAGCTTTCACACAGCTGGACTTTGCCCATTGGTTCCTTGGTGTTTCCCATCAGTGAGCTGCTCTCTGAGCCAGAACTGGTCCTGGACCAGTGGTTCCATCTGGACGGAGCCACACCTGAGAGTCAGGTTCTTCTGAGGGCTGAGCTCAAAGTGAGAGAAGTCTTTGTCTGCTGCTCTGTCATGTTCTCTGCTTGTGTTTTAAGTTTCCTTCCCACTGTCACTTCATCACTCTCCCTGTTGAGCCCTAATCGCTCACGCACCAGCAGTTTCCTACATTTTGAAGGTGAGCTGAGTGTGCGAACACGTAGCATCGATATTAAGGAAACAGCCTTCATCATAGTAATGAAATCTGATGCCTGTCAGCCACCTTATATCCTACTTTTTATTTCATGCCCCCCCCTTGAGAATAAAGAACTCAGGGGTTGGCTTCCTGACATTTTCTAGAAATGTTCATAAGTACGTGTGTGAGTGAGAGCAGCTCATGTTTGTCTCTTTTCCAATCCCTCTGCTGTTGTATCGATTTCTTTTTGTCTGTCTTACTCCTTGTGTAGCTCTTACACCTCTTTGGGTCTTATTCTGTATTTCTTTTAATCTTTTCAACAATGTTTAATATGTATGTTGATGTTTTATCATTGTTCCATTGTTTCTAAACTACAGATGCTGATTCCTAGTAAATGCCCAGTTCCCAGTGATAAGGCTAAGGACATTTCTGAGCCAGAACCTCCTACTGCCCCTGAAAAGGAGACAGAAACAGTTCTGAGGTTAGATAGTTTCACCTGTAAGTTTTCGCTGACTTTATTCTTTTGTTTCTTCAATATTTTTTGCTTCTTTTACTGATGTCTAGGTCAAGTTCAGTGGACGCTCCCCCTGTGGAGACTATAGTCTCTTCACATGAGGATGTTGATGTTAAGGAAACAGCAGCAGATGTGATTGAGGAAGAGCTTGAAGAATCCGCCAGCTCTGCCCTAGCTTTACCTCCTCACACTTCTCCAGACTTAAGCTTCGCCAGCGAGGTAAAACACTTAGTGAAGGACATATTCTACAGAACATCTCACCTTGAAAGGTCAGATAAAAAATAATGATAGCGTTTGATATCCTCCTGTAGGGGCTGCTGAGGATCATCCTGTTGCAGGCTCAGAATCTGGTTGCTAAAGACAACAAGATGGGGGGGATGGTAAAGGGCAAGAGTGACCCCTATGCAAAGATTAATGTTGGAGAGGTCATGTTCAAGAGCAGTGTGATCAAGGAGAATCTGAACCCAGTCTGGAATGAGATGTATGAGGTTTGTAAGAAAGTGGGAATTTAGAGTTGTCATCAAGATGACTATGAAAATTATTCATGTTAACCACCTTAATGTCGGAGAGTGAACTGTTCTGTGCTCATTCAGGTAGTGCTGAGGCCTCAGTCAGGACAGCTGGTGCAGATAGAGCTGTTTGACAAAGACATGGACAAAGACGACTTCCTCGGCAGGTAATGGACAACAGCAAAGTTTAAGCTGTCCGACTATGTGGGCTCATGTTTAAAGACCCAAACTGTAGTAACATCAAAGATACATAGACACCCAAATGACCATTTGGTGTATTTTTAAAGAGGTCGAATCTGCAGTGTGTTTTCCTTCATGACAACAGTGTTTATTATTGTAGACAAAATGTGAAAGATAATTTTTAGGACAGATTGATGTGTAAAATGTGCTTCAATGTTTTTATTGTGAGCAGATTCCAAATCAGTGTGGCAGACGTCATCACTTCCCAGTACACAGACCAGGTTAGTATGCCATGCTTTACTGGATCTTATAATTATTGCTGCTGCGTAATCATACCCTTTAATTCAATGAGTGTACGTCTGTGCTTCAGTGGTACACCCTGAATGACGTCAAGTCCGGAAGCATTCGCCTCATACTGGAGTGGGTCCCAGCAGTGTCCCACAGTGCAACCCTCCAACAAGTCAGTGACATTTTGTGTCATCTTTTGCTTCTTTTCCTTCTCATATTCATGCAGAAATGAATAATCTATGTATATTTATCTTCTAATTCTCAAACATCGTTCCCTGATGAGTCCACTGTGCATGTCTTTCTGTGCTGCAGGTGATGCATTTGCAGTCGCTGCAGTCTTTTCAGAACAAGGCCATTTTCACTGCAGCGCTGCTCTTCGTTTATGTGGACAGAGCTCACTCTTTGCCTGTAAGTTCTTCCTAGTTTGACTAATTGGTGTAAAAAAAAAACCCAAAAAACAAACAATGCCATGTGCTGTGGCACTTCCTGTCGGTCGTAACTACAATTTAGCAATCTCTGAATTTTAGATAGACAACAGTTTATAGAGCACATGTGAATAAAAGATGTTCTGTCGTATTTAACAGTTAGTTAAAACAAACACCTAAGAGTTAATTCATTTAAAGCTGGATGAAATTCAACCTGTTTTGTTGGAAAGTGTAGTGCTGCAGTGTGAGTCAGGAATGTTTATTGTTTTAAAGAAAAAGAACTGTTGCCCCGATTATAATGAACAGAAACTTAGTCAAATATTTGTTCTGTCTTTTCATGTTTAGTTTAAGAAAAGTGGAAAGGAGCCCAAGGCCGGGGTTGAGCTTGTTTTTGGTGACACAACCTACAAAACCAAGGTATGTAACAGATACTAATGACATTGAACAAATACACTTTGGATGAAACCATTGAGTTTTTTTTTTATCTTAGCAATCAATAAATCCTTTTAAGTAATAAAGTGTGATTAACTCCCCATCACAAACTGATGTCCTTTTAAATGTTTCAAAATCTAATGAAGCGGCTACATAAAGTTAAGTAACTTGAACTTTGCTGCCCCCATCTGGAGCCTCTAGAAAAGACACTGGGATTGATAGTTATGCCAGCTAGTACAGAACCTCATTATGACCTTCAGACGACCTTTTTTAAAATAAAATGAAGATCAACTTGAGAAAAGATCATTCATCATCTGTTATTGTTGTTTCCAGTTGAAAAGATCACTTTCCCCTCCTCTCTTTTTTTTCTGTCTGAAGGTATGTGATCGCTCCAGATCACCTCAGTGGAGTGAAGCCTTTTACTTCTTGGTGCGTGACCCCAGAGAGGAGATGCTCATACTGAAGGTGATTTTCTCAAAGTTCTTACAAGCTGTATATGAAGGAAAATCTCTGCCTCTGACCAACATTGTCCATGGTCCTTCCCTGTCCAGCTGTCCAGTGCATGGGACCAGCCTCTGGGATCTCTTGTAGTCCCTGTGAGAGAGCTGCTATCTGAACAGCAGCTCGTCCTGGATCAGTGGATGCCTCTCGACGGAGCTTTACGTGAAAGCGAGATTCTTCTGAGGGCTGAACTAAAGGTAACGGAACACACACACACACACACACACACATTCATATTAATGTTACAGGTTATGCTGGATAACCAATTGTATATCAACATTGTTGACAGATCCTCAGCTCAAGGATGACTGAAGCTCCACAGCCCTCTGTGATTGGTTCAGAGAAAGAAGAGACGCTCGTTTCAGCTGAACAGACATTCAAAGCAGCCAGTGAGGACAAGAAAAGCTCCGAGCTGCCAGCAGACGAGTGAGTGTCATGTGCTTCGTTTGATAATACTTACATAAAACCCTGCAGACTTTACATTTGTCTTATTAAAAACTCGCAAACCACAAAATGACGTGTTTCTCTAAATCTGAGGACAAGTAAGCATCAGGTCAACACTGTATCAAATGTGTAGTACCTGTTGACTAGATAAGAAACAGAAGGATCTTTATCAAAAGGCCCCTATAACACACTCCTCTTAACCCAAGTGACACTAATCAAAGCTAACATTTCCTCATTTAAGTCCCAGTCAGAATGGTTGAGTGTTTTCTGACAGCAGTGTGTATTTACAGAGCTGTTTGTCCACCAAGTCAGTTCAAACACTTTGAAGCAGTAACAGCAGCAGCAGAAGAAGAATATGCTCCTCCTGCTGAACCTGCAGACATTCACAGCACTTCTGATACATTCCCTGTTTCCACAGTGAGTCATAGCACGCTCTCGTCCCTCTTTACTATGTTTAACCTGTCTGCCGTCACCATCATAACCTTCATGTTATTCCCCTGCATGTCGAGGGACCAGCTGATATAGAGGAGCCTTCCTCTCATTCAGACATAGCAGCTAAAGGAGACTTTGAACCGCAAAAAATACAAACAGAGGGGTGGGTTTCACATCAAAGCAAATTCAACATGTTTCCCTTTTATTGAGGAGATAAAGAAGAAGAAAGGCACCTAATTGCGCCCTTGCTTTGTGTTTTTGGGTAGAACTGGTTTGGGAAACCTTGCTCAGGCAACTGTGACTGGTCTTCCTGTTAACACTGTGGGTCCAGCAGAAGTCCCAGAAACCCCCAAAGCTGGGAAAGTTCTTCCACCAAACACCAACCCCAGCCAGGACTTTGCAAAAGAGGTGGGTTTAGTTTTTTTTTACACTGCTAAGCAGGTTGTAAGTTGAACATACATGTAAGCTTTGTGCTTGGCATACTTACTGTATGGTTTTCTGCAATCTTCATCCTGTAGGGGCTACTGAGGATTCACCTGCTGGAGGCACAGAATCTGGTTGCCAAGGACAACCTGATGGGGGGCATGGTGAAGGGCAAGAGTGACCCCTATGTGAAGATCAAGATTGGGGATGTTGCGTTTAAGAGTCATGTTATCAAGGAGAATCTCAACCCAACGTGGAATGAGGTGTACGAGGTATGAAGGAGTGTTCAAACCTTTTGTGTGTATCACTGCGGGGTCAGTGTCCCCGTACAAATATCAACTTTTATTTTTCTCTTGAACAGGTTGTTCTGAAGGGAAACAGTTTTGAGGAGATCAAGTTTGAAGCTTTTGACAAAGATTTGGATTCTGATGACTTCCTTGGCAGGTGTGTATCTTAACCTTGTTTAATAAGTTACCTATATCACTGCTCAATAAATGGACCCTGTTTACAGATATGCATGTGAGTAATTGACCGATGAGATAAACCAGGGACTCCAAAGAAGTCCGCACTTTTATCCATAAGTGCAGACAAATGTCATTGCATCTGGTCTGTCATTTTAATGTCCACATTAAATAAAAAGACTACATAGTCTGTGCTGTTTTTCATAAAGTGTTTGTTTCTTAAAGTTAGAGACTGAAGTAATTAAACAGAGTTGTGTTTTGTTGCTCCAAGGTTCAGTGTCAAACTTAATGAGGTCATCCGCTCCCAGTACACAGATCAGGTTAGTCAACATTTCTAAACACTGTTTGTTTTCATTTCCTTATTTACAGGGAGTTGTTCACTTATTCTGTATCTGACTCCTGTCTCTGTTGCAGTGGTTCACTCTGAATGATGTGAAATCTGGTCGGGTTCACTTGATACTGGAATGGGTTCCTGCTGTGGCAAATGCAGACAGACTGGACCAGGTAAATATTTACCTGTGTCTGCAGCCTCTAAACACTCAAATCCAAAGATTAACATTACAACATAAATAATCCGACCTGACTGGGTGTGCTCTGTGTCATAGGTACTGCAGCTTCAATCTCTCCAATCTTATCAGAATAAAGCCGTCCCCACTGCCGCTCTGCTCTTTGTCCACATGGAGAGTGCTCATTCTCTACCTGTAAGTCTCCTGCATTCTGGTTCCAGACTGTGCAGAAGTGAAAAAGAGTGAAAGAGTGTAATGAAATGTGTATGCTGCTTTCTCTCTTTGACAGTTGAAAAAGAGTGGAAAAGAGCCAAAAGCAGGAGCGGAGCTTATTCTTGGTGAAACAACCCACAAAACCAATGTAAGACTTCTGATGCACAGTCATGTGTAGTGAGTCAGAAGGAGGAATCATCCTTCTAATACCTTTTTTTCCCTTCATAATCTCTCTGAAGCTGTGTGACCGCAGTACCAGCCCTCAGTGGAATGAGTCTTTTTACTTCCTGGTTCATGATCCAAAACGTCAGATGCTTGTAGTTAAGGTAACAGGACATATATATTTGTTTTTAGTATCTGCACATAGACAGCAGTAATACTGAGGATTTTTTCCTTTCATTGCAGTTATCCAGTGGTTGGGACCAGCCAATGGGATCGCTGGTTGTTCCTGTCAAGGAGCTGCTTGGAGAGCCACAGCTGGTCCTGGATCAGTGGTTCTCTCTGGATGGAGCCTTACCTGAGAGTCAGATCCTGTTGAGGGTTGAACTCAAGGTTAGAATCAGAAACGCCTTCTTTTTTCTTTTTCTTTTTTTTAAAAAGTTGATTAAAAAATTATGCCTTTTTTGTGTTCTCCATTTATTTTCAACAGATTCTTGAATCCAAAATGGTGGATATGATCAGTGAAGAGTCTCTGCCCTGCGCGACCTCAGGATGTGGAGCTGGGAAGGTGAAGCTGTCTTTATCGTACGCCTCGCAGGAGAGGAAGCTCAGCGTCATTGTTCATGGCTGCAGGTGTGCTGCTTCAAAACGTTGTGTTCTAAACAATGATGGACCATTAGATGGATCATTTTCATTTACACGCTTCAAACATTAGCTTTAGCTTGTGACGCTTGCCCCCCTGATGCAACATCTAATATGGCTAATGTGAAGTCCAAAGGAGGAATAATAGGAACATTTGAAAACTCGACCAGTACATGTCATAGTAAAAAATGTGCAAAAGCTTCACTTTGCCTGGCAATTCTTTCTGCTGCCGATGAAGTTATACACCTTATAACCTCAAACTTCTAAATAAATAAATGTATCTTAATTTGTTAAATAAATGAAACTGTGATATGTGTGTCTTAACAGAATGGTTTTGTTTTTCTGTGTACAGAGGTCTGACATCTCAAAGTAAGGAGGGGGTAGACAGCTATGTCTCCCTCATGCTGCTGCCAGACAAAAACAAAGCCAGCAAGAGGAAGACAGCAGTGAAGAAAAGAGATCTCAACCCAGAATATAATGAAAGGTAATTAATAGTCTTACTGGGTTTTTTTTGTGTGTGTTTTACTTTTACTGCAAATTGTGTTTGTCAACATCTTCAAGGTTTGAGTATGATCTCGCTGTGGATGAGACGAGATTCAGACGCCTCAGTGTATCGGTGAAGAATAACTCAGCCTCCTTTAGGAGTCGTGACGTCATTGGACAGGTCAGTCTGAAGCTGAACTCCACCTGTACCTCTGATATGGCTTCCACATCAGAATAGAATAGAATAGAATGCCTTTTATTGTCATGATACAAATTGTACAATGAGATTACTTACACATACTCACCTTAGTAACATATAACATAATTTACACAGCTGCAAGCTAAGGTTGACTTACACATGACTGTTTTTAAGATTGTCTGTTTTTTAAATGTCTTTTACTCTGAGGTGCACCGACTACATCAGTAAAATACTATTTGTACTCTATACAGACTCTTAACTTTTCCTTTCTGTTCTTTAGGTGCAGATTGAGTTGGCTCGACTGGACCTGACTTCTGGTGTTACAGAATGGTGAGCAGGCTGCATATTCCCAACACTGCTATTGAAATATATCAATATTTACATATATACGTATCTGAATATTAGTAATCACTCACCACGTTAGAACTATAACTATGGCTGAAAATGTGTATTGTTCCTCTCAGATAGTGGCTGGATGAATCACACATATTTCATATAAAGTCTATGTAATTTGTCTTAAAAGTGTTCTTCTTTCTTCTTCTTCTTCTTTGAATTGTTTGCTTAAATGACAGCTATGTGGATTTCTTCAAGTGAAGCATTGAGGAAGCTAAAGTTAGGAAACATGGACTTTTTGTGAAACATTAAATATGGAGACATCACAGAGGTCATTTATCCCTCAAGCTGAGAATGACAGGTTTCTGTGGACATTTGGAGAGTGTCACTTAAAAACACTGTGAAATGAACATTGATTTAATCCACTGTTTTATTTTACTAATACTATCTCTTTATTTACTCCAGGTTCAATCTAAAAGAAGAAGATGAATAATCGTTTTGAGTGCCGCTCTCGTAGTAAAATGCCGACGATGATGTCATCCCTCTGCTCAATAATGTTCCACTGCTGCAGCTCACACAGATGCCTTCTCCTGCCCTCTTTTGCATACACAACCACTATGACGGCCCCAACTGCATCCACCCATATCTCTGTATTAGCACACAGTATAGTGCAGAATTCACTCCACTGTATATTCACACACATCAGTACTCTCACCAAAGATACAGTCAGTATGCTGAAGTAGCTTCATCACAAGAGTAAAGTGCAAATTCTCAATCATTTAAGATGACTTTATATGAAGACATGATGATTTTGAAATTGGGTACAGTAAGTAAAAGGTGTAACGGTCCAGGTTTTACTTATTTTGTGGTTTTGTTTGCTGTATTATTATTCTTTTGTTTTGCTGCATGAATGTTTTTAATGTCTTCATATCTTGTTTGAAGTGCTGTTACATTCTTAGTATTTTGTATGTGTTGATCATGATTGATCATGAAAGCTAATGCCATATCAGTATTTTGGATCTGTTTACATTTGGCTTACAATTATTTTATATTCACCGCACTTTGCTTTGTCTGTTTGAGAATTGTGTTTGAAGGTGAACTTTTATTATGTTTCTTTTATACGAGGCATGTATATGTTATGCCTTTGTCACTGTTAGATTTTGGTTCTTATTTGATGTGTGTATATTATGACAGATTATGGATCAAGTCCAATATGGTTTGTTAAAAGATGAGGACAAAAATAAACAGATTTTGCACTGCTAATTTTTCTACAGTATTGTATTTAAGATGGTTCAACATTTGTACTGATTTTAAAATCCTCCCTTCAACAGCTAACCCAGTTCATCTTTTATCCGCTGTGATAAATACTGTTTGTGTGTAGGAATATATGAATGATAGACTGTGTTTCAATCTAAACATTAAAATAAGATCATCATAAAAAACAAAACAAAATAAACAACAGTGTCTGAAAAGGATTAAGTAGAAGTAAAATATAGAAACACCTAACCCTTCAACAATTTTCTTTTATTTCTTTATTTATTATTCCAACAAATGTGAGCATCTATTTATAACTTATACAAACGTGTATATTTGAAACAGTGATTGATTCAAATTGTTGCTAAATGCTGTTTAATTTTAGGTTTATACAGCTGTGTCATTTTGTAGAGTTAGAGATGTTGTTGATCACACTCGTTACAATAATCATAGCTGTAAATTACGTTAATTGTTTAGTTTAGGTAAAGAGTAAAATTCTCTGAAGACCACAAACACTATTCATCCGTAAAAGTGCAAGCCTTCAGTGTGACGTCACGAGTCTCGCACAGCTTTCACTTTCATTTAACAGGAAGAGTCGAGTGAGAGAAGCCTGCTGAAGGTAAGGCAACTGCGTTAGTTCAAGTTAAACGATCTTCTGCTCTTAAGAAGGTATAAACATATGTGTGGCGCTGTTTGTTTAAATGCTGTGATAGGCTACAAGAAGAGAAAAGGCAAAGTTATTAAAAGTTGACATTAGTCCGTCGTAACCGAAAGTGCAACCAAGCTATGGCGTATGTTGTTTTGTGCGAAAATCAGAAACCTTAAAGAAATAGTCTTTATAGAATTGAACCATACAACTATTATTCTTTGCTGAGGCCGCTACAAACATTGTTGTCATCGCTGTTGTTGCATGTAATGTGTGTTGCAGGCAAAAAGACTCAAAATGGCAGATACAGATGAGCCAATGGAAGTGAGTTGAACTTAGTTTGAAAGATTACTCTTAAAGTACTATTGATTTGAATGTCTGATTTCTTTGTTCAGTTACAGTGCGATGACCAGTCTTCGACAACTCACGCCAATTGTGATGAGGTCAGTACACGGTGTGCGCATGCGTGTTTGTGCACGCGCGCTCGTCATTATGTTGCCGCGTTGGTCATTTTTCATCTGACGAGCATCCATTAAAAATATTGCTTGTGTGTGTTGTACATTTCCTGTAACGTGAAAGCGAAAGCATAAAGTCAAATTCTCAGGATTGTTCTAATCTTAAATTATCACAGGATCCTCTCTCTCTCTCTCTCTCTCTCTCTCTCATTTTTTTTGTTGGTCTTTTTCCTTTTTTGGGGTCCTATACACAGAGCACATTCTGTATGTTATACAGTATATCTTTGTAAATGCTAAATGTATCACACAAATGTAGTGTAACTGGATGTCATGGAGTTCTGTTTGTGCTAGCTTTCTTATAATACAGTGTCATTAACTGTAACTTGTATATTATTTACTCTCTTACACCACAGGACGAAGAACAATTCACTCTATCTGTCCAATGGTCAGAGGGAACTCAGCCAGAGAAGAGTGATATAACACTGGAGCTAGCTCTTCAGTCATGGTCCAATAAAAACAAAACGAACAGCAACTACAACGTTTCCAAAGTTTTAGAAGATGGGAGAGCTGTGATAAAGATTACACCAAGTCCAGGTGCTGTATGACTGATTATTAAAGTAAAATCTGAATTTTTCTATTCAACTTTCGAAGAGGAATTATTTGTTCTTTCTTTTTTAGACCTGAGAGAGCTTAGGAGTCTGTGTGGACAAACACTGAACAGGAAAGATGGCAAAACAGTGACAGTGATGAATATCACGCTGACACCACCAGGGCTGGAGACACAAATACCAGACAAGCCTTCAACGACCTCTCCTCCTCCTCCTCCAGCCAAGTCAGAGCCCCAAGATGTATGTACTGTGTTTAAATCAATCACATTTATTCCAGGTTAAATCATTTGTTATATCTGTCCAGTAGAAGGACAAGTAGGGGGACAAAGTAATGACATGACTACCTCTACTTATAATATCCCTCCAACAGATCAAGATACAAGTAGAGGCAGCTTCAGACACCTCTCCTCTTTCCCAACTCCAATCACAGCCCCAAAATGTTTGTACTGTGTATATTAATCACATTTAATTCAGATTAAATTACTCTTGAGATTTATGTCCAGGTAGCAGGACAACTAAGGAGACAGAGTAGTGACATGACTACCTCTACTTGTGATATCCCTCCAACAGATGGACACACAAAGTGCAGAGGCAGCTTCAGACACCGCTCCTCCTTCATCTGGGTCAAAGCCACAAACTGTATGTACTGTGTGGTGAATCATTGGGTTGTCACACTAATTCAAATGAACACCTTTCATGACATAAGTGCATTGTATTTTCATCCAGGAGCAACCTGTGGAACAAAGCAGCACCAGCAGTCCAGCAGCAGATTCCACAGCAGATGAAGTGACGCATAGTCTCGCATTGAGCATTTTATGGTACTTGAACTACATCTACAAAAAGGAAATTGAAGATATAATGAAAAAGAATCAGGTTACAATTACTTCAAATGCACAAGTGACATTTAAGGCAAATGAGAATGGAAGCGTTCAAAATGCTGTTTCTGAATTCGAAAAACTCGTCGCCGAGTGTTTGAATGGAAGCGATGGCACAGAGTTTCCTGTCAGCAATACAGATTCAAAAGAGTTAAAGGACGCACTGAAAAACATCCAGGACATCCAGGAGAAGGAGAGCAAGCTTCTGCTGACTTTATCCTCTGAACAAATGATGGTATACGGGCCAATCCAGAGTGTAAGTGCTATCGCGAATTCATTCAAACGATCAACAAATATGAGCCCTTCGTTTGGAGCGTTGAGAGAGCCGCATCAAGACAAGTCACCAAGCATCCGTATGAGCATCAAAGACCCTCTCCTCCACTCTGGGCTCAGTGTCGAGGAGAACTGCTGGAAACTGATTCAAACTTCCTTCGGTGAGAAATTAGCAATGATAAAAGAGAAGTTTGGTGTCGACTTTCAAGAGACAGGCGTCAGTCAAGGCCAAGTACAAGTCAAAGCTCACAGCAACAGAAATGGAGATAATGCATCAATGGAAAGCCACGCTCTCAGAGCTCTTCTCCAACTTTACCAGAAGAGTGCGACATCCCCCCTGAAGTTCACCCAACCCCACGGTGCCCCGGTGCTCAATGGCTCACTGAAGAACTCTGATGCTGCTCACGCATCAGAAGAGTCCTCCAGTGGAGCTGAATTCAACAGAAGACCAGGATACAACATATACTACACCGATGAACCTAAAGGAGAGGGAGCCACAGCTGGAGACAACAAAGAAGAAGACAACTGTCCGATATGCATGGACACATTCAAAAAGAAGAAACAGCTGAAGTGCAAACATGAGTTTTGTGAGGAATGCCTGGAACAGTCAAAGGAACGTTTGGGACCCTTCTGCCCTGTGTGCAAAGATGTCTTTGGTAAGATGGAGGGAGACCAGCCGAAAGGAGAAATGAAATGGAAATACAGTACCATGAAACTCGATGGATACCCAAAATGTGGCTGTATTATCATCTCCTATTATATTCCAACTGGAACACAGACGGTAAATACCTGATTTGACGTATTTGGTGAAATATAATGTCACTTTTAAACTGTTCAGTTCATTTCTTACACAGACGTCAGTTTTTTGAGTGTTTCACTCATTTTGCAGGAAAAGCATCCGAATCCTGGAAAGCTGTATGAGGGTCTCGCCAGACAAGCATATCTGCCAGACAATCAAGAGGGCAAGGAAGTTCTGCAGCTACTGAGGAAAGCTTTTGATCAGAAGCTCATTTTCACTGTTGGGACTTCAAGGACAACCGGGAGGGAGAACCAGGTGACTTGGAACGATATTCACCACAAAACGTCCCCCTCAGGAGGACCACAAAGGTACACCCGAAATATTTATTCTTTCTCTTCTATCTTTATTCTGTTAATGTCAAGTTTAACAAAAAGTTAGAAAATTAACCTTAGTTTTGTTGTATTTTCCACAGTTTTGGGTATCCTGACCCAAATTACCTGAGCAGAGTCCGAGACGAGCTGAAAGCTAAAGGCATCGTGTGAGGAGGAATCGTTTGATCGAAGGATGAAAAGCACACATTCATTGAGATATTACAATTCATAAAGTGGGCTGTTTGTAATCTTTTAAGTGTTCTTAAAAAGTAGCAGATGATTTAAGGTGCAGCGGGTCGCATTTAAACCTTTAATAGCTTGTTGAATCTTTTATTTGAATCCTTCTCTTCTTTATGAAGTATATCCATTTATTGCAGCTGATTGATAACACTTGGTTTGAGATTGTAATGGTTTAAGAATACATGTTGAATATATAGCTTGAACACATAATGTGATGTCACGTTTTCCTTTTAATGATCATTAAACAAAGCCACACACTCATCAGTGTTGTTCGATTTATCAGACACATGAAAATAACAACACAAAACACAGAGCTGTTTTCTGTACAATTTTTAAAATTTTATTTATAACAATATCTGTTATTTAGTTTGTAAAGTACTCCAGCAAAAATTAAACATTATTCTCTTTCCAGAAGAAAGACTGAGCCTCCATGCATTGTGTACTATAAAAGCTGTGTCATTTTTCATTAAAAAACAAAAACAGGACTAATCAGAAGAAGAAAAAAAAAACTATTTTGAAAATGCATGTATGATTTTGCAAAAATGTTCTTTAGGTAAAATGATTGTACTTATCTCTCCATTAAAGACAAACATACAACAGCATAAAATAACACTCGCTGGCAAGTAAGCAAAATAAAAACTTGTTATTGTAGTTACATTAAGAGATTGGTGTTACTTTTCACATGCAGTAAGATATGGCTGACACATTTCGGACAGAAGCAGCATTTTGGGACAGGCTGAGTGTGAGGACGTGCCAGAGCGACCACAATGGTAGCATTAGCAGCAGCAGGGCGACAGAGAGAGAGATAAGAAAGAGTAGAGAAATGCCAGAGAACATATGAATGAACATAATGCACTTAAGACTGAGCCTATACAAAACTGTGAACATACAGACATCACTCCTCTAAAGGATAAAAGATAAATGTAGACACAAATCCAGATGGTATCTGGTTTTTACAAAGGAACTGGACAGAAGAAATAAAAGACAACCAAAAGAATCTTCTGGGTCACCTTTTTTCTTTCAATTTTACTTTAACTGCAGCCACTTCCTTTCAGGTGAAGACCCCTTTAGAAGACAACAAACTGCGGACGAGAGGGGATCCATTGGAGTTGTCTATCTGCTGCGGACCTCCCGTGATCAGCCGCACGTGAGGACGTCCACCCTCACCTTCTCTACACGTCTTTGATCGCCACTGTCCACTCAGCCTGGAATGTTTAACCCAGAACCAACCTCCTCAATCTCCATCATGTCAAATCAAAACAGCACTCATCCTCTCACTTCAGCAACACGAGCTCCAAACGATCACACAAGGTCATAAAAACAAACATACCTGTTTTACATCTTAAGGTATAAAGCCTACAGTATACACTATACCGTAAAGTATGTATCCTGTGCAAGGAAGACAACACAATCATTTCATGAAAATTGTCCTCTGAGAAAAATTCATGTGGAAATACTGTAGTTGCCATCTGGTAATGACATTGTACATGTGCTATACACAAATGGTGCTATCACAAATCTGTCTCTCATGATCTCACTAAGAAACCCAGCAAGACAACAAATGTACCGATTTAGAAAACTTTGAGTTTTACCTTTCCCGCTCAAAGTCAACACAAACAACAAACAGTTGGCACTGGTGAAATGGAACAATGTTTTTTCTTTTCTATACAATTCATACAAAAATAAAAAATTAAAATTGCTCCAATGATAGCATCTTTCCTTCGGATTTTTCTTGTTTCCATTTCATTTTGCACAGAGGTAGTGGCTATTTAGGTAAAGGGTAAGGGACAAAGTGTAAATTAAAAATCTCTCATAGAAAATGTTATTCATTTTTGACCAGAGGAATCTCAAAAGAACAAAATATAATACTGCAATCACATACAAAAGTAGTCCTTCATTTTTGTACATTTATACAGTGTTCACACTTTTTGTCAATTTTCTCTCACACTTTTTAAAGATTTTTTTTCATTCGTTTTTTTTCTTTTTTCTTTTTTTGTTAAAGGCAAGAAGAGGGGTGTGTTTGGAATATCATGATTCAGGCCTATGAACAGTCTATGCCAGGGGGTCCACGAGGGGCTCCTCGTCTCCACGGGATAACAACTCCTTCTTCTCATCTGTGCTGGCCAGAGAGTTTCGACTGTTCTGAGCCCCCATGTACAGCGTGGCATATACTGGGTTTGTGAAGTTTGTGGGCTGGAGGGTAAAAGAACATACACATTACTTGAACTTGCAAAGCCTTTGATGATCTGCGTATGTAAATGTATACCTGGTGTCTTTCCCTTACCTTGTCAGGGTCAAGTGTGAAGTCTACGTCTAGGAGCTCCCCTGCGTCGTCATCAGGCTCACCCTCGTAGATCTTGTAGGCAGGGTTTCCAATCTCGACATTCATGGCCCCGTTTGTCATCCTTTGGTGCTGGAAGCCTTTAGCCCTGCAAACAAAATATAAAGCACACAGTCACACCTCTGTGCCCTCATTGAGATTAAATGACCCTACACAGAGCAAGCAGGGACACAGCCACATTATGTAGTGAAGGGTGAGGCATCGCTTGACTCTCACCATCATCCAGCCAAAGAGAACTTAGCCACAGCACTGAACACAGAACCAGCAGTCATGTAGCACACAACATATTCACAAACAGAGACCTTGAATAGCATAATGGGAATGTAACACACTTTTTTTTTCTTCTTTAGGATAACAACCACAAAGAGATACAACGGATGATCTCAAATGCTGGATTTTTCACATTGCATTTTCCAATCTGAGCTTGGAAGAATGCTGTTACCATCGCTGCCACACTACCACGATACAAACAACAGCACACAACAGGAAGTACAATATGGAACAACTTTATGGACAACACTATGGCGTATCTACACAACTGGTAAGTGCATACACATCTATTCAATGCATATATTCAATAGATCCGCACTGCAGCTGCTCTGATGAGGGCCTTCAGACAGAACTACAGCTCCCATGATCATCTAAGAGTATGTTGCGACATTCACCACAGGACCAAACACTGTACAGCAACGAAGACTTATGGGTAAGATAGAAAGAGAGAGAGAGAGAGAGAGAGAGAGAGAGAGAGAGAGAGAGAGAAAGAGAGAGAGAGAGAGAGAGAGAGAGAAAATCAAGATGCAGATTTGAATGAGACTGTGGAAAGAAGGCGTGGAACCCTGGCAAAAGTTACCGCAAGCGTCTGGAGCCCGTTTTGCCGGGCCGGCTAGACCTGAGGAGCAAAAGACATGCCATTACAGGGAGGAGAGGAAAAGTGTAGGCGAGAGGGAGGAGAGGAAGGAAGGAAGAAAAAGAGGTCTTCATCATTGCTTGTTTTTTTTTTTTTGTTAAATGTGTTTCCGTAACTCACCCTCTGATTCTTCTTCTGTACCAGAACAGAGCTCCCGCAGCCAGCAGAACCAGCAGCAACAGCAGCAGCACTGGGATCACTATGGAGGCCGTTCCTACGAGCACACGTACATGAAAGAATTGAAGCAGTCCTCCTCAGTGTTTTCAAATGAAGGAACTTCTGTCTTCCAATAACAAAGGTCAACTTACGTCCGGTTGAACTAGGTTCAACGTCAATGCTGGCCACCGACTCACAGCGATGCCCCGCCCAGCCAGGAGAACATCTACACGCACACACAAAAGAAGAGGGTAGAAAGGATTGTACATATATTATACAAATATATACATCATTGTAGTAAATAGATATTTTTTTACCACTTTCCTTCCTCACCTACCTTATCCATATCGACTCTACCAACAGCTAAAAACTGCTTGAACGAGCATTATTTATCTGTTTTCTTTTGAACGAGTGATTCTGGTTCAACTTGCTTCTTTAGGCTCTAAAGCCGTGTTTTTGCCTGCCATACAAGTCCTTGACTTCGGAGAATAACAAATCTGGTACCAAGTATCTCAAATGCCCTGCCTGGATGTTTTTATTCCCAGGATGATGGTAAACGTTTAAATCCGAATTTCCCACTAAATATGTTGTCTGCTGTCCAAATCTGTTTATTTGGAACAGTAATATCCACTCAAGGAGACGAACCTGAATTCTGCACTTTTCTATCTATAGCTTTTTGAACACTGATAGCTTTTTTTTTTTTTTAAAAGTGATTCTGTGTGTTTGTATCTCCTCGGATAGTTCTTTTGGGTGGGATTTCATGTCAGTTATGTACAGGATCTACTGCAACTGATCTCCTCACCTGCACTCTGGAAGTCGGGTTAGTGGGTTGATGGAGCACTGGCCATTTGCACAGTACTCGTTTGTATCACAGGTGTAACAGCTGGGTTGGATTCTACCATTGGAGCAGCTATTGGAGAAAGAAAATACATGTGAGTGTCTTTTGGAAAAAGAGCGTACTTGAGATTAGTTTGCTTGTTTTTGTGTTTGTTTGTGTGTGTTCTTACCGGCAGGTGAAGTCTCCTGTAGATGTAAAACTGTTGCTGGGGATACATTCTCCGTCTCTGCAGTAGTGACACTTGTCAACCTCGCACATGCTGCCACTGTACTGAGGCAGACAGCGGCACAGTTTGGAGCCATTTTCCCTCTGCAGACATGTTCCTTTGTTCAGGCAGTGGCCCTCACAGCTCCCTGCACACACAAACACATGGAAGGGAAATGCTGACCAGCTACATTACAGATTGTTTTTACTGCATTTCTAATTGCGTTGTTTGGTTGGAAAGGGATTGTGGACATTTTGTGAACACTTTCAAAAATCCAATATTAGCAAGACAGTCGGAGCACTGACTGTATTGGCACTGGTCGCCCTGGAAGTCAGCGGGGCATCGGCAGGCCGGCTGGTTTCCTGCACTGACTGTGCAGTTGCCTCCATTTTTGCAGTAGTCCTTACAGGTGTGTAGGTTACAGTTTGGTCCTGTAAATCCGATCAGGCACCGACAGGTAGGAGAGCCTGTTGATGAACAGAACATTTAGGGGTTAAATAGATGGGCGACTTCATAGGAAAGCTGAGAAAGAAATGATATGCTACTACAAAGGGAAAAAAACAAAAACATAAAGGTCTGCAAAGCCATATTTTTTAGCTTTCAATAACCCTACAGTATCATTTAATACATTACAAGCACAAGATGAAAAAACTGTTGCGCTGTCCTCTTCTTACCTGTAGGGGAGGGTGTGCATGTGCCTCCATTCTTGCAGTAGTCCCTGCATTGATCAATCTCACAGCGATCCCCTCCGTAGTTGGGCTGGCAGCGACACTTAGGCTGCTTGTGAGCGTTCAGGAAACAGCTGCCCCCGTTCATACACTGCACCAAGCAGGGACCACTGGGGGGTGCTGTGGGTGACGAAGTGTTTTAGTCCTAGAGGTTTACATACCAGTGTCTGGGTGTTGTCTGTACAATAAGTGGAATTGTGTGTCAACTCACAAATAGGAGACAGAGTGGGAGGGGGCAGCTCCACACATGTCCCGTTGTCCAGCGTGCGGCCATTAGGACAGATGCAGACGGGACCACTGGGGCTCAGAAGACACAGCCATTCACATTTCTTCCTGTCGCAGGGATTAGTCACTGAAAAAGACAGGAAGGAAGATTTAAAATGAGGAAAAAAACTATTTCACTCTGTTAAGAGAGAATTCCTGCTGCTGAATGTTGTCTACTCACTCTCAGGTTGCTTATAGCGGTGGTACAACACTATATCTGTGGCGTGGTTCATTCCAGTTGTCAGGTTCTCAATAGGACCTTTACCAAACTTATTCACCCTGAAAACATAGTTGTTGGTGTAGGTGACACCATAGATGAAGTCCTCAAACACATCGATGCTGAACGGGTGATGGAGCTCTGAGTGGAAACAGAGAGGACACGTTAAAAGGAACTTCACAGTGTTTCATTGCAGCTGAGTCCTCACCATGACTGACAATCTGTCTGAATTAAAACAGTGTTTCTCTCGGGGTTCCAATCACCCTCGTGGTTCATTAAAGAGCTTTGGGGGTACCACAGATTTTTATTTAACTGTGTTCATTTAGAAAATAAAATCCTTGTAAAAGTCTTTTAAATTCTTAAAGCTCCTGTGAGGAACATTTAGGTTGTACCTATGTTGGTATAACTTGTGTCTGTTTGCTGTTCTTGTCCTGTACAATGTTTGTGTTTTCTGACATTAAATGTCCTCCCGCCTCAATTTAAATGCTGAATGTTCAACTCACCATGACTACCTGGTAGTCCAGGTGACACGCCTACAAAATGACTATGTTATGTAAGTACTTGTTATTTTAGCCTTATTTCACCTGTTACCTGTTTTTTTAAGCACATTTTACAAAGTGTTTAAGGACCCTTGGATTACAGCACAAGTCGTCACAGAGGAAAGTGTGCCACTCAACTGTTTTTGATGCTGTTTACAGCCACAACTGCATCGCTTCCATTCAGCCTCACACTGCAGATCAGGGAGAGTTTAGCATCGGCCCAGTACAGACGCTCGTTAAAGTAGTCCACTGCTAGACCTGTACACACACAGAGCGAGAGAGAGAGAGCGAGAGAGAGAGAGAGAGAGAGAGAGAGAGAGAGAGAGAGAGAGAGAGAGAGAGAGAGAGAGAGAGAGAGAGAGAGAGAGAGAGAGAGAGAGAGAGAGAGAGAGAGAGAGAGAGAGAGAGAGAGAGAGAGAGAGAGAGAGAGAGAGAGAGAGAGAGAGAGAGAGAGAGAGAGAGAGAGAACTTTTAGAAAAGGTTTGAACGATTAAAGAATTACATGTAATATGTTTTGTGTACAGTATGTGCATGTTTTACCAGTCGGCCACTGAATGTTTTCCTCTACCAGCGTCTCTCTTATGGTTCCGTCCATAGCAGCAGTTTCAATCTTTGGATGGTTCCCCCAGTCTGCCCAGTACATTTTTCTAAAGAGGCACAAGTGAACCCTGTCATTCATCACTGCTCTTATAACCATTTTTATCACCACTCACATTCTTTTGTTTTTCTAGCTTTGCTGAAGTGATCAGCTTTAAATCCCCATAGAACCACTTACCCTCTCTGGGGGTCGACTACAATGGCGTAAGGCTCATCGATCATGCCTGAGATAAGAGTCTTTCGGTGGCGTCCACCGCTGAGCTGGGCCACCTCGATGACATCTCGACCAGAGTCAGTCCAGTACAAGTTCCCCGCCACCCAGTCCACAGCAATACCCCGGGGCATCTTAAGATCTGGGATCTAAAAAAAAAAAAAAGAGGAAAACAGAAACAGAGCTCAGATCCTCCACATTTAGAAACCTAACCTCTCCCTCTTGTGACTTGTTAACATCATAACCAAGCACAAGCAACATTGCATTCAGTGTTTACACACTCACCTCCACATTGGTGACCCTCGAGTCACTTTGGCGGCGGTTTCGGTTGCTGTTTGGTGAGTTGGAGGACGAAGGCAAATCATAAGAAGAAATACGTCCTGTGTGCCAGTTTGTCCAGTAAATACGATTGGTCTTGACGTGCAGGTCCATGGCATCAATGCGCACGTTGGCATCGCCCTGGAAGATCTGCTCATAGCGCCAGTTTGGCATAGAGGGGTCGAGGCTACGTATCTCATTGTCGTCAGCGATATAGAGCACTTGTCTGGGAGCTGGGGAGGTAAAGCAGGTGGAAGAGAAAATTAGAGCTGGACAAGTTTTCTTTGTTTGTGATCTTCTGCTGACCATTTGACTGAAATTCCCTAATTTGCCTGCTTTGTCTGGAGAGTCTTTTTTCCCGTCATGTTTACAGTTTTGCATGATATGCACAGATGGATAAGAGCCACACACGTTCCTTTCTATCAGTTATTGTTCCATCCACAAATGCTACAGTCCTCAACAAATCGGCTGCAGGTTTCACTCCCTTTTCTACATGTCTTCCAAGCGCTCTCCTTCCCTTTTTTCCTGTTTCGATTTGGTTAAATCAGTCATGATCTCAGAGTTGATGTTGGCCAGTAAATGTGCAATGAGGCAAACATTAAAAATAAAAAATGCTTTAAAAGGTAAAATACATATCCAGATGTCGTAGTGTAAGGAGTAGAAGGGGAGTTAATGCAGTAAAATGAAGGGAGTATAGTGAAAAATTTCAAGAAAAATAAAATCCCAAGTGAGGCACAGATACTTGAAATCTATGCTTAAATACAGTACCAGAGTATTGGTTTTTTGAGACTTCACCTCAGGTGAATATATAGAGAAATGTGTTTCATGGGTTACACGTGGTAGAAGTACCCACCGTCAGCCTTGCAGGTGTCGTTGATTCTGATGAAGTACTTGTGGCAGCTGCACTTGTGGGAACCCTTCGTGTTGTTGCAGATGTGGGAACAGATTCCAAACTGCTTACACTCGTTCTTATCTGTACAAAAAAAGACCAACCATACAAAAAAAAAAAAAAAGGCCACATGATTCATGATATGTCATCCTTTTTCAGTCCCCAAAAGCAGATATCAACAAATGCAATCCAAACTGCATGAAGGCTGCACCTTCACATCTGTTACGCCCATTGGACTGGAAGCCCGGTTTGCAGGAGCAGAACGAGTCGGTGCCGTTCACCACACAGTGAGCTTCATCCCCATCTCCGCACACTGTCCTGTTACTGCGGCAGTCATTCAGCACTGTGTCTGCAAGCGAACAGAAGAACAGGCTGTCACACATGACATCACTCGTGTCAACTATTATTAAAACTGAAGAATTACAGTGCAAGACTACAAACCCTTCTTATTGCAGGTGATTTCATCAGAACCGTAGTCCTCACAGTCGTTGAAGTAGTTACAGCGAAGCACGGAGCTAATGCAACGGCCATTGGAGCATTGGAACTCATCCTTTTGACATAACAGTGTGGAAGGAGGCAGTACTGAAAGAGAAAAGGGAGTCACAGAGAGGTGAGGACCCCGTTCATCATATGCAAAGCCAACACAACCTAAGATGAAGCCTGATATTCCTTCGCAGTTCGAATAAAAATTTATTCTGTACTTGTAAACGTGAGTTTTAAGGAAGCGAGAAAGACTTCAGCTTTCTTTTTTAAAGGTCAAACACATGCAAACAAACTCACAGCAGTTGACTTCATCGCTGCTATCTCCACAGTTGTTGACACCATCGCAGCGTTTTGATAAAGGCAGACACACGCGGTCATTATGACAGCGGAACTGTCTCGTTGGCGGGCACTGGAATTTAGCTGAAAGGGCGGAAGCGGAGAAACAATTCAAAGAGACGCGACTTCATTCAAACCAGCTGTAAAATGGCCTCCAGAAGATTTAAGAACAAAAATCACTGGTTCTCACCACACTCCTCTGGATGCTCATCCGAGTTGTCTCCACAGTCGTCCTCACCGTCGCACATCCAGCCAAGCGGTTTACAAAGAGTGTTGTTGCACTGGAACTCGTCCAGGGGGCAGTGTCTACCCACTGAAACATAACAGCAAGGAGGAAGAATGATTGTTACATTGTAATCAGATGCTATCCTCCTCTTCATGTGTTTGCCTTCACATGTTTTTTTTCTTACCGCCACTGTCACATTTCTCCTCATCACTGCCATCCACACAGTCAGCATCGGCGTCACACCTCCAGCGGATGGGGATGCAGTGGCCGTTTTTGCACTGGAACTGATCACTGTCACACTTCACATCACAGCCATTCTGGACCAAAAACACACAGTCATTCTGTTATTGCCTACAACCAGTCTCATCTTCAAAGCAGATTGTTCATCAGTGGTTGAGGGATACCTCGTCTGACCCATCGGCACAATCGTGGTCCCCATCACACTTCCAGCGGCCTGCAATGCAACGGCCGTTCGTGCAGGAAAACTCGCTCTCTGAGCACTGACGAGGCACTGAGGACAGAGAGAGAACGCCTTAGAAGAGAATACTTTAGAACAGACAGAGAGTATAGGCAGGGAGCAAGGACAGGTGGTAAGGAAAGGAAAAGAGAAGAGAAAGGTTGGAAAAGAGCTGACAGCTATAAGAACACGCAGTGCTCTGTTGAAACCAGATACACAGGAAAAAAAAACAAGGCTAATAATTCATACCACGGGATTGACTCATGGGGCACAGAGGTGGGGATGGTACAACAGTCTGGGCTTTAATTAGCGGAGGAGCTAAAGGAGCTAGTGGGATTATGGAGGAGAGAAAAGGCACACAGAACAAAAGACAAGCCGGGGGAACAGGAAGGACTGGGGAAGCGGAGGTTGTGGACGGTGGAGCTGAAACTGTGAAAACACCTACCTCTGGCTCACATCAACAGGCCAGTGTGAAAATGAAAATAGACATGAGATGATGTGAGATGTGCAGATGGGCAGAACCAATCAACGCAAAAATAAATCAACGCTTAACCCGACAAACACACGGTGAAATGTGATACTTTGCTTAACGTGCTGCTTTGTATGTGAACAGTCAGCACACAGATCTTTTTAAAAAAAAAATGTTTTCATGCAGACTTTTGGTTTGTTTAATAGGAGAAAAACTGACAGATCTTACCACACTTGTCTTCATCAGAGTTGTCCCCACAGTCGTTGTCGTAGTCGCACTGCCAGCGGCCGGGTACACAGCGGTTGTTCTTACAGCGGAACTGATACGGCTCACATGTTCGCTCATCTGGGGATCAAACCACAACAGTCAGCACTAGCTTGGCTCTGGTTTCCTACTTCCTGTCATTTTTTTCCCCTTCATAAAGCATTCATTCCTTACCACACTCCTCTTTGGGTTCATCTGACGCGTCTCCGCAGTCATCTTCTCCGTCACACTTCCAGCGTGCTGGTATGCAGCGACCAGAGTCCTTACAGCGGAACTCGTCGACTCCACACGTCATTTGAGCTGAGACAGAAAGACAAACATGTTGACACTGGGTGAAGACTCATAAACCTCTGTTTTTGTGCACTTTTTCCTCTAAAATGTATTTTTCATCGAGCCTCTCATCGATACAATCAGTTCGGTCTTATAAGAGAACGATTTTCATGCTGCAAAGGAGAGAGACATGATTCTAGAGCAGAGGTGTTTCTTTCAGTAACAAAGAGGATGTGTCTCACTGCAGTTGGCAGGCTCATCAGATCCATCCACACAGTCGTTGTCCCTGTCACACACCCACACCCGTGGGATACAGCGCTTGGTGATAGCACACTGGAACTGGTTTGGGGCACATGTCACTTCAGCTGCACAAAAGACAGACAGATACTCAGTTTAATAGAGGAAAAAAAAAATCACAAAATGAATCAAATTAAAGTGACTCCAATAGAAAAGGCCGCTGAAGGCTGCAGTCTTTAGGAGATAATTGATGCTGATTTAGCTCTTCTTATAGCCTTGTGGTCAAAAGTGCTAAAATGTAAATTTGGACTTTAGGATGGTGTGGCAGAACAGATTATTTTATATTCCCCTCTGCGCAGGATGAATGTGCTCAGCAAATGTCATGGCAATTATATTGTGCAACATCATTTGGCTGGAAGATGTCCCTAAAGGAAAGGTCAGAATGGACAGACATCCTCTGGGGAGAATAAAAGGGTTCATCTCTTTCCTATCTGCTCAGTGGATTGAAAGATTTAGCACGTAAGTGGAAACTTTTTGCTTCAGGGAAGGGATAGGCTGAGGAGTCACTGTAAACCGCAGGGTTAATCCTGTCGACACAAACTCAAGCCATGATTGAAGTGCAAGATATGTTCAGCCCTAGACCAGTGTTTCATACTGTTCCAAGTTCCTCTTTGCTAAAGTGACTCTGTAAAAGTAGCAGAGGGCCTAAAGGAGGGCACACAAACTCACGGCAGTCCTTCTCATCCTCTCCCTCTCCACAGTTGTCCTGTCCATTGCAGCGGAAGATGCCGGGGATGCAGCGACTCGGGTGGGTGCATTTAAACTGACTTGGCAGGCACACATGGATGTCTGGAGACAGAGAGACAACAGGAGATGAGTTGCAGTGAAAATTGGTTATCTCGATACACGAAAAACAGGGGTCTCACCAAGAATTTCACAGACTGGGTGCAAAAGAAGTTGCCCTCTAAAACCTAAGTAACGTTTAAAATCAACCTCCCGCAATCTGCACAGAATTTCAATGTTTACTAAAATCTTTGTCTCAGCCTCTTAATGTAAATTAAAATGTCTTTTACGCTCCTGGTCTAAATGCGTTAACCTAATCAATCACAGCAATGTTGCATCCACCTCCATCAACATGGTTACACTGTACTCTATTATTGTGCTATTAGCAATCACGTTTATCAAGATGTATGATAAACAACAAAGGAAGAGAAAAGCAAGGGTGTGTTTTTTTTTCCTAAATGTGAAAGATGTGTGTGTGTGCCACATCGGCAGTACGAGTGTTTCAGACAGCTATGATTCAACGCATAGCATCAACACCATAAAGACATGGCAACTTCACAATAAACAGCAAACTCTCGGTGAGGTCTTATTATACCTCCCAGCAATTCAAAAGAGGCCAAAATGGTGGCAGGACTGTGAGGAAGGGATGAGCACAGTGACAGAGATGTTGCTTGAATAAAGACTTCAACATAAGCGCAGAGTCGCTTTGCTTTGTAAGCACTGGGTTGGACATGTGTATACAAGAAGTGGCTTTATTCAGCTGCTTCATAACTTGTGATACAGTATGGGACTTAATGTAAGCCATGTCTGGAACAAGCTCTTTTCCTTTTCCAAACAGCCCTGAGAAGAAGGGAGCCCCCTGCCTATGAAGCAGTTTTAAACCCAGGAAGAATGACAAGGTGTGAGTACCGCAGTTGGCCTCATCGGAGTTGTCCTGGCAGTCATTGTCTCCATCACAGATGTAGGCGGGGTTGGTGCAGATGCCTGTACCGCACTGGAACTGACCCGGTCTGCACTTAAACTCAGCTACATGGACGACACCGCAAGCACATCATCAACCAAATTAAACACAATCATCCTGCAGAGATGCAGTGTCAAAACTATTATGGTCCGAATGCAACCATCACTCACGGCATTCTGCAGGCTCATCTGATCGGTCCCCACAGTCATCCTCTGTGTCGCACTTCCACCAGAAAGGAATGCACTTGTCATTTTTGCAGACAAACTGAAAGAAGAGAACGGCATTTCATTCATTCAGTGATGTCTTAATAAAGGTCAAATGTCGAAATCAAGAGCATCGATCTGATCTCTATCTCACCTGACTTGCAGTGCAGTTGGACAAGCACTGTCTGCCGTCAGCTGCTAAATAGAAGTTAGTGGGGCAGGCACACTTGTAGCCGCCTCCAGGTGAGAGCAGACACAAGTTACTGCAGCCTCCGTTGTTGATTTGACAGGGATGACCATCCACTGTGGTGACAGGACACAAGTAGAATTCAGAGAAGAGCGCACAAACTTGCAGTAGAAAACGGGTGCGCTTGAAATAAAGGGGATTGGGTGTTACCTTGAGGCTGGCGGTATGGGTGGTATATGTGGACGTCCATGGGTCTGTGTAAGGTGCTTATCAACACTGTCTTGTTGACACCCAGAGTTTTGTGAGCTCTGTTGATCGACTTCGTCTCCCAGTCTGTCCAGTAGATGTACTCCTCAAACAGAGTCATAGCAAAGATGTGGGGGATATCCTGAACCATGACTATAGGAGCACAAGCACAACACCCCAAAAATGAGTAACAGCACACACACACACACACACACACACACACACACACACACACACACACACACACACACACACACACACACACACACACACACACACACACACACACACACACACACACACACACAACATTCCAATTGAGTTCATGTGTTTTTTTACGTGTGTGTCTTTTGGTTCCATCGAGGCTGGCGAATGCGATGTAGTCCTCTCTAGCATCAGCCCAGTAGATGCGATCGTTGACAAAGTCCAGAGTCAGACCGTTGGGCCAGGTGATCTTATCTTCAATTATCACACTTCTGTTGCTGCCATCCATCCCAATCCTGCCAATGTGCGGGCTGTCACCCCAGTCGGACCAGTACAAGTACCTGTGGTGATGGGCTGCATTAGTTTGGTCTCAACAAAATAAAGCAACATCTACTTCTTTTAAACACTCTTTGAATGTAACTATATTTCTAACCCTCAAGTAAACTAAGCAGTGTATTAACTGACCAACAAACAGAATGAAACAAACTTTGCTAGCTTAAAGAAATCTTTTTACCCACATCTGTAAAGTCTTGCTGTGCTGCTCTTACCCGTATCGTACGTCCAAAGCCACCGCGCGTGGCTCCCTCAGGCCGCTGTTGACCAGAACCGTCCGGTATGCTCCATTCAGCTTCGAAACCTCGATGGTGTCCCGTCCTTTATCACACCAGTACAGGTTTCCTCCCACCCAGTCAACTGCCAGACCATCTGGGTTGCTGAGTGACGTGCGATGAAGGACCTAACGCAAAAAGGGCAAGCAGAATAATCTTTAAAACATGTTCATAGATTGTCGAAAACAACACAAACATCAAATCATTTCAAATTGGTCTCTAACACTAACGAGGTATTATCAGCTCATGAACCCTTTACTGCCTCAGTCAAGATCCTCAAACACTGACCTGAACATCGCTGCCGTTGAAGTGCATGCGTCGGATCATGCTGCCTTGTGTGGTCACATCGGTCCAATAAATCATCTGCTGGCGGTAGTCAAAGTCCAGAGCCACAGCATTGTTCAATCCCTGTCAAAAGGAAAGGGGCTGCATCAGTCCGTGCCAAAGATAAGCCTCTGCAGGGTCATTTGCAGGATTTCTAATTGCATCCACAGAACTCTATCTGCAGGTCTCACCTGTTTGAGCAGCGTGTAGTTGGATCCATCTAGGTTCAGCTTTCTCAGGTAGTAGCGGTTGGCAAAGATCAAGAAGGGTTCTTCATCTGCGGGGAAAGAGGCGTAATGTTTGAGTGAATTTACCTTTAACTTCTCCTTGGAGCCATTAATCTTGTCATGTTCCTTACCGGAGGTGGATTTGCATATGGTGGGGTTTTCAGGGCTAAGCTGGAAACCCTCCACGCACAGACAGTGGAAGCTTCCGTGAGTGTTGATGCAGCGCTGCGTGCAGGGATAGGTGGTGGTGCACTCGTCTATGTCCACGCACGTCTTCCCGTCATCCTTCAGACGGAAGCCAGGGTGGCACCTGCACTGTGAGGAGGCAGAGTGCAGACAGAGCTGATAAAGCAAACTGCGCATGCTCATCTGACTTGCGTCTATAACAACAGAACCCACGGCACAGTTCCACGCTGTCCTTTTACCTTGAAGCCGATCTTGAGGTCTTCACAGAGCTGAGAGCAGCCACTCAGTTTGCTGTTCAGGCATTCGTTAATGAAGCAGTTCAGCTCATCTGAGCCATCGCCGCAGTCATCTTTATGATCACAGAGCAGTGTCTCGTTGATGCAGTTTCCATTATTGCAGGTGTAAGCAGTGTCGTTACATTTCTTCTCTGTTTGATGGCAAAATGAAACAAAATGAGAAACAAACGGAGTGTGAATGTCAACCTGTGCAGCTCATATAATCCTAGTATTTTAGCATTGACAGGCCTTTCTAGTTGCCCAATACATAATACCAAACAACGGTGTCAGTATAAATCTCTTTGCATGTCGGAGCAGTATTGTAGTTTATCCTCATTTGACTTCAATTTTCTCATTTACATCCTCAAGCTCAAAGGTGACAAATGAAAATAAGAAACATACATTTGATGCAACAACATCTAATTCATTCTAATGACAATGACTAACTAGATTATTTAAATCAAAGTTTACAGTTAACAAGTTAAAGTAAGAAAACGTTTTGTGTGTCTGGAGCGGTCGGTGTGGATCTAACCTGAGTCGGTGCAGCGAGGGTTCTTTGGGGCTTCATCTGAGCGGTCATGGCAGTCAAAGTCTCCATCACACTCCCATGAACTCTGGATGAGGCAGCGACCATTGGCACAACGGAACTCGTTTGCTCCACATGTTGGATATTCTGCATTGGGGGGACCAAAGAAGGAGAGTTGTTAAAAGCAGGGATGATGGGGCAAGAGCCTTTTTTTAAAATTGGCCCCGTCAGAACTGAGAGGTCATGGTTCCACTCACCGCACTCCTGAGACTCGTCTGAGCCGTCGCTGCAGTCGTTGTCATGGTCACACACAAAGTGTTTGGGGATACACTGGCGGTTCTGGCACATGAACTCGTTGCTGCTGCACGTGTTGTTGAACACTGAGACAGAAAAATATTTGGTGAGGAAAATACGTTTCACAACCCCTCTGATGAACTACATTGAATACATTTGTTGAGATGGTGACCCTTGCACTCACTACAGCCAGCTTTGACGCTCTCGTCAGCCCCATCGGGACAGTCTTTGTCTCCATCGCACTTCCAGCGCTGAGGGATACACAAATGTGACCCTGGACACTGGAAGGCCTCAGGACTGCAGGTTTTGGCTTCTGTGATGGAGAGAAATTCATATATTCAGATATCCTTTAGTGTCCCCATAGGGGAGGTACTAGACATTTTATTAAAGATCATTTTGAATCTTTCCTGTATCCTAGGTAACCAAAAGGCTATGAGCTCCAAAAGGAAGCACATAGTTTTATCAATGCAACATTTCAGGGACAAAACAGGCCCTCAAGTTTTCATACTTGTTTTTTTAGAATAATTCTTTGCCCAATTTTTGGTAGTACAATGCAGTATTCATCAGCAGCTTTTTGTAAGTAACATAGATGGCAAGAAGTAAGAAAAAATGACTATAGAATAGAATAAAAATGTCCACAAATAAGCAGATTCCTTTAAGTTTGAGATTAAAACACATTGTTAGTTTTTTTACTGATAGGTAAATATGTTATCAGCGTTTGTATTTTTATTCACACAAGCTTTGTGCACAACACTCACTGCACTTGCTGTCCTCGTCACTGCTGTCCCCACAGTCGTCGGCTCCGTCACACACCCAGCGGTTGGGGATGCAGCGATGGTTCCCACACTCGAACTGAGAGGCTGAGCAGAATTTATCTAGAGGTCCGAAAAAAAGAATGTCATGAATGCAAAACAGAAGCAACAAAACTAAATACTGGTCCACCACAGCTCCGCTTGTTTAGGAGTTTTGAGTCTCGACTTACCACAGTGAGCCTCGTCTGCACCGTTCTCACAGTCATTCTCCTTATCACAAGTCCAGCTCATGGGGATACAACGACCACTCGGACAGGCGAAGAAGGGCGTGGGGCACTTTGTTTTCCCGCTCCCTGGCAGAAACACCCAACAGTTAAAATAAACTTGTTGGTTTTTCCAATTGAAATGTATTGCTCATATCATTCTGTGAAACACATCTTTTCAATTATTTTCTTAACTACTGCACATGTCGAAAAAAAGTAAAAAAGCTGTGTGTATTCCAGGAGGGGATGAAATACCTGGGCAGTTTCTTTCATCTGAGAAGTCTCCACAGTCATTAGCTCCATCACACAGCCAGGACGGAGCATAGCAGAGTGTGGTGAGCTCACACTTCTGAAACGTCACTCCCTTCACTCCAAGGTGGAAGTAGCTGGAACAATCCGTGGCAGCTTAACAAAGAGAAGAGCATGACTTTTTATTTTTACCAAAGTCTGGGAGAAGGTGTGATCGTGAAAAAAAAAAAAAAAAAAAGTTGATCATTTTTTAAACTTACTGCAGTTCATCTCATCACTGGCATCGGCACAGTCCACTTTCTGGTCACATTTGCTGGAGTTGGAGATGCAGCCACCGTCTCTGCACTGGAACTGATCAGCTGAGCACAGTGTGGCTGTTTAGCAGAAACAAAGGAGTCATTTAGGAGGATCTTCTTTTGAAAAGATCAGGTGTGAGAAAGCCGTTCAAATCAATGGACTTGACTCACTGTTACAGAAGACCTCATCAGAATTGTCTCCACAGTCGTCCTGCCCGTTGCACCAGGAGCTGTGCCCCACACAGCGGCTGTTCACACACCGTCTGTAACCCTTCTTACACACACGGTTTGCTGAGAAGCACACATGAAGAGATACAGAGTCAGTTAACAAGTGTCAACAAAACAAACACTATACCAACACTGTTTATAAAGCTCACCACAGTAGGACTGTTTCTCATCAGACTTGTCCTTGCAGTGGGCCATGCCGTCACAAGTCAGTGTGTAGTTAACACAGTCTCCGTTTCCACACTCAAACTCATCAATGTTGTTGCAGGTTGTGTTGAGAGCTGTGAGACACAAACAGAGTAGTTTCCTTTAACAAGGCAATAAGCATGGAAAACTGAATCCATTCCACACCTAATCCCAGTTCTTTATTATAACCTGATTAGATTGTGATTAGATTAAAAACAAGTCCTTTACACACCAGTATCTCCAAATTCATTGATACAACTTTAATACTTTAATTAATATTTTCATTTTCATTTTCATGCTGTGCTTGGGAAACTTTATTAACCTCTGTGTGATGTCACATCTGCTACATCCGTCTTAATCTCCTGCCTTGTATTATTACCTATGCATGTATTGTCTTCCAAAAGCTTCCTGTCGCCACGGCAACTGCAGTTGACCCTTCCTTCAGAGGTCAGCAAACACAGGTCCTGACATCCGCCGTTGTTGACACGGCACATAGAGAACTCGCCTGTGCAGAGATGAGGAGATTTAGGCAAGGTTAGCCACACACACACACACACACACACACACACACACACACACACACACACACACACACACACACACACACACACACACACACACACACACACACACACACACACACACACACACACACACACACACACACACACACACACACACACACACTGTATCCACATCAGCAGTGACACAGATACACTTTTGTGGCTCTGCTTTTGCTCAATGCATAATTCAATATGACTCAATCTAAATGGGATTTGCAGCTATGACTGCAGACTCTCAGCATGTATGCTCGCTCTGGGTATTGGAGCGTAAGCGAGTACGAATGAGGAAACTTGAGGCAGAAGATGGCTGTAGATATGGAAGAAAGTAAAATGTAGGGTACAATACAGATACTAAGTCGGGAACAAGATGAGGTGAAGAAAGAAATGGAAAAGTATGGATGCAGTATATCTGTCATTTCATAAATTGCTCTGTCGGGTCAGAAAAGCTGCTTCGTTCACATCTTTTCAGTTTGTGATTGTGTCAGTGCAACTCTCAACTGAGAAGGAGGCTACTTAAAAACTTCTCAGTAGAAGGGTTTGATTTTTAATTTCATGTTCTTACCAAGGAATGGAAAACTGTATTGTTACAGATCACTAAACACAACGCATTATAATCTAAAGAAAACGCTGATATGGTTTTTTGTCCAATCTATAAGCTCCATATTGATCTGGGTTCATGTTAAGTTCTATTAGATAACACAATGTTTTACATGTTGAATTGGCAATACATTTAAAACATTAACTGCTGTTTCCAAAATAATCAATTTTATTATTTTTACAAGGAATTTTTTTGGGCAAATGTGAGAATAAATGCTTTGACTTTTAAATAAACTTGTTAAAATTAATTTTACATTCATACAAGATGTCAATACATATGAATAATTCATAAATATTGACATGTTGTGCAACTTTTGTTTAATAGATTTTTCTCACATCGACATCTGTTTTATTCATTAATACACCCCATTTTTATTTTATTTTCCAGATGACCTTTTTGTGTTTTATTATCTCATGATAACCTCCCTTTGATTCTCCTCTATCTTTCCTTTTTACATTCAACATTAAGATCTGTTGCTTATGTACAGCATCGTTCTTTTTATAAGTGCTATACATCTGAAACTGTACTTAAACATCCATGTCAACAACATGTCTACTGAAAAACATTTTTTCTCTCACATAACTTCTAAGACAATAGTAATGACAGACACACAAGCACACTCACACACTGCCAAAAACTGCTACTCACAGCTGTTGGTGTCATTGGCCACAGCGACAATGCCCATTGGCTGCTGGGGAATGTCGGCTCGCAGCACCTTCATATCTCCTCCTGTGTATTTGTCGGCCCGGAGCACAGCCCTCCTCACCCAGTCTGTCCAGAAGATATAGTCCCCGTACACAGACAGGCCAAACGGGTGCACTGGCTCGTTCTTCAAAACCACCTGCAGGGGGAGACATAAGCACAGACTTCATCTCATGTATTCAGAATATTACCATTAAGGATAAACACAACTAATAGCCGTTATTAGGCAACATCAGATTACAATCATGGTGCAGAAAAGTATTTTTCTGAAGCTTGATATGTGCCAGTCACACGTGTCTGCGTGGGAGCATCACTCACATAGCGTCTGGTGCCATCATACTCGCAGCGCTCTATCTTGTCCAGTGTGGCGTCAGAGAAATACAATTTTTCTGCACGGTGGTCAATGGCGAGGCCATTGGGGGTTCTGATGTCATTGCCTATGATGACCAGGACATTGGAACCAGTCAGGGTGGCACGCATAATACTGGGAGACTGCTCGTTCCAGTTGGTCCAGAACATGAGGCTGCAGAAGAGAACGCAGGTCAGTGATGTCCACATGCTGACATTTTTTGCAACAAAAGGCAGGTGTGCTCTGATTTAATGAATTTATTCCAACCTCTGACACTCGTCAAGGACAAAAGCTCTGGGGTGGTCGTCTCCAGACATGGTGACCACAGTGTGCCGGTCTACGGCACCCCAGCGGCTCTGATCCACCGTGTGCCGGGTGATGGTTGAGGTAGTGTAGCTCGTCCAGTAAAGCATATCCCAGCCCCTGTGGTAGGCCAAGCCCTCGACCGAGCCCACATCTGAAAAAGATGGAAAAAGAAGGCAAGGGGAGAAAGATAGCAATGAATACATGAATGTAAAAAAGAAACAGGAAACGCAAAAAAGGGAGAAGACTTGAGAGAAAAGAGTGAAGGAAAAAAAAAAAAAGCATGTCAATCTCAGCACTGTGTTAAAAGGCCAAGTGTGGATTCTGTCGCAGCAGCTCAGTGCTGGCAGACTGTTATGTTTCAGCACAGAGTCAGTGCTGCAGACATGACAGCTTGGTATAAATGACCAAGAACACAGTGTGATTCAAGGCTTTTATTCAGCAAATAGCTCACTAAAAAGGTCACATTAACAGTTGCTGGCTATCGCGTTATTTTCCATTGCACTACCTCATTACCGGATGAGAAGTACAGAATCGGTTATTCTTTCTGCTCCTCAGCGTTGAGCTAAGCTCCCTGCCTGCACAGAGGCCAAAGGACGGACAAGAGTCCACCAAAACTGGGGGAGAAATACATTTCTGTAGCGGAGGAAAGAAACAGCTGCTGGAATTTAGAGAAACAATACTTGCCCAGAGAAGATTTCATTTGAAAACATATCAGTCCGACTTGACACTGTGACTGCAGAGGAGCTGTGAAGGTTTAAAGATTATCGGCTTTCAAAGCATGGACGTGATCTCACTCTATCACAGCTGAGGCCGCAGGATCAGTGAGGTTCACTGCCAGGTGGGACACTTTACACTACACCTCAAAATCTCAAGTGCGAGGCAGGCGGGCAGACATGAATCAACATTAGTCTGGCTCGTGCTAAGAGGCTGTGAATGAAGCCAAGCATCTGGCAGTGCACAACAACAACCTCGTCTCTGCTTTTTGCCCTCGTAAATCAATGCCCTGCAAACCAATGAGAAGAACCATGAAATCCATTCTCTCCTATTTCCTCTTTCTTTGGAGCTGTTAATGAATTGTAAATCTCCAGCTTCAAGCCCTCGCCACTCAAATTCTTGCTTTTCACTTCTGTTTGTCACCATTTTATTGACCACAGCCTATCTCGACGCTTTTTCCTTATTGTTTACAGCTGGCACATGAGCTGAATTATAGCTCTTGAGCTCAGCTGGTTTCACTGACACTTACTTTTTATTGCCTTTATCTGCAGTGAGATTGATAGTAGTTCAGTGTTTCGCTGTCAGTCAGGCAGTCAATAATTACCCTGATTTGTCAAGGCAAACAGTATTCCACTCGGCCTGTCTCTCTTTGGTGAACCACATCTGTGCATGTTCTGTTTATGTGGTGTGTGCACAGACAAAACTTTTAAAAAGCACAGGTATCCTTTCAGAGTGTGAATGTAGGCGATGAATCATGGGAAAATAAAAACTATGTTTGGCTTTAACCGGCCCTCCCACAGAGAGAAGGCCAGCCCATCTCCTGCCGGCCTGCTGATAATCAGTCCAGAGTTCACCTGCAGCTTTACTCACTTTCATCGTCTCTTTACTGTCGTGGTATTTGCCTCTCTTTTCTCTCTCTCTCTCTCTGCCACAATTGCGTTTCTTGGCAGGTCTGTTCCTCGGAGGCTGATTGTGGATCGCCGCGCACTGATTGAGATGTCGTGTGGAGTAACTGCCTGCTCTGAGGTGACAGGAAATCACACAATCGGGGGGCATTTTGCCCTCAGCGCTTGTGTCCAGGGAGAGCGCTGAAATCACCAGCAGCAGACAAATCGGAAGGGGTCTTGACTTCCACAGAGACGTCTAATGTTATTTCAGTCTCGTTTACCACCCTCAGCCAATCAGAAGAGAGCCTGATTGCAAGGTCAGGAATGGATTCACACACAGAATATTTTCAGCAGCTTGAACTCAACTATGAAAAACAATGACAGGAGGAATTAATGAAGGAAACCTTCTTCCACATATTCACAATATAAGAAGCCATGTGAATGTATGGTATGTTTTAAAAGTATTTCTTAATGTATTTTAGTCCTTATTTGTTACTTTTTACATCATCAAGGGATTAAGTGACATCACTGTGATGGAATGTATGTATGAAACTGCTAATGAAGCACTGTTTGACTTGTTATTCCAACATGTACTATCAGTAGTTTTATGACCTGCTTGGGCATATTTGACCCAACCCAAAGCAAACTGTTCACAGTGGGAGCATCACTAAATACAGGATGCTGCTGAGGAACTCTACACGTGCAGAGGATCAGATTGGGAACAGCAGTGGCTCAGGACAGAACAATGTGGAGCAGGTCCTTGTCCCGATATTAGACGCTCTGATTGTCATGCTGGGAGTTGGAGGACACACGATGGTGATGGTGATCCTGTGTGGGAGGCGGCGGCGACGCGGGGTCGGACAGTCTTCTCAGAGTTCCCTGACAGGCACCGGAACGGACGCACTCCTGCTCGCTCTGAGTGCTGCGGACCTGCTTCTGCTCTCCATGCTGCCCTTCCACACCGCCGCCATAGTGATGCAGCGATGGCCTTTCGGGGACGCCATGTGTCGTCTGGTGGGCTTCTTGGGATCGGCCTGCTCCTCTGCCAGCGTCTTCACTCTGGCAACGCTGGCTGTGTCTCGCTATCTGACTGTGGTGCACCCTACCAGAGCGTACAGCCTTCTCTCCCCTCGGCGGGTGTCTGCAGCTGCTGCGCTCCTCTGGGTGCCCGCCTGCTGCCTGGCTGCTCCACAGCTAGTTTTTCGTTTTGTAAGAACCTCAGGACGATCCCCTGACAGTCTTGCTTGCTTTGCTTTCATTTCCCACCGAGACCAGCTCATCTATGGATTGCTTCACTTCCTCGTGGCCTTCTTGTTTCCACTGGTCACCATTGCAGCTGCATACGGCAGAATCTACACGTTTCTTTGGCTGAGCAGGCGGACCGGCAGAGCCCCTCAAGTCGAGCGCTACCAGAACAAAGTGACCCACACGTCGGCCATGCTAGTGCTGGCTTTCACACTGTGCTGGCTGCCGTCCTACGGCTTGACCCTGGCATTACTGGCAGATAAAAGCTCAGGGGCCACAGGCGCCTCACCACGTTATGGACCATTTAGCACGTTCGCACGCCTCATGGCGACTTCTTCGACAGTGATGAACCCGATCCTCTATGTTCTGATGTCCCAAAAATTCAGACAAGATCTACTGGGGCTCTTCAAGAGGAGAGGGCAAAGGAGCAGCGGGGTTGTGGCCATGGCTCCTGCATGACAGTATCACTATGAAATGTACTCTGATTTAACTGAATACTTGAAAAAGGAACTTTTCAATCAGGACTTCTGGAAATCACAAGAACACTTTCACAAGCTGTTTTGCTGGAAGACTTTTAGAAAATAAATGACACAGCCATTACCTTTATGTGGAAAGCTACTGTAAACAAGGCACAGACAAGAGAACGCTCGCTCTAACAACACTCACGAGTCTGAACATTGTACAAAAAGAAATCACGACAGTAGCCCTGGAATGTGCTGCAGCACAGAGACTAGGGGACACAGTCTTGAATCACGTGTCTTGTAAAAATTTTCAAGTAAAGGCACTTTGTTAAAACATTAACAGTGCACCTGTGTTTTATTGAGCTGAGATTGAAGGAAGGAGGATCTATCTATTCTCATACACAGATAATAAAAAAAAAAAAAATATAAATAAAAAAAAAAAAGGTATGTCCTTTTTTTGTTTTGTTTTTTTGGCAAAAACTTCAGAATAAGAGCTGCTTGTTTCAGTTGAGATCAGTGGGAGTGTGATGGGTGCCTCCAGCTGTTTTCTTCTACATGAGCACTTACTAGGGCGATCTGATGTTAACAACAAAGCTTCTTTGTTATAAAAATAGTAAAAAAAAAAAAAAAAAAGACTAATGACAGGCCCACTATCAGCTATGGGAGTGGGAATACAACAAACACATTGTTTGGTAATAAATCATGTGGAGGTGTAGCGTTGAAGAAAGACTGTTATGAAAGCTCAACACAACGTTCTGTGTGGGAATACTCACTCTCTACAACAGTTTTTCGGTCTGATCCGTCATCACTGATCCGCTGGATGTTGCCGAAGTGAATATCACTGAAGAATATTCGATTAGCACCCTTGCCTCCCCCTCCTCTGTAATCAAAGGTGAGCGCTATGACGTTCTTCATGTGCTCTGGGTCCTCGAAAGGTTTTATCGGCGCGTTGAGGTTGTTTTCATCCGACAGGTGGACACTCTTCAGTATGGTGCGCTCTGAGTAGAGCAGGTAACCGTCATAGTCGCGGCAGCCACAGCCGTCTTCAGCTAGCATGCCATGGGCACAGGCACATGTGCGCTGTGCGTTACCGCGGTAAAGACAAAGCTGCTGACACCCGCCATTTTTGTCTTTACAAACGTTCGTTCCTGCAGATGATATCAAATTCATTAAATCATCATCAAGTCTGCAGAATTTACAAAGTGAAATGTTTCCAGTGACCTTTGGTGAAGTGACTGACACGCTCATGTGCTTACCTTGCTGTCTGGCCCTGTTGAAAACCTTGATATCTTTAAGCTGCACTCCAATACCGGTCCTCAGAGACACAGAGTCTGTGGCGTTGTCCTTGCTGCCTCTCTTTATGGAGCCATTAGCATGAGTCCTGGTTCAAAGAAGACAGACACAAATGTAAACAGAGGATAAAGCTTGAAGGAGAGATAAATATTAAGACTCCAGATGAATACCGCTCACAAATAGTTCAAAGAGTAATTTATCAGTGTCTGACCTGTCACTCCAGTAGATGTAGCTCTCAAACACAGACACTGAGAACATGTCCATGTTGTTGTTGGCCAGTACCACCTCCCTGTTCTCTCCAGTTTCCAGGTTAATTCGCTCAATCTTGTCCGTTCTGGCATCGCACCAGTACAGCAGACTCTCCTTCATGCGGACAAACAGTTGTGATTCAGAAAACGCCCGCTGTGTGCGCTTTAACACAGAGATAATAATGCCCTACGGTCTGTAATACTGCACCTCGTAGTCAATGGAGATACCGTTGGGCCAGCTAATACTAGCATTGACCAGGACAGCCCTCTGAGTTCCATCCAGACGAGAGCGCTCGATCCGTGGGTACTGGCCCCACTCTGTCCAGAACAGATAGCTGCACGCATAAACACAGACACACAAAGCAAAGAGGTCACTGTTAGTAACTGATAGTGAAGGAAAAACAACAACAGGGGACTAGAGTTGTTTCCTCTTACCCTTTCTCAGGGTGAACAGTGATGGCTCGAGGTTTGTCCAGGCCCTGCGATATCACCACGTAACGGAAGGAGCCGTTCAGTCTGGCCACCTCGATCACATCAAAGCCTTGGTCTGTCCAGTAGATGTTCCCTGTATTGGACAGACGAGAAACACTGATGATCTTTGCATTTCTTTTATATAGATATCAAAAATAGAAAAAGCTTCCACACATCTATTTCATAAGACAGGTGCATAGGAGAGCACCATGTCCATCAACAACTCCTTAACACTATCTAACAAACAAGTTAAGACTAAGTGTGCATGAGTTTACCTTTAAGCAAACAGATATTGACCTGCATGACACCCACAATAACAAATAAGGGGACCTTAATAAAAATCAAGTCCTAATCCAATTAATCTTTTTTTCCTACTGGGTCTGTTTATGCTTCTCTTCACTGTTTGTAACAGTTGGCACAAAAAGCCCCTTTTGTATTGCTTCAGATTGATCTTCCTTTGCACTCTCCTCCTCTGGGTAATGATTACAGATACACTGACAGCCAAAGTGAAGCAAATGCTCATCTTCATGTATGAATTCTCATCAGGTGTGTTTTACGCCATGTCTCGGGGAATCTCTTACCTGCTATCCAGTCGACGGCGATGCCCTCCACCCTACCGATGCCATTCGTGACCACGTCCTCTCTCCAGGTTTGGTCCCTCTTGGCCCTGCTTATAGTGCTCAGGCCCATGTCCACCCAGTAGATAGTGTCATTGTCTGTGGAATTTGCATACATATGAAATATATAACATGTATTTTTTCTTAAAACATTTTTAACATAAACCTAAAGTACCTCCATGCTAGTGTAAAGATATTTCACAGATGAGGGAAAACATTTACCAGCATGGAAATCAATGCCCACAGCCAGCGATGTGCCAGACACTGGTACCAGAGCGTCCGACTTGTCTGATGGGTCCAGAGGAATTCCACGTATGCCTTCATGCACAGAGTACAGCAGGAAAGAGCCAACACCTGCAGAAAACAAACAGATATAAATCCCTGTTCTGAGCAGTTTCAAGGTTGTGTTGCATCATTTTTTCCCCCCGTTTCTGTCGATTCTCTTGAGTTGTGACGTACCCTCACAGGACTGTTGCCCTGTGCGCAAGCTGTATCCTGCCGTGCACATGCAGGCTCTGGTGGTTGGGGAGGTGGGGAGACACAGCTGGGAACAGTCTCCATTGTTATTGCTGCATAGGTTTGTGCCTGGTAACACATAAGCACAAGGAAAAAAAGAACAAAGCACATCAAAGAGGAGTTGAAGAGATATAAACAGATGTGCTTTGAAATAGATAAACAGGCTTGGCTATTACGCAGCAAGCAAAGTCATCCTTCAATGCTACGATGAAACACATTTATTTTTTGGCTTCGTTATTTAACAAAAACAAATGTTGCATGGGCTCTCAAAAAAAAAGAAAGAAAAGCCAACCTTTCTGTACAGTTTCATTGTAGATTTTCATGTGCATCATGGGGGATGTGCTATTTCTCAAGATTTTCCAGCTACCACCATCCTGCTTGTCACAGGTTCCAATCTGGTCAGTTCCTTGGTCCGCCCACCACAACTTGTCACCTAAAGAATACAACACAAAGCAGGAGGGCAAACATTTTCAAGACCCATAAATTACTCTGAAACAACCCTGAAAGCGGAACATAAAACAACATTTAAAAGGCACATAGGAAACAGAGCAGGTTGTAATTTGTCATGGCTGAACTCGCAGGTTAAATTTAAGATTTTCTTGGAGACTTACCCATGATTGCCAGAGCAGTAGCCTTGGTCAGCTTGCCCTTTACCCCCTCAAGCACCTCCAGTCCGGAGCCGTCCAGTTTGCAGCGGTTTATGGTGCTGTTTCCAGAGCTAATCCAGTAAAGCTGCTCAGTGTCGAAGTCAATGGAGAGACCTGGAAAAACAAAGTGACGGAGTGTTGTGACTAGGGCTGAGCCCACATCGAATACGACTCATTTTTAAGAGCTTCGAATCAGTGGAACACCTGCTAATAAAACAAGGCTAATTCTAGTCCAGCTATACTGACTGTACATTACAAAAAAGACTTTAGAAGGTTCAACTAATTTGGTTTTCACCAAAAGATTTCTATTTTATGTTGGAACAAGTAGGCGTCCTGGATGGAGGGGATAACTATTTTATTTTAAAACAATACTTTTTTTGTATTACAGTCTGTTTTGCAGAGATTTTAAATTGATTTGATATACTTTATTAATCTCCGAGGGGGAAATTGTGCTTTGCACTCTGTTATTTTAGAGACATGCTTCTCACACACTGAGGCCTGAGTCACACATGTGCACAAGCAGGACCTGTGGACATGCATTAATGGAGAGATGTCAGAGTGTGGCGGCTCCCCCCACTGGAAGAGTCCCCTGAGCTGGTGGGGTGTCATGCTCAAGGGCACCTTGGCAGTGCTTGAGAAGTGGTCTGGCACCTTTCCAGCTACCAGACCAACTTCCCTATTTTGGTCTGCATTGGGACTTGAACCAGCGGCCCATCCGGTTCCCAACCCAAAATGTGGAAAAACTTCACGAATTTGCATCATTTAAAAAGCCTTTTTAAATGTAGAGGGAGTTCAGGTACATCTAACTGCTTCAATTATTGTTGTTGGAATTTCAGCAACATGTAAAGCCCGCAACAAAAAAAAAAAAATCAATGATTTGATATGAGCAACTTGACACAACTACGTTATAAACAAACGTTTTGTAACCAGCTACTCTGTCTCCATTTTTACTTGAAGTGAAAAATGTTCTGTATCGTTATGTCACCCTAATGCAGACTTAATAAGTGAGAAAGAGGATGGATCAAGTCAAAATCTGAACAAACAGATTGGACCATGTAACTCCTTGGAAGTGCCATTTCACTAGGGTGCAGTCGCACAGAGCTCGAGAATATAACTCACCAACAGGGCCTTTCTGGTTGCTGAAGAGGATGCTGCGGTTGCTGCCGTCAGTGTTGGCCATGTTGATGGTGTCCCCATCGGTCCAGTAGAGTTTTCTGAAGGATGTGAGGAGAAAGAGAGTCAGCAAAGATCACAGCACACATCATCATGAGAATGTTTAGAGATAATTCACCCCAGATTCTCTCCAAAGGCCGTCTGATTCCACAGATAAGCTTCAAAACACAGCCTGACGAAGTGACTAAAACTACATTGTTATGAGGAGTTCCTGTTGCACTGAAACCAATCCATCTCTCGCCTTTTTTTATATTGAAATCTCCATTACATTTAAGTAGCTGAGAGATCCCATATTTAAACACTAATGTTGACTGGATTTGGTTACTCCTCACAAAAGGGAAAAAAGTCTACTTGGATTCCTGTTGCACATTGTTATGGAAAATTTTACTCCATGTGTACTACATGTGTACTACAAATCTGTCATATAAAATGTATCTGACATGTCTTAGAATACTACATGCACAGCATATTGGGTGTTTTGTTTCCCATCATTTTGTTCCCTTAATTCTGTTTCTTACACTCTGTACATGTGGGAAGAGTCACCCAGGCTCTTTCTCACTGGACTCCATCTCCTTCTCAGCCTTGGGAGATGGTAAATAGTCATGTAGTGTCTTTTCTCACACTAGGGGATAGATTGTGCCCTGCCAGGTGGGCAGTGTCTCTATGTGGCGTGATGGGGGAGTGATCTGTGTAATGTGATGGAAATGTATAAGTGTTCATGTTTGCCTTTTCTCGGGGCCTCTTTCTCTCCTCACCGTGTGAGAGAGGGGTCTTCGAACGCTTATCTTGCCTTCGAATAAATGTTCATTGAGACCAGATCGATCTTGGGGTTCCTTTTTGAATAGATCTTCTCACTCTTTATTTTCACTCCTTGGTAATGGAAAAATTCCACAACAATATCTCAAAGGTTGTTTCATGTAACCTTTTGTATTTGTCGATAGTTAGATGTCTGATTTGAGATCTGTTGATCTGTGGCCTTCGTTTGTAAGCTAGTGTTGTGGTTGTTCTCTAAATCTTCTTATCTTATTTCCTCGCTTGAAACCATGTTCTGGATTACATTATGCCTGGTTACATGAGTACGCATTTACAGCCAAAAATCTGAGTGACATCTGGTCTGTAAATCACAACAAACTGTATGAGACTTTAATAGGAATTTATTTTTTAATGCAACACGTGTTCTTCATTTAAGGCTGAAAATAGTTTTAAAATGTCTTTAAACAAAAGTAAAGCTACGGTTGCAAACTGGACTGAATTAAACCACTGAAAAGCTTTTTGAACCAATCGCTGAGGAGCTGAAATATGATACATGACTGGTGTTGGACGTCTAACATCCAAACCCTCAAATCTCTCACACACCTTTTTTTAGCCTCTGGGGTTTTTTTTCCCTCATACTGTCTTAACCCCTCGCACCAACACGGGGAGAATACAGTCACAATGTGATTGTGCTTCTCTGTTTATAGACTTTATGTAGTGTGTGTTTAAAGGGCATTTATCCTCTGCCCTCCCCTCACCCACTTCCTTTTACCACATCCACCACACCCTTCAACGTGTTTGTTAACAGGCCTTTAAATAAAGTTTCAGGAGCATTTAAACACCCACATGCTCGTCTTTTTTTTTTTTTTTTTTTACAAGTCCGTCCCTCCCTGACTCTCTCTGCCTCCGCCCTCTCCTGGACATCATCATCTGGGCTGTGTGTTTGTGCGCAAGACACAGGAGATGGCCCCAGCATGTGGATCCAGCATCTGCTTCTCATTTTTTCCCCCCACACCAACTATGCACGAATCGGAAACATTCCTCTGCATGAGTAGACTAACTCTTTGAAAAAGAGGAAGGAGTACACAAAGGGCAGAGACATTTCTTAAGGAAATATCCTATCTTCATCCACCGTAAATACTCTAAGTACAAATATTCCTACAGGACAGAAGTCAATCTGTTTTTTTTTTGCTCTTTGCTGTCCAGGTTCTGTTTGGGGAGCTGAGGGGGTAAGAAGTTTCCAGAAGGGATGTGGAGGGAAGAATGGACATTTGCTAAACAAGACAGAAGGGAGAGGGGGGGGATGTGAGATAAACACAGGCACAGAAATAGTGACAGAATGCGACAGAGACACTGACTGTGAATAATTCATAGATAGTCTAAGAGCAGAAGCTTTCTTTCAGAATAAAAGTGGAGGGAGATATAGAGTGAGAGCGACATAGAAGAAAGAAAGATGACATGAGTGGGGAAAAATTGGAAGCACTTCCTGAGTGAAAAACTGTCAGAGGTCAGCGACCATCAATAGCACACTGCTCAGCCTGTCAACAGCCACACTTTATTTCTGAGTGTGTATGAGTGTTTGGGCACTACTATTTGTGTGTGTGTTTGTGTACGTGTTTTGAGTTTTAGAGGGAATCAAGAGGCTGTCTCAGAGAAGTTTGTAAAAGCTTCATTTTTACTAAAAAGCAGTCACGAGAAGTATTGAGTGTTTGAAGGGGGGGGGGGGACCTTACCCAAGTATTGGATGAAGCACTAGACAGTGTGGTTTGTCCAGGCCCTGGATGACAGCATTTTTAAAGGAGCCATCAAGTCTGGCAACATTAATCTGTTTCTTATTGGCATCATAACTGGTCCAGAACAGGTTTCTGGACACCCAGTCCACCGCCAGGCCATGAGCGTTGGGCAGATCTGAAAAACAGACAAACATATAAATCTTTTTATAACAGTTCTAACTCACATTGTTTGATATTCTAATCAAACACAAATCAAAGCTAGAGGACGGACTGCAAAAAGATATATATATACATATATATATATACATACATACATATATATATACATACATACATATATATACATATATATATATATATATATATATATACACACATACATACATATATATATATATATATACATACATACATATATATATATACATACATATTTATATATACATACATACATATATATATACATACATATATATATATACACATACATATATATATACACATATATATATATATATATATATATATATATATATATATATATATATAAAATGTGCTGTAAATGCAGATGGACTGCTTTAGTGAGAACAAAGGTCAGAGCCACAGGGATGTGGTTGGATAATGTGCGTTTGGAGGACTGGTTTACACAACACTCAATATAAGAACTCTCAACAAATACACAAGAACATACAAGAAAAAGTTTTCAAATAAATCTGAGAATTTTTACATTTTCTTTGAATTTCAGAAAGCAACTTCCTTCTTTTATCGTGTTGAGGTTAACCTGGAAGGACTTTAGATGCCGACAAAATTCTGAAAATGAAAAATTCTTATAAATCTCCTTTAATAAATTAGCACAAAGAACCTCTTTGATAATTAATTGTATTTGGTGTTTTTTCTTTCGCTTTCTTTCTTCGGGGGTTCAGAACAGTGTCTCATATTAGCAAGGCCATCAAGCTTTTAAAAACACTATGTGTGAGTTAAAGCTTTAGACATATCTGCCTGTCTTAAAAATATTTAATTTTCATTCCAACAATCTGAGCTCAATTAGCCTTAGAGTACGCTGTATGGTGTGTTCTATTATGCTGTTGCTCCGTACCAGCAGAAACAACTGTCTCCACTCCGGTGCCGTTGATGAAAGCTCTCTTGATGGTCTGCGTGCGGACATCTGACCAGTAGATCCGGTGCTCCAGAGCGTCGTAGTCCACCACGGTCACGTTGTCGATGTCCGGCACAGTGAAGGAGATGATGTAGTTGTAGTAAGGGTTGTCGATGTCCACCCCTCTGATCTCGATCTGGCGAGCGTAAAGCAGGAACTGACGGGATTCTACGGGCAGACGGGGGGGGGGGGAACATGTTGAAACGCATCATTCAGTGACTCACCAAAACTTCAGCCTTCAATGGGAGCAATCAGGAGTTAAATGCAGCTTCGAGTCAAACATCAAATGCTTCAGCGCACTAATGCTAGAGTTTGTGGGGAAAGGTCTTTGCAGCACGGTCGGGTGCATGTGTGTATTATCCCTGCTCACTTGAACAAACTGTTGATCCAATTGCATCGTTGCCTCTAATGATTGTGTCTGGCCGGCTAACTCAATAGCGCGACCATGACAGCGAGAGTGAATTCAATCAGTGCTGATGCATTACAAATGCATCGGTCTCAACAGGCCTATCATCATTTAACCATGTGCAGCTTAAATGACAGACAGGCAGAACAGCAGAGAGACAGAGAGAGTAATGACAGAGCTGGGTCGCAAGCGTACGAGGTGGTGAATGTGGAGAGTCGTGGCTGATGCCCGCATCAGACAGAGTGGGGTTCTCCATTTCATTATCCCCCGAGATAATAGAAAGTGCTGCCCAGAATACTAAACTCTTAACCGAACAAACAAGCCTGCTCTCTCGTTTCACAGGCGGACACTTGGATGTGCTCCTAAGCTGTCACGGCGATAGCAAGTCAACGTGGAGAAAAAAGTCTCCATTGTTTCATCTGTTCTCTTTTATTTCTCTCCCCTCTCTCGAACACACACTCTTAGACAGCACAAAGAAATAGAAATATAGGCTTCTGCAGGTACAGACTGAGACTTTATGACAATTTTGCTGAAGCAAGCAGAGGGGAGCATTGTGTGCTGGTTGAAAGGATTATCAGAGAGCATCTTTGCAGACCCTGCATTGACGTACAGTAAGTGTGTTCTTGCTTACCGTAGCACGTGCGTCTGTCGGGGCCGAGCTTCATGAGGTGAGGGCAGGCACACGAGAAAGTCTGATTGTAGTTTATGAGGCAGAGGTGTGAGCAGGGATCCTTGCCATCTTTAGCAGCACATGGGTTCGGGGCTGTGGAGAAATAGGTACGGAAAAATATTACAGAGGAAAGGACACTCAAACCTCTCATAGATCAGGGTACATTTTTAGAAGTTAATTAGAGTCACCATCATAATAAACATTTTAATTTCTTACGTTTGAAGGCAGCTATATTGAAAAGCTACAACAAAGTCTCCACTACAGTTTGACAGGAGGCGTTAGTTCACGAGTGTTTCTCTCTCACCCTGCGGCTGTCTGGATGGATGGTACACCTGCAGGTCAAACGGTTGCGTGTTGGTTCTCTGAACGACAGTGACGTTGCTTCCTGTCCACTTGTTGGCTTTAGCCAGCGTGTTGGTCCTCCAGTCCGTCCAGTAAACCTCTCCTCCGTACATCGTGACCGCGAAGGGATGTGACAGATACTCGTGTCCCCTCAGAACTTCAATCAGTCCGGAGCCATCGTATTTGGCTGAATAAATGGCATCCGACCTGCGCACAGCACCATTTTTTGTTGTTGTTGTTTCGTTAGAATCTGCGTCGACCTGGGATATTTTGTACATGAATAAATTAATCATGTGACTGTGTTAAGGCCTGTGCCCTTTTTTCTTGCCTGGCATCGATCCAGAGGATGCGGCGCTCCAGATAGTCCACAGTGAGTCCGTTTGGCCAGCCTCCGTTGCCCGTTTCTTTATGGATGGTCTTCCTTCCTTCTCCACTCATCGAGGCTGCTTCAATCCTGGGCAAGCTGGCATCCCAGTCTGTCCAGAAGAGGATCCTGCAAACATTGATATGCAATTGTTAACACAACAAAAAGAATGTTCAAGATCTGTAGATAGAAAGCCTTAAAAATCTTTTTTAACTTCATAAAACACTGTTGTTCTTTAATTAAAGTCACCCATCGCGAGGATCCAAGGCGATGGCTCTGGGGTGCTCCACCTCTCCAGCTAGTAGAGTGGTCCGCATGGTGCCGTCCAACTTGGCCACTTCTATCTGATCCAGGTTGCTTTCCACCCAGTAAATGTTTCCAGCTATCCAGTCCACAGCCAGGCCCTCGGGGGTCGCCAGCCCGTACTGGATTACGACATCGAAACTGGTTAAAGCTTCAAGGATGAAGAAAAACAAAGGAGAGGAGGGGTCAGTTAAGTTTAATCTGCCTTATCTTCTTTAAAGGTAAGTCAACTTCCCTTTTCCCTATTCTGAATAAGAAAAGTAGAAACTGCATTAAAATGTTATTGTGTCTACCTTATTTTCTACAGTAGAAATGTTCGAAGAAGCTGGGGCGGGTTTTCATTCTTTTTGAACAAACTGGATCTCATCTAAATATCTTGTTATTCAATAAAAAAATCATTCCTCTGAGGCTCTTTAATGAATTAACAAAATATGTCAATATGTACGCATAAAAGGCATCAAGCATGCAATTGGCTGAAGGCGATGTTTCAGATTATGCTGCACTGATCTTCTTTGCCTCTCAGTCTTTCAAATTCACGTACATGTTATTTGGATTCATCGGTGAATAAACTGAAATTCCTTGAAGCGAAAGGTTAGACGATATGATCAGGGTAAAAACAAACATGTCAGTACGGGGAACGGAAACAAAAACAAATGCAGTAGAGGCTCAGCAGGGGGGTGTTAGACTACAATTACTGTGTGGGCTTTACAAAAACTAAACATGTGGCGTACTGCAGGGCCGAAGAGACATTTCATCAAGCCTCTTCCTGTCTCCTCTATTTTTCCTTTGGAACCCTAATCAGAGGGAAATGTCTAATTATTTCACATGAGTCATTATTCTGTCTGGAGCAATGAAAACAAACACAACACACACACACACACACACACACACACACACACACACACACACACACACACACACTTTATGTAACCCTGTTGGCAAACCTTGCACAACCACATGTACGCACACATAAAACATTCAGGCCTGTACACATAATATTGTTGTTATTACTGCTTTAGTGATGTCAGGGCAAATCATTTGACACAACACGGCTGTGTTGGATATTTTCAACCCTAGGACCATCTTACAAACACAATAATACTGTCAAAATTGAACTCTGAAAAAGTCCAAATAGTTCACCTGACCAGAGTGAAAAGCTGGTGTGCAATGTCGTATTCAGGGATTAAAATGTTATGACTCATAAGTGTCTCTAAGTCTGTAAAAGTCAATATAGTAAATTGCCCCTGACACGGAGGAGCTTAACTTTTGAGCAGAACATTTAAAGCAAGTCTTACAATCTAAATGTCTCCCTTTACTTCATGTGATGGTTCTGCATGAATTTGTAAATGCAAATACCGTGACGAGAACGGATGTCAACGTTACCTCAGTGAGAAGACTGTGCCATGTGGTCAGTGGAAACCTCAGTGTCTGTCATATTATCCAAAAGAACTGATTGTGTTTAAACTGCTCACCTCCATTCTCAGACAGCTTCCCGCGATATATCTTGTCCTCCACCACGTCCGTCCAGTAGAGGGCGCTCTCACTGAGATGGAAGTCAAGAGCGATGGTGTTTCTCAATCCTGGTACCAAAACACTGAATTCTCCTTTATTCAGATCAATGCGTCGGATCTCGTGGCGGTTGGAGAAAATGATGAAGGGTTTGAAGGGATCTGGGGGTTTAAACCGGAGAGATCAGTGGCCAGGTGGTAAAGAGTTAAACTTCTTGGCTTAGTGGCCGTTGATTATAACTGAAAATACTGCAGAGCAGCTTCGCTTCATGGCGTAGAAACCCTCACATCCACGCTTCACTGCGGACCAGTGAGAGAGGAGCTGTGCTCAAAGCGGCTCTAATCCCCAGTAATTAAAAGACAGTGTAAATAAGACAGGAGTTATCACTAGCGAACAGGCAGCCAGACAGGCAGCAGGGTGAATGACGGGGTGTTGGTGGCTGCTCTTAAAGACCTGGCAGGGCAGCACACAATCTTTATTTCACGTTTCCTATTGGCTAGTAGCTGCAACTATGAACAATATCATTCTAAGATTCTTTTTATAATTTGGTTTTCTTCTCTAAATAATGTGTTCACATGTAATATAAGTATACGGTACAACTGTATTGTAAAATGTGTATTACATGTAAAAACATACATTCTTTAAAAATTTAGATTAAAAGAAAAATTATGAAGGGAGAGAAGGGGTGAGATTAAACAAGTTTATACTTCTTCTAAGGTGAAGATTACATGTATATACAAAGTATTTGAGAGCTCGTTTTGTATGATCTCATTCATTGTTTTTCCATATTTTGCTTTCTTCTCTCTTTTCTTTTTATTTTGCATGTTGGAAATAAAATCAACAAAACTAAGATTAAATGTGTCTGAGCTGTTTTCCTTTATCTTCTACTTTGCCCCCAGATGACTCAAATGCTGCTCATATCTGATCATTAGGTTGTTGTTTTTTTTATTTCTTTATAAAATAATAACAGCCATAAAACATTTCCCAGGTCTTTTAATGTTTCCTTTGTGGACCTCTTCCCTCCATCTTATTCCGGTTTGAGAGGTATTCAAGCTTCTCTGTTTTTGTCTGCAGTGCTCTGTCTATTGTCCAAATGAGTATCGCATTTTGGCAGAGTGAGCCTTCTCCAACCACACAGTTTCCTGCATGGGCGGTCTTCTCCTCTGCTTGAACCCCACACTACACTTCTGGATTCTGCAGACTTGAACTCTGACAAAGCCCAGACCGCAGCCACTTCTATAGCTTCCTCCCTTACCGTAGCATTAGAATCAATCAAGCGTTCTAATTCCTCACTGAACCTCCATTTTCATCCATTCGCCACTTTGCTGCTGTTTTTTCTCTTTTCCTTACCAGTGCTCTTGCAGTTCTCCATGTCAGGCTCCAGCTCCCAGCCCTCGTAACAGGAACACTTCACACTGAACTTGTCTTGCTCACAGCGCTGACTGCACTTCAGGTGTTTGGCGCAGAAGCTCTGGATATGACAGGTCTTGTTGTCGGCCCCTAACTCCATGCCCAGTGGACAGGAACAGATCACCCCCTCGCCAGGGGCCACAGTGCAGTTATGGCTGCAGTCACCATTGTCGAGTGAGCACAGGTCTGTAAAAGAGAGAAAAGTAAAGAAACTCTGACACGAGTGCTATATACAAAGAACTGTTATGTCTCCACTGAGGACATGGTTTTTAGATGCAGAGTTTTGCTTGCTGTTTTTGGCATTCCCTGTCCTAAAACCCAGCCTGTTCTCTGTTGTCTCTTACCGCAGAGTTTCTCATCAGAGCCATCTGCGCAGTCATCAGTGCCATCACAAAGTTTCTCTGCAGGCAGGCAGATGGTGGAGTCGTTGGCACACACATGGTGGGATAGTTTACAGACCAGCGCCTCACAGTTGTCCTCATCCGAGTTGTCCTCACAGTCACTGTCGCCGTCGCACACCCAGGCTTTGCTGATACAGCGAGCTGTGGACAGACAGCAGCAGTTACTTCGAGAACAATTCATCAAGCTGAGTCGAAGTGAACTGCATCGACTTGGAGTGTGGTATCCTCACCAGAGTCCCTGCAGCCAAACTTCACAGCTGGATCGCACATGTGTGTGACGCCCTCGCAGTTCTTCTCATCGCTCAGGTCCATGCAGTCGGTGTCCCCGTCACAGCGCCAGCGCAGAGGGATGCACAGGCCGTCCATTCGACACTGAAACTCATCTGTGTGACAACCTCCAGGCGGACGGGTGGCTGTGGAGAGAAATATGTCATCAGACTCAGGACACAGGAGATCTTCTTTAGATTACCTGCTTCACTCACATCACGACACACAGCGCGTGCCACATCATCATACACTAAACTAATGAGTTATCTATTAGAAACACGGATGGCGAAAAAGTGTTAGCCACAGGAAAGGGATAGAGATTCAAGTATGCAGTCATTGTTTGAGTCATAAACACAGCTGTGAATGACTCATTTTGTTACTCCTTCAATGTTGTTGTTGTTTTAATGTTAACCACAGATAAATGAATCATCAGATTGTAAGAAGGTTTTAAAAATCTCTCTGAAAGACAACAGTTATTATATCACGTAAATGAAATGTATTATGTGCTAGTAGTTTTCTTGTACCCATAATAGTGGTTTGTGCCAGTGTGACTAATAGCAACCAGAGAGCTCTAAAGTCTACTGACTTCATGCTGAAATCCCTCAGCATGTTTGTAGTGCACGGTGCACTTCAGGGAACACATGACAGAGCAGAGCACAGATGCAACCATCCGATGAGATAATAACACCCACCTGTCACAGATGTATTCAATCAATAAGGCAGATACAAAGAGGTACAGGGTTCCCCGTTTGTTTCTTTTTGTCAGTAAGGGCTTTTAACATCAGCTTTAGTTGTTATACTGTCTATGTGACTATTGACTCAGGTATGACGTGGTGGTTAATTCACTCTTACCAGGTATAGTGTTTAAATAGTTAATGGATATGTAAGCCTTGATGGTCTATTTGATCAAAGTGAAAACATGTCGTTTCCCTGCAGGTTTCTGTGTGAATGTAACAAATTCAGACTATCCAGCTCAATATGAGAGCAAGAATGGTCTTAATGAAGCTGCACAGTGACTTTGTAGTTGTATGACGATGTGCTGTCCCTTTTTGTAAGAGAAGTTTACCAACAGTTGAACATCCTTAAATATTAATTCAGACACTGTTTCCCGTACACTGAACTGGAGCTGAGAACCTTTGAAACACCAGTGTGAAAAAAAAGATCTCTGAGGGGAATACATTCTGCTAGACTTCAGACCATCAGAAAGAGCCACCAAAAGGAACATTTATTTATTTTATGTTTTTACTGGTTTGCATATCTTTACTTGAAATATTTAAAGAAATACCACTTTGAAATACAAAGTACAACTCACAGCTCAAAATTCAGCAATTAAAACCGTAGATGTTGGATGAAGCAGTGTGTATTTCATTGTTGCTATGTAGGCTAAGAGTTTCAAGGAGAATACATTAGTGGATAATAATGTAAGGACCATAAGAATGTATTATTGTTTCCAAAACACCTGATCGTGATTTTTAGGTTGTATTGGAGCCATTCCAGTTACATCTTTCTTATATACTTTTTTTTTGCTGCAGTGAAATTATTTAACAGTCAATTAATGTAGGGCACCTCGCCTCATCCTCGGGCTAACACTCACCCTGATTGGTGCAGTTAGCATGGGTCTCGTCGCTGTAGTCCCCGCAGTCATTATCTCCGTCACAGGTCCAGTAATCGGGGATGCAGCGGCCGCTGTTACACTTGAACTGAGCGCTTGAGCACGAGTGACTACAGCCTGCCTCATCGCTGTTGTCCCCACAGTCATTATCTGAAAAAACAAGCAGTCAGACAACACTCACTCTCTCACATTACGAGGCGCCCGCTGCCTCAAAGGAAACATGTGAATATAAATATACAAACAGCATAACACAGAGACGGTGAAAACAATGGAATACAAATGGAACAGAATATGAGAGGGTAAATAATGGCAGAAACTGCATAGATCACACCATGCACCATGAGGGAATGTACCGAGCGCTGATACATTGAGCTTTGGCAGCAGAGCATCATGAGCACTTCACGCTCATACTAATGTTAAAGAAAACTTAAAGTATCACTTCTGCACTTTTTAAAGAAGTTAATGTCATATTCATTGGAGAGAGAAAAATCTATCCTGCTGTTTAACTTGATTGTTTACACTTTCAGTTTCCCTGTGAATTCGGCTGCTCTAATAAAGCGCTTACATTTCATCACATTTAAATAAGCCTCACACCTCTCCTGCAGAAGCCTACAGTTCATCAATGGCAGCAGTTTTTGGCCTCAGCTTGTGGCCGTGTTCGATTAGCAGAGAAGCAGCCCTAACAGTTTATTAAGCCGGCCTAACTGGACGCTCCTAGAGCTCGGCTAGCATCACGGCTGTTTTTGGTGCATGTTGATCTATGCACTAACCGGTCAGGTTCGGACAATTCAACTCATCAGAGCCGTCCCCACAATCCTTTTCTGTAAGACATAACCAATGGAAGACAGCAGAGTGGGCAAACACGGGACAACAAAACCAAACAACATAGAACAACAGAAGACAGGCAAGAAAGTAAAAAACACACAACAAGGTGGCAAAAAGTAAAGTGTATGAATAACATGCAGAGCAAACTGTGAGAAAAGGCAGGGTGTCGCCACCTTAACAGGAACACACAGACAGAGAGAGAGAGAGAGGACAGGAGAAAGAGCAGACACTAACCATTATCACAACGCCAGTTTATGTTGATGCAGCGGCCGTTGTTGCAGGTGAACTGGGTGAGGGGGAAACATGTGGGGTAGGCTGTGGACAAAACAAGAGTTTCAACATGTTGCTCACTTCATAGCAAAATAGCATCTAAGAGGACTAGAAATCCTCCAAAACCTGAGACTGAACCAGACTACAAGGATAAGAGGACCAACCGCATGATGCAGGTTCATCCGAGCGATCGCCGCAGTCATCATCCAGGTCACACGTCCAGGAGATAGGGATGCAACGCCCACTCGCGCATGAGTACTGATTAGGAGGGCAGGTACGAGCTAAAAGGACAACACAGAGGGGATCATAAGGGGAAAAAAAGAAAAGGAGTAAAAAGCCCACTGAGGTTTCAGTATGGGGACGCGTTTGTCTGTCTACCTGAGCAGGTGGTGTTTGATTCGTCCTCGTCATTCCCACAGTCGTTGTCCCCGTCACACAGCCAGCGCAGAGGGATGCAGCGGTTGTTCTTGCACTTGAACCTGTCTGTGGGGCAGGTGTGCTGGTCTGGAGAGAAGAGAGGAGGCATTGAAGAGTGTTGGGGAGAGGAAACGCAGCATATTTAATGTGAGAAAGTGGAGGGATGTGAGGCGCAAATGAGTGAAAGATAAGAGTTATTCTATTTCATTTTCAATTTTTCTTCCTGGACCGGTTTTTAATATGTCTGAGAGAGGAGGTTGTCTGCTCCACAACCACAGACAGACACACAAAGAGCTTTCCCAGATTTCATGTGCTCACACACACACAAAATTAGATGGCTTAAACACACTCACTAGATTTCAGCTCCCTCATTTCATTCTGGCATGGCCAGACTGTCAAATTCAGCTTCTCTGGGATCATGTGACTCAGTACCAACAAGAGGAGAGCTGTTTTGAAGAACTGATACACGAGATGAACTCACGGCACAGCTCAGGAGCCTCGTCGCTGTTGTCCAGACAGTCGTTGTCTCCGTCGCACTTCCAGCGCTCCTGGATGCAGCGGTTGTTCTTGCAAGCAAACTCCCCGGGTTGGCACTGCGGAGGGGGAACGTAGGACGGGTTGGCTGTGGAAGAAAGAAGTTGAGGGGCAAAAAAAAAAAAAAAGAGTTGAAAGAAATGTGAAAGAGAGTACAAAATCCTGCAAAATTCAAAACCAAACTTGTGGAGAAGAGCAATTGGAAGATTAAAAACAAAAAAAAAGCCTGTTGGTTGAAACCAGCTCTCTCTCAACAAAAAAAACAAAAAACTGACGCTTAGAAAACTAACACTTGAAAATAAGTTCACACCTTCAAGGGGGGACAGAACAACAGATAAAGATTGCGCAATATAGGGTCTAATCATTTTCATTGAGACTTTGATGAATTTGTCACTTGTTTTGTGTATTTTTATTTTTATTTTTTAGAAAAAGAATTATTGAGGCCATTTTCCTTTTGGTTCTTGTTTACAGGGATGTAATTTATGGTCGTGCAGCCAGCACCACTTTAAAGCCTGCAGATGCAGTTTATCACTCTGCAGTTATTTAGGATGGTCTGCTTTTAGTTACTATGCACCAAACACCTTTGCTTCAGAAACAAGATCAACATTGAGACAATTCAAAAATGTTTATTTCTGATTTGATTGATTTTAGCTGTTTTTGCTTTTAACATTTTACATTTTCACTAATACTTAATTCAGTCCTCTATTTTTTATATTCATACATTGAATTTTTGTCTTTTTTTTTAAACTGACTGCACTGTTTTATTTCTTGTTTCATTATTTGCTGCATCTTGTTAGGATTTAAATAAATAAATCATGATCATGATAAGTGTATAATCTGAACACAATCAAAGCTTTAAAAATGACCTACTTACTGCGGGGGATTTTATTGGGCTGAATTACATAATGCAGCTGCTTTTGTTATTTTGCCCACCTCTACGTGTTCATTATTTTTTTGTCAAACACTTCCAACAAAAACCCATAGTCACACAGCCTGACTCATCCTCTCCAACATACCACAAATAAAAGCTTGATGTGGAGAAAATTAAGTGCAATGAGAAACAACCTTTTAGTCACACACACACACACACACACACACACACACACAAACACACACACACACACACACACACACACACACACACACACACACACACCTTTGCAGCTGGTGTTATCTGCTGGGTCGAGTATTTGGTCTTCTGCACAGGCACACTGCCGGCCGCCCGGGATGGCCAGACACAGACTGCTGCAGCCGCCGTTATACACACGGCACGCATTAGAGCCTGTAAATGAAGAAACATCAGCGGATATATTAGGGTTAATACACACACAAATTGGTTTCTTTAAAGCCTCATGCACTGTATTTATAGAGTCCTAATTTTCATTTGGAGGGACAGAACAATAATCCCTTGTACCTTGCTGCTGTTGGGGGTCATACATGCGGATTTCAAAGATGGGCGGCCTCTCATTGCGCAGCAAAGTGGTGATGCCAGTGGTGGTGTCCAACTTGTAAATGCTGCCACTGCGATACTCGTTCCAGAACAAGAAGTGTTTATAGTGGCAGAGACCGAAGGCGTGGTTCAGCTCCTGACCTTCGTACACAGTCTGGTGGTGTGGGACAAGCAGCAAAATGGTCAAATATTCTTCCAAAACAGACAGCTGCACTCTGTGCTCAGTGTGACAAACAAACATGTTCATACAAATAATAATGGAACAAAGAAGAAGTGTGATGTTTTCTGTTTTCTCCTTTTGACATTTCAATCAACTATTCTAACATTCTAAAAAGACAGGTTTGATAAGAAAAATTAAAAAAAAGCTCCTGGATCTCTCTGGAAACAAAAGACATTCTCCAGTATGCACAATAAGTACACAATGATTTTATTTATTAAGCATAAACTTCTAAATTCCAGACACTGAATTAAACTGCCTATAAAACAAGCACACAGATCCTTTAAAACAACAAACTCCCCAGGAATGAGTAGTATTTAAAAACAGCTTAAGCCCACACTCTTCAGCCTGAAGGACCACACACAGTCCTCCACTGCTTTAAAATACATTCTTTATGAGATCCCTCAGCAAATGCCAGAGCCCGTCAAAATAATCCCCTGCCTCTATTCCCGTGCACCACTCTGCCTGTTTACTGCATGAAATAATCCTGGTGATGGCAAGCGAGTGCTGACCTTGCGTTCTGAGCTGTTGAGGTAGACCATCTCGATGCGGTCGTAGTAGGCATCCACCCAGTAGAGGACCCCCTGTGGGATGTCCAGACTCAGACCATTGGGCCACAGCACTGTCTTACTAGTCAGGAAAACGTTTCTGTTGGAACCGTCCATCCAAGCCCGCTCGATTTTGCCCCTTTTGCTCTCCTTCGGGTCCTCCTCCCAGTCTGTCCAGTACATCCACCTGAAGACACACAAAAGGGTGGACTGTAATCTTGACTGATGTGGTAGAAAAAAAATGGAATATATATTCAGTCATTTTAAAGAACCTCTGGGCATTAACAGAAGCAATTGCATATTGGTGAATCTCTAGCTACCCTAAAGTGCATAACGCATAGTCATAGTCATCAGAGCATCTCGGTAGCTCCACGGTGTTTCTCAGCTGATCACCCACAGGCAAACCAGGAACTTAAAATACCTGTCAATCTTCTCCACTGATCTCAGCCTGTGAGACTCAGCTGTCAAGGAATATTCTGCCAAACTAGACACAATCCCCCATACTGGAAGATGACTGGCATTAGCATTAACATTTCATATTCCCTATTCTGTTCTTTTCTGCAGGTTTCCCCTCCTCCTCCTCTCTTCTCCCTGAGCCTGACTGATTACAGGCATTAGTGAAGGCGAGTGCCTTTCCCCTGGGAAGTGTGTGGACACACATCACCCTGTCACTAGCAATCCAAGTGTGTGTGTGTGTGTGTGTGCCTATGAGAGTGTTTATTTTTTTATGAGAGAGAGAGAGAGAGTAAGGTCAGATCGATAATACTTATCCATAAAAAGCAAGATTAGGAGCTGTTTGAAATAAGAGATATGTCTTTGTTTTAAAAGCTTTGTAGGAAATCTATCATTTAACACAGAACATTATCCATATGCTTTAATACATATTGGTGATAAGTTTAATGTACAGCCACATCACATTTTTAAAAGTCTCAGTGATCACAATTTACGACTGAAGAGATCAAACACATCTGGAATTATTTGAACGGCTGCCTAAATCTCTTCCCGGCAGAACAGCTCTTCCTCTTCATCCTTTTCAGTGACCTTTATATACTATCTGTGGACTAAAAACATCTGACTCCATCATTCCCCGAACCTCTTTCTCCTCCTTACCCGTTGACAGGATCCACTACGATGGCTCGAGGGTGAGTCATTTTCCCCTCGATGAGGGTTTTGCGAGTCTGTGAAGCCTTTTCCAGCCGAGCCACACTGATGGTTTTCTTAGGCCCATCATCTGTCCAGTACAAGTTGTCAGCCATCCAGTCCACAGCTATGCCCTCGACTGTATGGATGCCTGTCAAACAAACATAATGTTTTTTTAGGACACACACTGAAGCAATACTGACTGCAAAATCTCTAAAACCTCATCCTTTTCATTTCCTACAGTAGCATACAGTACACTAAAAAGAAGTACACAGCATGTATTGTTGAAAGATCAGGAAGAGCTATGCAATTTTGTTTATTTCTTTTATTAGCGTTTAATATATTTATCATTCTTATATTTGGATTTTATTACCATTTAATATATTGATCATTTAACCTTCATAGCATATAATCATAATTGCTTTGAATAGCATTTACATTTACATTTATCATACGTGCATTCGTTAAGTGCCTTTGCACCTGTGAGGGTTGATTATCACAAAATGTTAACCTGTTAATAAATATCATATGGTTTCTGAAAGTGACTGCACACAAATCAAATATACAACTGCTCTCATATTGTACTTTTCTAATCCAGAAATTGTTCCATCATTTTTGTTAAGCTAATTATGCATCTTACCTTCCTTCACAATCGTATCTCTCTCCGTTCCATCAATCTTCTGTCGTCCAATGATGTAGCTGGTGGCGTCGGCAAAGTAAATGAACTCGCTCTCTGAATGAAAGTCCAGAGCTCGGGGGTTCATCAGATTCTCGATTGGAATCATGTATTCGTCAGGCACCTTGGCGTTCAAATCCATGCCCCTGATGACCCCTGGCCGACCTTTACCATACACCAGGAAGAGTTCATGTTCGGGTTCTGCAGAAAAAAATAATCAATCAGAGAAACAAAAAGACTGTAGGGTAGACCTGGATTTATGCACAGACTAAAACAGAAACATTTGACACTAACTTATTTCACCTGCCTATAGCCTGCTCTGCACTGATTTCTGTTGACAAAGAATAAAAAAACTAACTGCTGACTCGTGATTTCCTCTTTTCCAAATAATGTGCATTGATTAAACAAGCAAATAACATGCAAGAACAGCAAAATGCCTAAATGAAAATTAAGTGATTTTCAATCATGGCAGAGAGAGATTAGCAGGAGGAGAGGGCTGTCTATAGTAGAATCAATTGTATTTTTCTCAAGGACAGTTTATTCTCAGCAGGCAGATCGATGTGATTTCAGTATTGGTTGATTGATAGAATATGAAAACACCTCTCAGAACAAGCTGAATCAGCCTGACACCTTTATGTGGAGGTCAGTTCAGAGGTAGAGAGTTGGACCTCGTTCTCTGCTCTTCTTTTTTGTGCACAGCTTTCTTCCAGCCTCAAGCCCAAGGGAGAACCACCTCCCTGATCCAACCTTGGCTGCCCTTGTCTTTAGGTCAGTAGAGCTGAATCACTGCAGCCCCTGACTTAATACTTACAGATAGGGTGGAAGCACGCACAGATCAGCTCTGGATGTGCTGAGTCTACAATACAGTGCAGCAGCCCCCTTCTTTATCAGATATTCATCCAAAGTCCTTTAGATGAGCTTCCAGGCAACATATGTGGTAATATGAATTTATTTGAAACGTGTTTTACTTGAAAACATTAAAATACCAAAGTAGATTTTGCATCATTTTATTTAATCACAATTAAACTGTCTCAACAATGTATCTCAAATTAAGTTAGCTATTCTTAACCATCATCATTAACACAACTTTTAGCTAACCACAAAGTATTAAACCATTGACGTATACTGCTACTTTGCAGAACTATGACAAGCTAAAGTAGCCTTCAGCTACATGTTTTTTATTTTGTTAATTTATACATTAGAAAATAAGGAACTTAAAATTTTGTTTTTGTGTGTTGTTTTTCTTTTTGTTTAAACCTATCTAAACCACAATATAATTATTTGAAGCTAACCGATCCAATAGCTAGCTCACCAGATGTCACCAGTGGTCTTCACAAGGGTCTTTGCATACCTTGTGTAAAGTAAATTAAAGACAAAATTAAAAAGAAGGCAGACATGAAACTAGTTTAACATAAAGATAAGTGTTTAGCTTTTTGTAACTTTAGCTAGTTGCCTATTTTAACTATTTGCTCATTTAACCTAAAGGTTACATCACCCGTTTTAGTTTAAGTGGAATTAAACCATGTAGGCTATTCATAACGTTGTGTGTTTTATCAAACCACACATGTACATAGTTTTACCTTACTCTTAGGTCTGAGACTGGGTTCATTCTGCATCTTTTGAAAAATACTTTCAGGAAAAAAGGCCAACCAAAACACTACCTTTATAACAACTGTCAAGCTAGTCATTACTTTGGTTAGCTAGTAATCTGTTTTACAAATTCAGCCACATGGAGTTACTTTTAATCAGATTTGTTTCATCCATTAGCGTTCGCTTACTTGCATGTTATTAATCAGTCACACAATTGGCATTAGCGCCACCAATATATTTACAAATGTCTGCACTTTCACCCTCTGGATATACTTCTGAAAGCTAAACGATGAGACAACGGCTAGGGACAGCTTCGTTTTAAATTTTTAAATTGTCAGGGTTAGGTATAATTATCTAGTTATCTAGTCTAGTTATGCAATGTTTCAATAAGGTGCCAGTTTCTAAGTGATTTCAAAAATGTCAATAAAAAAATAAGCCTCAATATGTTTCATCACAGTTAACTCATAACTTTTTTTGTGCACCTACCTACTAATTGATATTGGTCTATATTTATATTCTAACAATTCTTGAGCTTTTCATTCCCCGAAACTTTCTATATTTCCTTCAGGAAACTGCAGCCGTACCCTCAGAGGCACATTTCGGCTACCTGAATAAATGTTACCAGTGATGTGTGAAAGAGTATTGCGACAGCTATCTCACAGTAACAACTGAAATCTCTTTGTAGTCATCATTATTTCATTTCACTGTAGTCCTACTCACTTTTGCAGGACTTGCCATCACTGCCCAGGCTGAATCCAGAGCGACAGCGGCAGGTTCGGGTTTTGTGGCCGTTTCCCAGCAGACAGATGTCCGAGCAACCTCCAGCCTTCCCATTCTGGTCCACCTCACATGCATGGCTACGTACTGCACACCACAGAGATGGGAAATTAAGACCAAAGAACCAGAAGCATCAATACAATTTTTACAAGTGCTTAAAATGAAAAAATGCTTGAGTCTACCTGGTGGCTGGCGTCTCTGGTGGTAGACATGCAGTGCTCCTCCTTTGTCTACCCTGGTCACCACTTGGTAGTCTGTGCTGTTGAAGCGGTTAACTCTGATCACGCTGGTTTTCGGCTGCATGTTAGCGTTGTCTGAGTTGGTGGCGTACAGATAGTTTTCAAACACAGTCAGCCCGTAAAGGTGCTCGATCTTGAAGTCGGGAAAATGCAAAGTGAGAAGATAATGACGTTAATGGAGACTCGGGGATAAATAAAGTTTCCTGATTGATTGATTGATTGACTGTAACAGAGCAGTAATGGTATTTGAAATAATGTTTTTTACTAGGTAAGCAACATGTGTTGTGGAAAAAAAACAGTTTTTCACCCACTTTTCCCTCTGGACCTTTTAATCTTGTACAAAGCAGCAACGCCTGATACTATGCTCTATTATTGGACCATGATGGATAAAAATCTGTGATGTTTTCTCCGGTGAGTCCATCCTTTTTCTTATATGGAAACCTTTGTCCATTACTGCCATTATACCATGGCAACTTACCACAAAATATAATTTATCCTCCATGTTTGAAAATAAATCACTTTTTCCCCAGTTAGTTACATTTTACAAGTGACATTAAAATAGTAATCTAGCATGAAGCTGTATCATTCGTTGCCATGGTTTTCTGTTCATTTAAAAACGTGCTGTGTTGTGGTGCATTGTTAACCGTTTACCAGAAGTCTTTTAGAGGGGTTGTTTTACGTCTCTCTGGCAGCTCTCTGACTTTGGTCCTTATATATATTATTTGCTTATGGTACACAATAGTGTTATACGGTGTCGTAAACGGTGACTGCGAGGAACCAGAATAGCTTCCTCTTCTTAAAAAAAATCACTGACAAACTAGCCCTCTATCTCACAAAATGAGGAAGAAAAGCAGGGCTAGGACTTTGAGATCTGACCAAAGATAGTCGGTGACTCAGTGTCCCATGAGACAATGTCTGCAGCAGCAGAAAACCTGAGGTGTCATTGTGGGAGGCTGCAAGGAGCTCGCTGGACCAAAGAGAGACATACACAGGGACACGCACAGTCAGTTAGATAAAAATGTTACTATCATAGGCTGAAGAGCAAATCTCTGCTGAGGTGATAGTCTCTATGAAGACCTGCTGAGCTATCAGACTGTCAAAAAGGGGGGGGGGGCAGATGAGTCCTAGAGATTAGGTTGTGCTCCATGTACAAGTGAGTGAGTCTAGATCGTGGCTCCTTTCCTGTATGTCATTCCCTCTATTCTTGGTGTTCTGATCTAACCACTGTTCTTTCTAATAAAGTGAACACGGCAAAAATAATTCTAAAAACAATAAGCAAAAAAAAAAAAAGACAACGCCATAGTTGAGGTACTAGTTCAGATCAGTTGGTAGCTAGAGTCCTGTAAGCATTGGTCGTATGTTCAACTTTTTAAAGTTTCACCTTAAAAAGAGAGTATGTCAGGCCTCGTAAAAGATATACACTCTTAATAAAACCACCCACACTAAGCCCCATCAATAACAACCTTCCTTTTAACCTTCACTTGAAGGATCAGCAACTTCTAATGTCCTATAACAGGTGCTAACACACACACAGAGAGCAAGAGAAGTGGTTTTGTTTGTCTATTTTCCCTCAGGCTCGGTGAGTAAATGAAGCCATTACTTCTTTACAAATCACAGTTAAAGCCATGGCAACACGTTTAAGACCCTCTGCGCTTCACCGGCACTGCAACATTTATACAACAGCTTCAGTATTAGACAGAATTAATCAGCCACTCGAACAAAAAGGCGAATGTCCACCATCTTTTCTCTGCTCATTAATCAGTGTGTAAGAAGACACCAGGGGAGCAGGCAGGAGAAGCATCAGGTGTGCTATAAATGTAAATGGAGCAATAAACTTTGTAGTTTTTCAAACATTTTTAAGGATTCACAAGACAGCAGATTTAAGAGAGATGATGTGATGCTAATGTCGTAAACAGTAGCTGTTCTCACCAGCAGGCCTTGGATGATGGTGTGTCGGTTCTTGCCCTCATAGTCCACAACCTCGATGTAGTCCAGATACGCATCAGCCCAGTACACCAGCCTGCTGACCAGGTCCAGCGTGATGCCATGTGGAAACACAATCTTACTGTCCACTAGCTTGGTTCTGTTCTGGCCGTCCATGTCGCAGCGCTCTACCTTCGGGATCTGACCGTAGTCTGTGAAGAAAACCTTCCTGTGGACAACAAAGAATCAGACCTGATCAGGACAGATGGGCAGATTCAAGTGGAAAAAAAGTTACATATTTTTTGCTGATTTAGCTTTTTTATGATTGATTGATCAGCTTATCTCTCCACATGGCGCACAATAACAGTTAGGATTTTCACTTGGTCAAAAGTAGAGAGGTAGGAGACATATCTGATGGTAGATAGGCAGGAGTTATGGTTTAAATCCAGTTTGGGAATAATGCTGAGGATTGGCTGAGAATACCTAGTTATTTTGAGGCTCTGGAGTGAATCTGTGCACATTTGTAGTTTTCAGTCAAGGAATATTTTGAAGGAAAACATTTACACTGGAAACCAGATTTACCAAGTTGCATTACGAAAAGGCAAAATCGTTATTTTCCTAAGTTTAACACTGCTGCTTAAACAAAAACATAATTACATTTATCAAATATCTCGGGGGTTTCCTGTCTTAACTAAACCTTAAAAAAACAGCAATGCAAGTCATTTCGAAACCAGTAACCAGCCAACAAAGAAAGGGTTGGATTTTTTTTTTGGGTGAGATTTCCTCCTGGGTTTGTTTTTTTTTTTACAACAGAAAAAATGTGAGATGTTTTGACTTGTGGTCATTGATCCTTTTGCACAACAAATGACTTTACTGTCAAATGTTGTTACTGCTGTTTTTCTCCCCCTCGAATGACCCTGTAGACCTAACAAAAGATAACAGCTCCTGGGAATCCACCTAACCTTGTTAATGGGAGAATCAACTACAGCCAAGGATATGTACAGGAACGCATGCAGCTCCAAGCAACCTACACACATGCACACATGTTCTCCTTTTCATGTACTTATTTTGTTTTCCCTCTCAGACACTCACCAAGGTTATACAAACACAGTGATAAAGGCTGGTGCTAAACGACAGAGCTGTTACAAAATCATGCTTTTTTGTTTTTTTCAAACTAAAATCTCCGGTCAGCATTCCACAGAGAAACACAACATCTGTATTCAATTACTCCAATGTCAAAGACTCCAGTTAGCCCCTCCCCTTTTCAACTTGTTTAAAAAATGTGGTAGAAATGACAGATTACAAAACATGACTCTTATGTAACTGTTAGTTTATGTGGTTTAATTAGTGGAAATCTTGTTGGAAGTATGTGCACTTTGAAAACTAGCACATATTTAGTATCTTTAGTATCCTTTGTTATGCATTGTTTTTTAAACTGACCCCATGGTGGGGTCCAGGGCGATGCCTTTGGGGTTGTACAGCTCCTGGTCCAGAAGGGTGACACATGTCTGCCCGTCCTTGTCACACACGAAGATCCTGTCGTCCACGTCATCGACAAAGTAGAAGTTTCCGGTAAGCCAGTCAATGGCCATCTGTTCCACATCTGGAGAGAGAAGAGGGCGGACCCAAAGTGAGAGGAGAGGAGAGGAGAGGAGAGGGGAAGACATGGACACAGGAGATGCAGGAAGAAGGTATACCATTTCAGTGCGTGATGTTTTTGTACACACTCGCACAGATGAGTAAGAGGTTTGACTCATAGTCATGGGATGAAATACGTTTGTCTGCAATACTGTGTTGCACCTACCTCAAGAGCTGCAAAAACACACATTCACACACACTGCAGATTTTTAGGTTCGGATTTGGTGTAGTTTTCCTGACTGACAAATGAGATGAGAGACGAGGCAACTTCGCATATGTCTAAGTATTATGTCTATCATTCAAAGTTATTCAGACAGACAGATTGTTAGACAGGCTGTTTGGTGCCTCAGGTGTGTGATTTTGAGGAGATGTATCTAAGCCATGGCATTTGTGCTTTTTTTGTTACATTTCTTTTCCAAAATCTCAGCTCCAGGGAAACACTACATCCCTCCGCATAGATGGAAATCAAACATTTAGACGCATTACATGGTTTCACACACATGTTATGGAAAATTTACAGTCCACAGAATTACAACAGAGACTTAGTCAGTGAAAGAGAAAAAAAAACACTAGATACCCCCGCTCCTTCGCAACTATTCTCAATGTGGTTTAGGACCACATAGAAGGGTATGTAAGTAGAGAAAATAGTGGGGAAAAAAAGGAATAACACAAGACATTAATATACCCCTCTCTGTCTCTCCCTCTTCCTTCCTTTCGTCAAACACCAGCTCAGCCACACTGAGCCCGAGCCAAGGATCAGAGACAGAAAGCTATTGTTAAAGCTGAATGAAAGGAGATGAGGGAAATAAAGGTCCAGAATGATCAATTTACTGCAGCCAGTAGGAGGTGGAGAGCAATAAAGTTCACCTTAACATTGTACCTGAGATTCTTGCTCTTTTGTATCCATTCATTCAACTCCATATTTTTATGCAAAATATTCCACAGCTAAAGAAAGTGACTTCTCTGCAAACTTAATGGAATTCATTTATTTAAGTAAGTAGGTAATCAGTTATTAAATGTCATGCAGTGCTAAACAATATATCAAACCACCCAACAGTATAAAAACTGTAAGAATAAGCTCCACAGGGGCTCAGTGTAGACGAGCGGCCATGTAAAGCGCCCTGTGTGCCGAGGCTATTGTCTCCTTAATGGGCCCGCTGCTCCTTCCCGGCACGCCATTCCCCACTCTCTCATCGCCCCTGTTTTCAACTCTATCCACTGTCCTTCTGATACAGACGTAAAAGCCCAAAGACAAACTTTAAAAAGGGGTTCGCTCCCCAATTAAGCTAGCGCAATACTTTCAACAATTCATAAAACAATGACAGTTAACAGGGGTCTACCTGCTTGCATAGTTGCAACTTTTCGTACAAACTAATAATCTTTAAAACAGATTATTGCTCAAGTGAAATGAAAACCAGCTTTACACAGAGCACTGACACATTGTTGAAAAGTTATCATTAAGCAACAGTTGCTCTTTCATTCCTGACTTTGGTTTTGCAAAGGGACTGCCTCATACTTTATCAAAGCATAGACTTGATTTTGTTTCAATAAAGACATCTGAAAAAAGTGAAACGAAACTCGACATGGACATTTAAATGAGCGAGTGAGAGAGGGAGGAAAGAAGGAATGGGGAGGAGGGCTTTACAAACCACAGGATTTGTATTTTCACAGCTGCCACAAGCTCTGCTCTCCACATCCACACACAATAACACTCTGACTCTCACACAACCTCTCCGATTCTGGGCCGAAGCCGTGCTGCAGGGGGCCTTGGTCATGCAGTGGGAGGTGCTATGGGTGGAGGGGTCTAATAAGGTGTTATGTTTACTAAAGGTGACGGGGTCACTGTGATGATTTGGGGAAAAGTTCACTTTGGGAAAATGAAAAAGTGGATTTGCCACCATAAGAGAACATTTCAAAAAAAAATTCCGGATGAGAACTCAAGATTTAAAAAAAAACTGAAAAAGCTTCTCGGCAGAGTGTGAAAAACAGAGGTCAGGGCACTCAAAAACTTTAGTTTGAGTCATTGTGGAAAACAGAGAAAAGAAAAATGCAGAGAAAAGAAGAAAAAAAGGGAAGAAAAAGAGAAGGGGTGATCCAATTTCCACTAAGGCAAACTTGGTCGTTGTGTAAAAGCATTTTTGAGGGGGGAGGGGAGGGGGGGGGCATAGTCCCAAAGGTGTCCTTAATTCTTAAACTGAGAGTTCTCCATTTAAATACTTCCAGCTGCCCAACAACACGCTCATTCACTGATTAAGCAACGGATAAACAAAAAAAAAAAGCAGGGGGAGAGAGAGATTGAGCAATATTGAAAAAGTTTACAGCAGACAAAAAAAAAAAAAAAGTTCATCGCCTGCTTTCCATTTTCCAAAATGGCTCCAGTGAGGTCAAAGACATTTTCTATCTCCTCCCATTCTCCTTCTCTCTCCTCCTCCATGCATCATCCCCCTATCCCTCCCCTTTGTCTGTTCCCCAGAGGTGGAAAAACAGTCTGGATTCATTAACTGCAGCTCTGTCTGTCTGAAACTAGCCTATAAAAAAACAACACAGCATTATTGAAAAAACAGAACCGGCTGCCTTCTTCATTTTTTCCCCCCCAGCTTTCTCTAAACAACTTGTTGTCTGCATGTTTTCTTATTCATCCCCTGTTGGTCCAAGGAAAACAACAGGCCAGTGAGTGGATATCAAGATTATGTATTCCAAATTTTGCAATGTTAGTCAGACTTCTTTCCTTTAATGACTGTTTGTGAGAGAGCAAGTGAGGAGCATACATTTTTACAGAGACGAGCTTGTACTATGCCTCAAACTCTGGGAGTCCGTAGTGTCGTGAGATCACTTGAAAAAGGTTTAAAGCATGATATTGTATGTCTTTTTTTTTTTTTTCAAACTGTGACTGAAGCTTTGACCCTGACTGCCCGAGCATCCCAACCCCCACTATCCCTCGCCAAACTCAAACTGTCCAAAACACTCCCTAAAGCATCTGGTGAAGGCGTCACAGCAGAAAACACACAGGCAGGGGGAGCATGACAAAAAAAACAAAAAAAACAACAACGTAAATTTAGTGTGTGGTTTTGTTCAGACCAAGAAGAAATACGAAGCTAGACAGGAAAATGTGGATACGTTGACGCTCTAAAATGTATTTCATAGCTCAGAGAGGGAATGGTTTAAAGCTGAATAAAGTGTTGAATTGAGAGATTTAAAAATGTGCTGACCGGCCTGCCTTTTAACAGCACATGACCTCTTAAGGAGATTTCAGTCCGGTGTCTGTGCTAAGGAGCCCGCTGTGGCTCGCTGAGCAGGTACTGGAGCTCTTTCAGTACAAGCAGAGAGAGAGAGGGGGCTCAGTGACAGCTCTGGAATCAGCCCTCCTGTGCATAGCTTGACATGTAATATTCCATGTTTAGCCATTTTACTTACACAGGGAGCCTCCTCAGCCCCCCTATGTTAGAATCAAAGAAATGCTAAGAAGATGTTGTTCATGCCCCGGAGTCCCTAAAAGTACAACAACCTGACCCTAACCCAACAGCTAATGTTTAAAATGCACACTGTGTGCTCTGCAAATGGTTTTGTTCATGCAGTCTGGCTGTCTTACATTTTTACTGTCACATGGGCCTTACATCACTCCTTTTTTTTCTTCACGACTGACAATGACTTTGTGTGACATGTATAATTAGAAATAGCAAGTTAGAGACGGAGACAAATATAGAATGAGACTAAGTGTATGTGTCATGTAATTTGGCAGAAGAAAGTGAGACTGAAAAAACAGCCAAAGGGAATGTAATGAAAGTGAGAGAGAGAGAGAGAGAGAGAGAGAGAGAGAGAGAGAGAGAGAGAGAGAGAGAGAGAGCGCAACGGGGGGCGGGAACACATCTGGACAACTCATCGTGGCATACTGGGGTCATGAGTCACTTCAACCACAAGCACATCATTTGATGCATGTTTACCCCTGCCTTTGGTTGCTTTGGGCTTCCTCCATGTTGACTGTTAGCATACACTTGCTCCTCCTGTCCTATTCTGTCACAGTCGCACCAGCGACCCGTCCAAGAGACCCACTCTGTTGTCTTGACAGTCACTCTCGATTATTGGCTGGGACAGACGACAAAATCATGCACTTTTGTGTTGTTGGGTTTTTTTGTTTTTTTTTCCTGCTGACACTGAGCATGCTGTTTTTCCTTTAAGACCTTTAGACATAATAGTTACAGTCGTCATAAACCTGAAGGTTCATACTTGGTTACGCCTGAGATTTTGTTGCTTTTCCTCTGCAGATATTTCGTGTTTATCTTGTATCTTCCATTTAGCTTATAATGTGTAATATTGACACAAGACAATCCCTTCAGTTGTTTGTTTATATCATCAGTTCTGCTCTAATCGTCCATGATTAATGATTAGCATCCCACCAATGCTCTTTAAGGCAGCCCTTTTTGTCCGTCTCTGTGCACATTCTATCCCTGAGTTTGTGTTCAAGAAGGCTTTGCTGCAGTTTGTGTGGGAGTTTGCATGTGTGGGGGGACAGCCGTGTAGAACCCAGCTAAAGCTGCTGGAATTTCCTGCAGATTTTTCTGGTTCTTAAATAGTCGAGTCCAATGTGAGCCAAGCCATTGGGTAAAGCTGCACCAAGTGTAGTATAGTGTTTTGTTTTTTTAATTACCCTGATCATTATTACTTTTAATAAACTGTGTAATAATGTAATGTGTAATTTCATTTGAATGCAGACTGTTGTGGAGCCTGGTTGATTACAGTGTGTTCTGTATGATATGCTAATAACAAAAGTTCCATTAGCAAGGCTCAGCATAAACAGAGAGGTACAGCAGCCTAATCTTCATGTTAATTCTGTGAGGGACACGGCCGCCTCATGCATAATTCCTATAGTTTGGAGCTTGTCTGGTGTCAGCTGATGTGAAACAAACATGTTTCCAAATGACAGCTAAACCACATTGTGCGTGCGTGCGGAGGACAGAGCTGCTCGACCGTCATCATTCGGTGGTTTCATTTTCTCTGATGGTCAGCACTAAGAAAGTCCTTTCTGAAATGTTAAAGCAATCGCTGTCCATGTGGAAAAGAGATTTTTACGAAGACAAGCCACTGCACACTACGCTCATAATTCTTGTATGCAAGTAAAAAAAAATAAATAAAAAAAAACAAGTGAGAAAGAGGCGTAGTAAATCGTAGGTACGTTGCTGTCATTTAAATATGTCTTCGTTAAAACCCTCTGGAAATGTGACTTTAAACAGGAAATTGTCCATGTCTTTCTAACTATTACAAGCCCTGGTTGATAAACAGGTAATTAAATTCTTCAGCTCATTCTAAGGACATGAGGTGAGGTGTGGCAGACTTAGCAGTTAGCATGAGCTGCTAACTGCAAACTTTGCTTTGTTATGAGAATGTAAGCTAAGATGTTTTCATAGTCATATGAATACTTCAAATGTGGTGCCATTTTTTTTTTTTTGCTCCAATTAAAGGTCGTACCATATTTGGAACAGAAATTATCTGTACATTTTGATGCCCCTATGGTCCAAGTCGGTCAACAGAAATTAGTCCTTGAAACTGACAGCAATCGCCCGCAAACAATCTAAGCATCCCGCAAAAACAAAATGAAGTCTTATGATTGGTTTTATTTTTGATTGCATAATTAATTGTAATATATATCTAAGTAAATATATATTTTAAATTTTTCTGTTTGAGAGATAAATAAGGAATTGTCTTGTCTTAAGTTTGACAATGAATCAAACTTTACTTTCAACGTATTTGTAATTCTTTGTAGATGGTCACAATCATGTACCACAGACCCTAAACGACATAGTTGTAAGTACTGACACTTTCATTGGCCTTTGTACTAACTAGCAGCAGAAACAGACTAATGACTAAGTGGACAGAAATGCATGAAGCATAAAGTCCTTTCACTAATGTTTGCAGATAAGTATGATAACACAGACCATGTCAAACCATTGGCAACCAACTTACAAGAAGACACTGTAGTCCAATGACGCAATTGTTTGTATAAATGTGTTGTTTCTGTTGCTGCGTTGCCTCTGAATCACCAAGACGACAAGCTGGCCAAAACTCAGGCCAAAACAGGGCGAGAAACTCTGGTCTTGAGCGATGAAAGGATAAAGGAAGGGCAGAGAAGCTGGCAGGTTGTCGACACTCAGGATCACACGCATGTATACATATCTGTGTACACTTACGCCCCTTCAGATCGCCAGAGGGCAACTTTTCAGTTTCACTTCTCCAAACAAAAAAAAACAAAAAAAGACCGAAATGTTTTCTACAAAGAAACTGAAGTCATGGAAAAGCACAGCTGCCTTTAATGTGCAGCCACAACAATACGTCTGACTCACAGACACAAGAGAAGAGATGCTGCGTACACGTCTATTCCACAGGTCTTTATGCTCAATTCAGTCTGGCTACGTTTTCCTGGAAACGTCTTTTCTGAAAATCTGACAAAGATTAGCATTCAGAGGTGGGATTATTGAAGACCTGTTTCGAGGATGAACTCTATAACACCTTTTACTGATGGGCAAGAAAGAATGTTCCAGAACAAAAAAAAAAACACAGCTCAATCACAATTATCTAAAAGTCTAATTCCTTGGTTAAATGTCGTGAGGACCGACACAATGCAGAAAGCAACGAGGACAAAGCCAACATCTGTTTCCATCTAGCTTTAGTGTTTTTAACAAACAGAAATCAAATGTTTCATATTCATTTAATAGTCTCAGGGCTCCTCTGCTGCAAGAGCCAAAGCTAAATGGACATCTGGTGTGTAACTTTTGTTAGCTTTTCTACTGTTGTCGGGTATTGTGTTCTTTAGCCTGTGCAGATTCTACCGTTTACTGATTATATGTACAACTACTTTACTAATATGTCCCAAGGTTTACTTACGGTGCAGACTGAGCGATATGTTGATGACTCTCTCCTCTGTAAAGCTCTTCAGATTGGGGATCTTGGCACATTTGAGGTGTGTGGAAGAGGGGGCATCACCCACATGGATCCAGCAGACAGTCTCCTGTGCGTAGAGGAAGTCCATGGCAGTGGTCTGTTTGGTGCTGGTGGACAGCAGACTGTGGACCGTGGTGCCGCTCAGGGAGGTGGCCTGGATGTTCTGGGAGTTGGCGATCAACAGGACAGGCAGACGGTCTACTGGCACTGAAAATAACATGGACATGACTTCAAGCTTAACTGAAGGAACAGCTACAGAAAATCCTAACAGGCTCAGTCCTGCTGCGGTCTGCTGCTACTCACCATTCTTGGCCTTGCAGGAGCGGTTGTCTGGTTGGGACAGGTAGCCCTCCACACAGGAGCAGGTGTAGGAGCCCTCGATGTTGGTACAGGACTGACTGCAGGTTCCATACACGCTGCACTCATCGAAATCTGAATCAAATAACAAGTGATAGTTTTACTGCTCAGGTATGACAAATAATAAAGTGGAGTTCTGGAAATGGACAGAAAAAAATGACAAAAATTTAAAAAGACATTTTGTGACATTATTTAAAATAAAATGAAAAGTTTTATTTATAGGTTGATAAGCTTTTAGGGTTTGTAATTGAAGGGAATGCTCCAAACTCCCAGGCACTACCCACTGCATGCTCTCCACTTGAATCAGTTCAACAAAACCTCCGTAAACACTGGTGCAGCTTTCAGAAAAACTTCCATACACGAGGGAAGTTACCTGACAGGTAAACTTACAGGATAGAGTTTGCTATTAATTAATTCAATGTCGGATAGATTAAGTGATGAACAAAAATGCAAAGACAAATCATGGTGGTACCATATATTATAAATATCTGCAGCACATGCCTAACCACAGTTTTCATGGAGGGTGGCCATTGCACAAAAGGAACTCACCTTTGCAGGTCTTTCCATCCTGACTGATCTCATAGCCGCTCTTACAGTAACAGGCAGGTCCTGCTGGCGTCACCGCACAGCTTTCCTGACAACCCGCGAGAGAGCAGTTGGATATAAACTCTGAAAAGACACAAAAAAGGAAGGGAGGGGACAGAGGGAGAAAACAGGGGTGAGTTTTGAGGTCACACATTGTGCTTTCCGGCAGATGACACAGAGCGGTGTGCCTGTAGGTAAAAGGAGCAGGTGCTGCTTAAGTTAGCATAGTAAACATATTTACAGCTTAGCGTGGTGATGAAGTGTGTAAATATTTGATGAGGGGGCTAAATTGTTGACCTACCCTCTCTGTGGCCTATTTCTTGCCAATGAGGGGACACAGAAATAATAAGCAGACGACTTGAAGACACATCAGCTCATCATCAATCAGCATTAGATGAGATCCATGAGAGTGATGATGCACAATGTTTGAATTCATGTCAGCAATTTAGAAACGGACTGAAAAACAAGCAGTCGAATATTCCACCAGGCAGAGCCTCCGATGAGAGGAAACAGTTTAGAGCTCATGAACCTGACACACATCAGGACTTTGGGAGTTAAATATATTAGTGATTTTAAAGATGAACCCTTCAAAGTCTTATGTCACATTGTTTTGACTCACCGATCTGAAAACACAACACATTCCTAAATCTATGACGGATACATTTATGGCTGTTGTGATCCTGAGTGAGAACCAACTGAGCATGCACAGTGAAGGACCACAGGTGATGTGTTGATGTATTTACTGGTGCTGACAGTTTTCACCTGCGGTCAGTGAAATATATATATATATTTTTTAGAGTCAGTCTCTGATCATTTTCAAGCTCATTCCACATCTAATGCATTTTGTAATATCTCTTGAACCCGTCACCTAAACATCAACTGATATCAGTGTTTGTATTTCCACTGAGCCTGGCTATGCATCAGCTGAGTGTTAAAAAAACATGTTCACGCTTTTCACTTTATCAATGAAAGGGCTTTTAATCAAGATTAATGGCTCAAGTTTAACAGTTAATTGCAAATAATCACATTTTTTATGGCAATTTCTATATCATGCACTATGGCTTTTATTTTAAATTTCTGTACTGACTTAAGTTAAGAGTTTTCTTCTTTTTTTTGGTGTTTAAATACAAACCTGCTTTTAAGTTGGCAGATTAAAAGCAGGACCTTCTGGCAGATTGAAGGTCACTATATTCACCTAAACCACAGAAAAAAAAGGAACTTGGTACGAGTCGGAAACTAAATGAAAACAGCTCAAAGGAGCGGTAAAAAGTGAAATGTTTGATGTCCTGAGGAGGACATTACTTCTGACTCGACAGCTGAGCTGTTGTGATTTTTTGAAAGTGAAATGTGACATTTAAAGGCACAGCCGTGTCGTACATGTTCATCACTGCGACTACAGGGAGACACTGCAGCAGCTTATCCACTACAGAAGGTAATGACATTAATCAAAGAAGCTTTTCATGCTGATACCCTAATTTATATTTATATATACTTGGGCTTTTATGTCTTTATTTGATAGGAAAGTTGGAAAACAGAGAGAGAGAGAGAGAGTGGAGAACGACGTGCAAGAAAGGAGCCACAGACCAGATTTCAACCTGGATGACAATAGCCTCTATACGTGGGGGGGAATCTTACCGCTGGTCCGTCAGTGCCCAGTCTAGGCCATGGGCGACTCCAGAGTTTGACTTCTATGGATTTAATCTATAAAACACTTAAGGCTTTTGGAGAGGGATGATTTTCTCCTCAAAGTATAACCCACATTAAACTTTAAACAGACTATATTAGCACTGGAAATCCTTCCGTACTTCACTCACAATCAATATCTGTGCTCTAACCCTGACATCTCCAAAACTGCACACACATCAAATCAAATGAGGACGCGGCACAAGCACATCATGCTACTCTCACACCTTCCAGTCAGCTAACCGTCTCATAATTGAGTTTTCAACAGTGCAGTGTGCATCCTGTGAGATCCACTGAGTCATAGTCAAACAAACACAGTTGTGTCAACCCAGGCTGAGATCTATCAGTCACAAGTGATTCACTTTGCCCAGAAACAGGCGAGGAAACTTCACACTAACGCAACACCTCTGCATAGAGAGAGAGAGAGAGAGAGAGAGAGAAACAGGACGAACAATCTCAAAACACTTTGAGGTTGAAGGAAACAAACGCCAACATTTTGGTGTTATACTTTACTGTACCTACTGTACTCCTGCAGTACAGAAAATGCATTTCCTTATATCAATTCTAAAGTTGTACTCCAGTCTGAAAAGTTTCAAACTGTTTAAAGAAGAACAAATGAAAATCAAGGCTCAGCAGAGTCCCATTGTTTTTGTGCAAGGTTAGCTTTTGTTATCCCAGACTAGATCCTAATTTGCTCTACTTGTAAATAAAGAGGGTTACAGCATATAAGCAGTGCTCTGATTGAAGCTGAATCTGTGTCCATCAGGCAGGTAAGACTATGGAGTCAGGGACTTTAAAGCACTAAAACACTGTTAGGCATACAGAGCAGATCAATTACCATTGACCAATATGAGGAGTTTTAATATAATTTGTATCCTAAGTTCTTATTTTTTGCTCAATGTCATATTTGTATATCTTTTTTATATTTTTATATTCTCAATGTTCTGTTTTGAACGCTGTAAAGCAATATGAATTCCTCTATGGATGAGTGTTGCTCTATAGAAACAGACTCGCTTTGCATTGCATTGATTCTAATCCATAAACAATTCATTGAATAATGTAAAAAAGTAAAAAAAAAAATAATTACAAAAAAAGTAAAAAAGAAACTCCTGCTGCAGACTAGAGGTTTGGTGAGACGACCACAGGTCACATTACAGATGTGCCCGGAATTTTCCAAAACAAGTCTGAGAAGTGTTTACACAACCAACATGGGCGAAAATGTAAACAACCTAAAGCGACACATGCCGCACTAAATATTTGATCATTGGACCAAACTACCTAAAATGACACCTTAGACAACAAAACAAAAATCAACAAGAGATATGACTGACACATTTTAACATACTCTTAATTTACCCTCGAAGTTTAAACCCTGAAAAACAGCTGCTGTTTATTCGAACACACACACACACACACACACACACACACACACACACACACACACACACACACACACACACACACACACACACACACACACACACACACACACACACACACACACACACACACACACACACACACACACACACACACACACACACACACACACAGGCCTGAAAGTTCATGAAATTTTAATGCTCTCTTCCATGTTCCTTGAATAAATATTTCAACCCCACTCAAGGTGTAGTGGTGAAAAATATCAGATATGGAAAAGACTATTGCACAGAGCATGCCAATCGGAATCTCAGAGCCTCCAGGCAGAATACTAAGTTTTCTTTTTTTACTTTGAAAATCAATTTGATTTTTCAGACTTTGTTGGAGCAAAAGATGAGTTCCAACAAAGTCTGCAGGAACAAAATTTGAAAATGGAATTATATTTGAATATTAAAATTAATAACAATATTGAAATGTTTAATTACCATTCCATTACGTAATTTTGTTATGAATAAAAGATTGTTTAAAATAGTTTGGATAACGAGTGAATAAATTCAAGTGAGGATTTTAATGTTCTTTTTTTTTTCCATTTAAAATCTATTCAATCAGGAGACCCTCACTGACATCTTATTTACAAGAGTGTCCTAGCCAAGACGCACGCCGGCTGTCCACACTGCAGCCGTTAAATATTTCAGTTTCCCCCTGAGACCAGCATCACATCAGAAAGGTTTCCTCCCGGTGTTGTTGACACAAATCAAAGCACAACATTTCAATCACAGATGTGGATATTCTTATTAATACATCGTTATGTCCGCTTTGCACAACAAGCCAACAAGCCAACAAGCTGGGCTGAGCGACAAAAGCGAGTGTCAGTGCCTTGTAGAGCCCCCACCTTCTTTGTTCCTCGTCCATCAACACGAGCGACAGAAAGGGAAAGACAAACGCTGCGTCGAGGTAAAAACTGCGAGCTGTGTCGCTCTGCATGCTTTTCATACCAAGTGATAGTTAATCTGTGCCAAGTTTCATGATCAAGAAAATGACATGCAGCAGCCTAGTAGTGCAAGGTTTTACCGCAGTAATTAGTCAAACTGATTTTAGTTATCGTATGGGATAAGTAGTAGCCTACTACATTTTTGCATTAAAAAAAAAACATACTGTATATATTCCAACATTAAAAATGATAAAGCATAGCATAGCATAGCATATTAAAAATGATAAAGCATAGCATAGCATAGCATAGCGGCAGCGCGCGCGTCGCATGTAGCGAGGCTATGGTCCTTGCGCGGGCGGCCCAGGTTCGCGTCCGGCCTGTGGCTCCTTTCCCGCATGTCTCTCCCTGCTCTCTCCCTAATTTCCGCCTCTATCCATTTTCCTCTCTACAATAAAGGCAAAAAAGGCCAAAAATAAATCTAAAAAAAAAAAAAAAAAAAAAAAGAAAAATGATAAAGCATACATTTGAATAGGATTATGGAGGAATAGCTACAGCCCTTCTATAAAGTATCAACTGAGCTTAGCTGGCGCCCCTGCCTGCTAGCTTGTTTAAAACCTATTTGGCTATTTCTTTAAAAGACAAAGCAGCTTGATGAACATCGTTGAATTATCTCATAGACTGTGCTCCTCTGCTGACCTTTAGAAAGATATGACTACATGAAGAACATTCCTCAGTGCTGTTTTACTTCCCTTTAGACCTTCACTCTTTCCTGTAATTACTCATCCCTCCACCGCAGACGCACTGTATACACGTACTGTTTTGCACAATCAAGATCTCGTTCCTCTCATTATGTTCAACAAGATCAGCAGATTTTAAAAAGGGCACCACATTCGTCAGCCTCATCATACATTTCTTTCCGCTTCCAAAATGACCACTTCCCTTATTTAATGCTTCAGAAGAAAGATGTAATGACAGCCTGCTTCAAATATACACAGATAGAGGATGTCACACAGAGGATGTCACACATGATGAGTCATCATCAGGCCGACTCGAAAAGGAGAATAGAGAACACTTGATGAACACAGACAGTGATAAGACATAACGAAGCACAATCCAGTGTTGTTTCCATAGATGTGATAGGGCCATTCTGCTGCTGTTCTTCACCGAGGCTCCACAGTGTGAAGATTTTCAGAGGTGAGAACTGTTCGATAAGGAAGCGATAAATATAACTGGGAGAAGAAAAAAAAAACAGAAAAAAAAACAGCCAGACACCTTTCTCCCATTGCTCTCACACAGACGTGACACACAAACTCAAGAACTGTAAACATGCGTGTGTCTCTGCAGTTGCGCATCGTGTGACAGTGGTACCTCTGCAGTGTGGTCCCTCATCCCAGCCATCGGTGCAGTCTGGAGCCCCGTTGCACAGTTTGCTCATGTGGATGCAGAGTTCGGTTCCTCCACACTGGTACTCGTTGGCAGGGCAGCGAGAGATGGTGCTGTGTGGACCTGAGAGAGACGAACACAGTTTACTGAAAAGGCCAGGACAGAATAAGAAGTGCTGTTGGATTAAAAATAAAAATAAATAAAGATTTGCAAATGATAGATGGTACATATGCTGTTAGATTAGACTGTAAAGTAGAGCCAGATCAATTACTCATCCAGCCAATAATATCACATGACGTGTTGCATCAGCTCAGTTTATCTCTGATATGTGCTGATACAAATACCATAAAAAAAAAAACTACATTACCTTTAGAATAATATGCTTCAATTAAAACCGCAAGCGGTGATGAAGGGACCGAAGCACCCCGCGCATGTCGGCGCGTGTCGCGACCGCGAGAGTGCGAGTGCAGCCGCGACAAGTGGCCAAGCAGCAGGCCTTACAGTCATCGAAGGTTCAAAAATTGGAGTGCGCCGAGACATCAAAGTTTGATGGTACGCCGTGGCCACGCCCTTTGACGAAATAACGTGCGGAGCACAACAAGAGATCTTCAATATGTCTAGAACACACTAAGATTGTGTTCGCGATGATCGGATAAACGCTTTTGGAGGAGTTTGTTCAGATAGCTAACCTGTGAAACGTGAATTTCAGCCATTCAAAAAAAATATGGCGGACTTCCTGTTCGGTTTTGACCATTGGTGCAAGAGGATTTTATGTAGCTCCTGACATGCCCAATGAGCATAAAACATTTCATGTATGTAGGACAAAGAAAGCTTTATGGGGAGGCCATTTTTAAGAATTCATGGGGGCGCCACTGAGTCATGTAGCCACGCCCACTTATTAAAACAGCATGACAAGTTTATTTTTTCTGCTGGGATCATGTGTGTTATGTTTGATGACTCTATGTCTATATTAAGTACTATAACAAACTACTTCCTGTTTATGAGGAACAACGCTTACGTACGACCACGCCCTTTAACGACATATTGTGCAGAGCACAACGAGAGATCTTCAACATGTCAAGATCACACAGACACTGACTTTTTGTCAATCGGATAAACGCTTTTATAGGAGTTCGTTCAAATATGTAACCTTCAAAATGAGAATTTTCGCCATTAAAAAAAAATATGGCGGACTTCCTGTTTAGTTTTGACTATGTGTGCAAGAGGATTTATTGTAGTTCCTGACACTATTAACATACAAAAATATTGTCATGCATGTCAGAGAAAAAAGCCTCTATGGGGAGGCCTTTCAAAAAGGAAAAATAGGGGTGAGCTGAGACATCAATGTTTGATGGTACGCCATGGCCACGCCCTTGAATGAAATAACGTGCGGAGCACAACGAGAGATCTTCAACATGTCTAGAATACACTGACACTGAGTTTACGATGATCGGATAAACGCTGTTGGAGAAGTTCGTTCAAATAGCTAACCTGTGAAACGTGAATTTCGGCCATTTTTGTTGCATTCATAAAAATATGGCGGACTTCCTGTTTGGTTATGACGATAGGTGTAAGAGGATTTTATGTAGCTCCTGACATGCCCAATGACCATAAAAAAATGTGTGTATGTAGGACAAAAAAACCTAAATGGGGAGGCCTTTTTGAAATTTTCAAGGGGGCGCCACTGAGTCATTTAGCCATGCCCACTTTTTATGCCAGCATATCTAGCTTTACTTTTCCACTGGGATCATGTGTGTGATGTTTGATGAATGTATGACTATATTAAGGCCCATAACAAACTACTTCCTGTTTGTGACGAACAACACGTCCGTATGACCACGCCCTTTGAGGAAATAATGTACAACGAGAGATCTTCAACATGTCGAGAACACACTGACATTCTCATTGTGTCAATCGGATAATTGCTTTTGGAGGAGTTCGTTCAAATAGCTAACCTGTGAAACGCGAATTTTCGCCATTGAAAAAAAATATGGCGGACTTCCTGTTTGGTTTTGACTATGGGTGTAAGAGGATTTTATGTGAGGTCTCGCATGCTGAATGTACCTAAAAATTTTCGTGCACGTACGATGAAAAAACCTCAATAAGGAGGCCCTTTTGAAAATTTGAAGGGGGCGCCACTGAGTCATTTTGCGAATTTTCTTTACGAAATGACGAGAATATCAAATTTTTCGCCAGACCCGATGACATTGGAGATTTTGATGAGTTTTCATTCACGTTCAAGCCGTCAAAAATGGCTCCAAAGAGGCGGAACAAAAAAAATAATAATAATAATCATTTGGGTTTCAATAGGGTCCTTCGCACTGGTCAGTGCTTCGGTCCCTAATTAGGGATGTAACGACTCACTCAAGTTTTGATAAGCTACGATTCGCGATACTGGTTTCACGATACGATTCTCTCCATTTATAATGATTTATTTTACAAAATGAGACTGAAGACAAATTATAAGATGATATCCCATTTCATTTTTTCTTGAAAACACTTCTTGCGCTCATCTGGGCGAGTGGGGCTACAAACCTGCATGTTTTGTTTTGGCCTCTGCAGCTGCCATGATAACAGAGGCTTGTAACAACCAACCTCCTCAGCTGCTGACGCTCACTCCACCACTGCAATTTGTCATCCAGAGCACCGATGTGAACCTTGACACCTTTGAATTTTTAACTGAACTTATTGGAATGAATGAATGGATCAGTTTACCACTTCTTGATCGCTGTCAACTACTTTAGATTACATTTTCTCTTCATTAAAGTTGTCCAGCAGCATACTCTGTCCTTGTGTGCAACTCTAAACTAAATTCACTTGACTTGTTCGTTCTGCATGAGCTGGCAATAAGAGCTACTCAGTCAGCATGCAGAAACATGAGCAAAATGTCAAGCAAAAAATAAATAAATAAATCCAAATCTCAATAAATCTCCTGAAATGTGCACGCAGATCCAGCTGTGCCTCCTCAGTCACACAGTTTGTATGAAGCTTTGTACCCACATACAGTACCATGAAGCTACGATTCCCTCTGATTGATCCCACCCTGGGATCCTTGTCAAGTGTCGACTCTCTTTGTCTCTTTCATCCATTTTGTTTTGACTATAATCTGTTCTGTAAAGCAGAAACGCTTTAATATCATCGGTCTTTATAAAATGCGACTCGTTCATTCTGCCAAATGGATGACAGACTTCCTGACAGACACCGGCCTCTCTCTGCGGCTGACAACAATATTTGTCAGAGTGTCGAGACACAGAAATCTTTCTCCACCATCTCCCCCAGTGAGCCGCACATCCAGCTGTGACGACTCTCATCACAAACAGTTATATACACGGCAGCAGCGACCTGTGGCGAGTGTGCTACGAAAAAACAAAACAGAAAAGATGCCGAGTGACTGAGAAACGCTCATGTTCAGCTTCGCAGGACGTGGATAGACGAGCTGGGCCTCTTCACATAAACCCTTTCGTAGCAATCCACCACGCTCAGCCACACAATCAATTTGAGTCCAAGCATTCTTTCAAAAAGTCTTCATTTGAAAGCCTGTGGTTCTCTCTCACACACAGACGTACAGACATACATGTGTGTAGATAACACATTCATGTTGTTCGAAATTGACATTGTAACAAAATTCACTATAGGATCTGTCTGAGTCAACGAAAAAAAGGGTACTAATCACTCCACATGAACTTTTCAGTAATTCATCAAAGTTGTGCATCAAAACACACAGAAAACAGAATATATGGAAACCCTGTAGACAATCGTACATCCTCTTCTTCTACTTTGTGTTCTGACAAATGTTCAAAAACTAATTTGCTTTCATTGACCGTCTCTGCAAGAACATCACAAAGGCAAATTCAGTTTTTTTCTATGTCATCAGAAATGGAAATTGATTTTTTTTTTTTCAAGAACTGTTCCTTTCTCATCCAGCATGAATTGAAATTCATCTTTTGTTTCCTGCCAACTAAGCAGGCAGAACCATTCGGAGAAGCAGTGTAGCAGCAAAAGACGGGCACTAGAGAAAACTAGCTGGTACTACAAACAGCCTATTATCCAAGCAGAGCTGAGCCAAATGACTACCTTTGCTGCATCTGCAGCGTACACACATCCATGCCAGAGGCACAACACCAACACTCCTGCCAGTGGATAGGGATGCAGATGGTACTGTAGAAAGGTTCTGAGAAAGGACTTTAGGATCCATGGGAGAGCTACGTATTTAACTTGGAGGGATCTGCGTTTGGCCATAACTTTTCCCTCCATGACACTAATTCTCTGCAGCTATACATTGAGAAGCATGGCCTGATTACTGAACTTCCATCCACATAAACACCAATGACTCAGCACCAATGACTCAGCACAATTCTTGAGCCCAACTAGCGCATGTGTCGTCCCACAACTCTGTGTTGTACTGTACATCACACTGCTGTCACCACTGTCCCAAGTTTCTCTTGTTTAGTTGGTTGACGACCAACAGACCAATCAGACAGTGGTTGAATTTTGCTTCAATAACAACCACAAATAAAATCCCAACTAAGAACTTCTCATCTGTGCAGTATATGTTTTTACATGATGCTTTCGTTAGGGCTATTTAAAAAAAAAGTTATATTTGAAATATGGTAGACAAAGTTCCTTCGACTCTTTGTGCTTAACTCTTTCACCCAGAGTGAGATGAGAAGATACCTGGTCCTAATGGCTGTGCTTAGCTTAGCATTAAGTATAAAAACAGAGGGAGCAGCTGTGTTCGATAATCTTCTGTGGATGATGCTAACTTGATAACTTTCCCCATATCATTTCCCTCTCTTTCTCCCTCCCTCCTATCCATCTCTATCCACTGTCCTATCTGTCAAATAAAGGCCAAAAAAGACATGTCGATCTTTTGTATTTATGTATGCATTTATAATAGGTTAGCTTTAACGTGTCTTGTTTTTACAGAGGGTTTCTTGGCAGTTTCCTAACTAAATGGAAAGTACTTGTGATTTACCCATCGGCAAGAAACCAACAAACGCACTTTCCTCATTTTTTATGTATTCCTTTATTCTAATTAAATACCTAAGTAAGATGCATGGACTTCTACATTTCGACTTTTTCATTTAAGGCATGAACTTTATTTGAAAACAATCGCTCCTCTACAGAGTTCATCATGCTCGGCAAATGTGAAAAGTCTGTCCCTCCTCCTCTTCACTCTCACTTTCTTTTTTAATCTCCTCCCAACATTTTTTTTCCTCCAACATCTGTTGACCCATTTATAGTTTAAGTGTACAAGAGGAGGAGGGTGATGTGTAGGAGAAAAATACAGAAAGAAATAGATCGAGAAAGAGAAGTGAGAGTGGCAGAGAGAGAGAGAGAGAGAGAGAGTGGCAGAGAGAGAGAGAGAGAGAGAGAGAGGCAGAGAGAGAGAGAGAGAGGCAGAGAGAGAGAGAGAGGCAGAGAGAGAGAGAGAGAGGCAGAGAGAGAGAGAGAGAGAGAGGCAGAGAGAGAGAGAGAGAGAGAGAGAGAGAGAGAGAGAGAGAGAGAGAGAGAGAGAGAGAAGAGAAGGAGAGAGGAGAGAAGACCAAGTGGAACACCTCAACCACAGGAAGTGGATGGTGCCCCACAAGGCCTCATTCTTGTGTGAGCTGGCAGCGGTCAGGCAGGACTGCAGTGGAAAAGGCGTTGCTAATTTGAATTAAACAGGGTCTTTTATTTAACATTCCTTCAGTTCAAGTGAGCCAGGTTAGCTGGCGCAAACTTTGGGAAGTTTCTATTAGCTCTATTTCTTTAAGATCTACACAGGCTGGTCTGTACAGCGTCAACTATTCTGTTTGGCATCCAGAGAAGAAGGGAAAAAAGTCCTGGTGTCTCCATCATCAATCCGTAACTTGTGACAGAGCTAGTGGCTGAAAAAACTGAGGCTGAAGATTTGACTATTCTTTTCCTACAGACAATATGTTCCAAGTCTTGATTTCTCCGCTACGGACGTCACACAGACGCAACCGGATACCACAAGAGATTTTATTTCTTCCAGGTTTAAATGACTCAACAAAATCACCTTGGGACACGCCATGAACTTCAACCTTCATGCAGTGCGATCACATGAACACAGAATCCACATTTCTAAAGGCAACAAAGTAAGCATGAGACCCAAACAAAGACTTTCTTCACTTAGCATATGTCAAAAGTTGATTGCAGCATGACGGATTCCAGACACCTTGCACGAGTCTTTAAGCCGCAGCACATAGATCACATGCACTTTTTCAGTCCGAGGGCGTGAGGGCAGAGGGGGTGGCAAAGGGAGGGAGAGGTGGGGGCTGACAAGAGAACTGCAGCCATTGTTTGGATCACACAAATCCGCTGTGGCCCCCTACAAAGCAGGCTGAGCTGCAGTCCTGTAAGCAGCGTCACGTGCCATGCCTGATCTGAACTGTAACACGGCCAGCGGCGCGGGGGCGGGGTGGGGGGGGGGGGCGAGTGCTGGGAAACTGTGAGGGTCAGGGGCTGATGATGGAAGGTGAAGCTGACCCTTACTTGTTACGTGCCGTTTTAGGATTAGCACTCCAAGATACATTTTGCTAAGTCGAGGACCTTTTCATCGAAAAAAGGTTTTTGCAGTTACTCATCTTGGAAAGCAGATCTTGATCTGTGTCTCCTCTCCAGTAGAGAAAGGATTCCAGATCTGGATCTTGTTTTCCTGAGCACAGAGCTTGTTAGGCTGTGGGGATTTTCCATTTACTTGTTCAAGTTTCCCCCTCCACATGCCGGTCGACCCAATGCTTATTCAGCCAATAACAAACGCACAAACAAATAACAAGATGCTGCCAGTGATGGAGCGAAACATAAAAGGGACTTTATGGGGCCCAGAAAGAGGCCAACAGTAATGAGCAACAAGGCCGCTCACTGCCTTCATTTATTTCTAACATGTGAAAAAATGTGAGAAGTCCGCAGAAAACATCCAGAGTATTAACTCACATTCTACCGACAAGTACGAGATGATTAAAAATAATCCTGCTACTTTTCCCAGACATCAACCATCCAGATTGAGTTGAATAATTTAAAATGTTGATCCACAAATACACATCATGAATAAATATTGCTGCACCAGTTTACTGCCATGCACCTCTTAATGACACTCTAATAACGGGTTTTTCTGACCATCGATGACGGTATGCTCATAAACCAGCTGGCCCTTCTCAACCCACATGACATCGCCGTCGGACGAAGCAACTGAATCCTGACCAAGCACCCCCGAGGCACCCCTTTGCCCCCCCCCCCCCCCCCCCCCCCCACTTCTGCCCCTCCTTCTCCATGGCCTGCCAAAGAAACAGACTTTACACAACTAGGACACAGCACCCAAAAAAAAAAAACATCAACACACAACAACAGCAGAGCTTCATTGAGGCTATGAGAGGACACGGTTTGAGACGTGAGAGTTTGTGTTTTTATTTTGTTCCTCAACAAAGTCTTGACAAAAATCACAGAAGCAGTCGGATGGCGAGCAGCACAATAAGACTGCGCCTCTCTGCAGTGTATTTGCGACCACTGTCCTCGTACAACACATCAACCTGCAACCCCTCCTCTGGATGCCTCGTAAATACTAGAGTGAGTTTAAATTCAGGGTGGCAATACATCCCAAAATACTTGGGACCACACCATACAGGTCGCATAAGATGGACAGCCCTGCCAGATTCCTAAAAGTGAAGCCAATGCGGGTCAGTCTCCCCCGAGTGGCGGCCTTTACCATTAAGCCTGCCTCCTCCAAGTTAACAGATGGGTGTTACTTAACGTCAAAAATTCTCCGCAAACAAACTTTTCTCTTGCTTTCTGCGTAAACCTCAGGGTTCTTTGGGTTTTATCGGTAAGTTCAATGTGTGTTTTTTCGGTAAAATAAAGTACCATCTGAACTTCAGCTTAACCGGCCAATCTCGACAACTGGGGTCCAAATGAAGGAGCCGGCAACAAGATGTCAGTGCCAACCTTCAAATGTTTTTGGCTTCCTTTTGGACAGTGATACGGATTGGAGACATACTGTCCATTTCTATACACAGTCAGTGATTCACACCATTTTAGCAAAGCTAGCATTCTGCTACGCCGGATTTAATCACGGAGAACTCGGTGTCCTCTCCGCCAACCCTTGGTGGATGTTGGACTTCATGCTCCCTACTCATCTCTGTCCTTCATAGCTATCATCACCACATTTTCATGTCATGGGGGGGGGGGGGGGTGGGGGGGGGGGGGGGGGGTGCTCCAGAGGTGGCTGGCAGGGTGACAAGCAAAGCAGGAAGGCTAAATGCAGCTCGAGGAAGCACAACAAACTAAGCGTTCTCCAAACACAGCAGCACCACTGCTCCCCAGGGCAGAGAAACCACAAAGCAAACAGTTCTATCAGCAGAGTAAAATGCAAGATTCATGCAGGACAACACAGCCAGATCCTCTGAACAAATAAACACATTGAGCAGGATTGCTTATGAAACAAGAAAAGTAAAGAAATATGCATACAAAGGAAATCAAAAAGTCGTGTTACTCACTCCGAGCACATACTTCCTTAAGCTTATGTATAAAAGACAGATAATAAAAAATAGACTCACTGCTGACCGAATAAGGCTCTTTCAAAGCAACCCTATTTCAAAGATGGAAGAGACTCATTATTTTATTCATTCGCTTCTTATTTCCTCACAATAAACTGAGAATTAACTAAAAACTATTAGTATTGTGTAAGGGTTTCTTTTCCTTGAAAGGGGACGATACAGCTGCCCCAGAATGGCTAAAAATAAATCTGTTTTGACTAATAGAGTTCTCACCCAGAGAGCAAGAGATCCACTTTAATCATCACAAGTTAAACACCAGGCCTTCTCTCAAGACAGTCGTCCTCATTTGTTACAGAGTTGTTTGTCCTTTGAATGTGTTTTTTAATTATCACATCAATGGAAAAAAAAAAAAAAAACAGCTATGCTAATAACAGGAAAGGCCCAAGGGGGTCAGAGAGGAGAATGAGAGTAATCGTCGTTGTGAGTGCCAAGAAACCCGAGGAGACCCGAGTCAGACAACGGCTGCAGCAGACGAGCTGTGTACTCAATAATGCAAGCCTCTCAAATAGGATGTAGTCATTCATTAAAGCTACTCGTCAGACACAAGAAAAATCCGGCATGAGCTACAGCCAGGTGTTTTGTTTCTGCTTCCGTTAGCCAAATCATCATATTGAAGTTGTTGAAGTCTCTCATTCTTCTGCTTCAGGAACTTCCCTTTTTATCTTCTCTTCGTCTCGGTCTTGCGCCCTGTCCTCCCTCTTGGGTGCCTCCAGTCTGCCCCGCCCCCTGATGGGGAGACGGCCCTGCTGTGATTACATAATGCTCTTTTTAAAATTTAAACCCCTGACACGCTTTTCTTGGCTGAACACTCTCGTCTGCTTCAAGGGGCCAGCTTTGCCCTCTTCTGGCTCAGCCTCAACTCGCTCGGCGAAAAAAGGTCCGGCTGGTGGCCGGCGGATCACATCCGCTTCACCACACCCATAAATAGAACATAAATAGAACATGTATACACATATTAAGTTTACATATGCTGTCCGTCTGTCAGTCATACATCTATGCCGTTACAGCAGCACAATCTCTGTCTGAAATAACTCCCTTTGAGAGCCTTATGAGTCTTTGGCTTACATGAGGTTTGACTTGACCTTATATAAAAACTAAAAGCAACAATATGTCTGATGTTGGTTTGGTGTGTCTTGGCACCCAACGAAGGTCTCTGCGTGCAACTGCACTGTGGTCAGACACAAGTGCATCTGTTTACAAGCAGAGACTGAGAAAGTTGGCAGACATTGTTTAAAACTGACAAGCTACAGTAATATTACAAGACTTCGCCCAAATATGACTCTGATAGCGTCTTCACTCTGTTGTTTTTGAGCTGTGTATACAGCTGTTACCATGACATTTATTAACCGTGGCTACATAGCTAAATTGAAGTGATTTATTTTGCTATAGAGGTAGATTTGCAAAGTTCCTAACTTGGAAATTGAGAAAGGCAAGACCATTTTTTGTGTTCTGATGTATTTCTAAACAAACCTTAGACCTAACTTGGGTTAGGTAACTTTCTGCATCTGGAAATGCAGACAACAATCAAGACAACAGTGACACAGATTATCTAAGCTTCATGCCTCCCCGTCCTCTTTCTCTTAGCCTCAGCTGTTATATCAAACTGCACTGGCTAACATTGAACTGGCCACGCAATTTTAAAAAGAAAGCAGGTTTAAACTCATATCTAAGGAAAGATTAATATTGCCTCTACTTTTTGTGGGAAGCGAAAAGAAGAGAGGTGAAAGCAGAGATTGGATAGGCGCTCGTGCTCACGCTCATGCACAAGGTGCTGCAGGGTGTCAGAGTCTTTCATGTTGAGCCGAGCTGGTTTTCTTTGACATATTGATAGTTATCTGGACTGGGTGGAGGCTGCCTTTGGGAGACAGTAACAGGATCAAACGGGTCACTTCCTCTTCTCTATCTGAACAGTAGAATCACTGACTGTGGGGTCGACTGTCTGCTAAATGACACCACTGATCAAATAAACACCAAACAATAAAAGCCACATGTCTCAGTGCAACTTCTGTGGTTCTGACTTCTGAGCGACTAGATGAAAGAAAGAAAAACTTTTAATTTCCACTTATTAGTTCTTGATTTCTTTTCATAGGAGTCGGTGAGACTCACACTACAATTCAATTCACTTTATTTGTCCCTGCGGGGCAATTCAAAAGCACACAGAGCAGCAACGAACGACAGTGCAGCTCGACTAAAAGTTTAACCAAAGATAACCAAAGTGACATCATGATGAAGTTATCCACTCTGAAAGTGGCTGTTACTGAAGTGTTTCATCTCCTAAAAGCTAATTGCAGCCTAGGTGGCAACTGTCTTTAAACTTCCCCTTAAACAGGCCAGAGGCAAGCGGGACGTCATTGCAATGTTACACACTTCCTGGTTGCGCTTACTGTACGTATTTATTATTTCACACCAATAAAGTGTGCAGTCTGAGGAGCTGCCCTACCTGTAGGCTACGGAGCAGACACTTTGTCTCCCTGTTTAACTCTGTTTTCAATTCTTCATTAATGAGGAATGCAGATCAAAGTACTATGTAAAGGTCATTTGCCCAGACATCCATTTTGTTTTTGTTTTACTCTTTCAGCTTCCCCCCCCCCTATGCCAGTCTGACCCAGCACCCAGGGGTACAAAGAACTGCATTGTGGGGGTGACACAGCAAGGCAAAGCAGCTGCACTGGACAGTGGCTGACTTCCCTAGCAATAGCCAAAGCACTGACAAAGGCCACTGTGAAGCCCTGTCCACATGATTGAATAAATAAACCTCTCTCATCAGGCATGGTTCAATCACCAGCATCTGCAAAAGTGACCTCACAAAGAGCACTTTTATTTCATTATCAAAGTCAATGTAGTAATCAATTTATTGGGGTTGTACATAAAGTTTCGGGAACATGTACATAAAACTCTCTCATATGAGAAAGTTGCATTTTAATTTAGTTTTCAATTCTCACTGTGAGACAATTGTCCGGCTCAGAAAAGTGGATCTGGAATATTTGTCATATTCACCAGTATTTAGTTCTATCGTATGTACGGTACATATGAGCAAAGTAAAGGCAACTTAACCATATTTCACCAAACATTATGATTTTCAGCTTGAACTCAGAGTAACATCAGATTTAACTTGATCGATTACTGACAGCACAGAGCAGTAGTACACGTGTGGAGGGATGGGAAACGTGTGACAAGAGTCTGGATTACATAATGGACGCTGTTTAAGTCAGCAAACAAGATGCTCGAGAAAACTAATCAAATAATTCTGGAAATTTATTTATTTCAGTTTTCAAGAGCTTACCCCAAACTAACGAGTTAGTCAACTGCTCAGTACTCGTCAATTGTCCTGTTTCTAACTGTCAGCCGGGAGTCTTGAAGAAACCTTTATTTTATTTCTTTTAAGTGTGACAGAGAGTATTCAAAACTTCATTAGTTTTGGACCAATTTATTCAGTGCAATTGAGTATGGGAGCGTGTACTGTATGACTGATTTCAAAAGTGCCCAGATTCATTGTCCAGACCAACTTACAAACAATTACTCTCAGTTTAGTTGCAGTGGAGCTTTATCAAGAGGTGCAGCCCAAAATGTCTCACTACAATCAATCACAGCAACATAACATGGTTGTAAACTGCTAGGCTATTGCTAGTGTCAACCGCAATTCATCATATGAAATAACGTGAATTTGTAAGCCAACACATACGATTTATAGGTTGCATTAATTAATCTCAAGCCTGTGGATGGTAAACAAACTGCCTCGAAAGCTATAAACACATCTTACTACAGATAAATGGTGCTGATTTGCCCTACCAGGAAAAAGGTTGAATGGAAATCTCCCAGAATACGAGGACAATGACATACATGGTGTGCAAAATAAATGTTACTTTGAAGATTTCACTCCTCAAAGTTACAATATCATCGTAATGAAAATGATCACACAGTGCAGGTCACTGATCGGTTTGGAATAAACAAAGTGGCAACCTCTGCTGTTTTAAAAATAAAGCCATTGAAGAAGTGCAAAAATCTGCAGTTCCTTGAGGCTGGCTGCAAAAGCCTCAGAAATCCCAGAAACACCCATTTCTAAAATGAACATTTAACAGCAAACATAAAACATTTTTACAGCCTGGTTGAAAAAAACAAACAAATTTGGCTCGATCAAATTATTTCTTTACTGATGACTGATGTGAAGGACAGGAGTTATTCATAAGTGGCGTTTCTGTTTGCCCCCCGAGGCTTAAGACCCCCTCAAATCCAGCTGTCTGGAGCTCCATCGATGGGCCTCAGAAATCTGCTTCAGCAGCCAATGGGTGACGTCACTGAGATTACGTCCATGTTTTTATCCAGTCTATGGAATAGACCTGTGTTTGCCACAAGCCTGAAAAACACCGTCAAAAATCTTGACCTCAAATCAACAAGAGCATTTAAGATAAGTGAAGGACAATAAGGACTAGCATCTCTATTGTCTCCCTTAATTGTTTTTTGTTTTTTGGGTTTTTTTTAGGTTTCCAACCACAAGCTGTGAGACGCCCAAAAGAGCATGACTCCTTTAGCGTTTAGGAATAACCTAGAGTGAGTAGCAATAGATACATCTTTGAGTTACTGTTGTTTCTGTCCCAGATAGAGACAGGGAAGGAGGCTGGCTCACAGATGCCTGTGTAAAGAGCAGGTTGTGAAAAACAGCAGGTTTCTCCATTGCCTTGGGCGAGTCTCAAATGACTTCCAGACCTCCTCTCTGACAGTCTGTTGACGTCTAGACTGCAGCTCCAGCACTCTGCCCTGCCCTCCAAGTCGCCCGCTAACTCTCTACCAAACCGACCTCACACTCACACACAAACACAAACAAACACACACACTCCCCCCCCCCCCCCCCCCATCCACCCAAAGCCCTCTGTCCTCTTAAAAAACGACAGGCGTTTTGAGAGCCAACCAAAAAGACACTGTTGCTTTCATTCCCTCCCCAGGGTTTCTGCTCGGAAGAATCTTAACTCAAATGAAGACTTTAAAACGACAGATGGATGTCTTTTTATAGAAATGCTTTCTGCTTGGGTTTTTTTTTTTTCTTTCTGAAAGCTTTGGCCACTTTGCTCTCAAGGCGGAAAGAAATCACATGAATCTAACAAGATAGACTCGTACATTTCCTTAATGAGCATGAAATGACTTGTGTAAATGCAGAATGACCTCTATCACACGCTGACAAAACAAACCATTGTTTTCTTCAGCCTTGCTGCTGTCAGCCAAAATAAATCTAATATGTTTCAGTCTGTTAGCTCAAGACAGCTTTCAAGTAATTACAGTCTAAAACATTTACACAACACCAAAAAAACATCTGGTACTCAGACTGGCCGAAAATGATTTTTGTCACGTTGTGATGACAAAAATCAAAGTTTTGGCACATATGGCACATTGATTTGTAGATTTGCTCTCTTAATCCGCTGTAATAACTTCCGTATTTATATCTCAGAGGTCAAAAGAGCTTCTATTATGAAAATGTACTTTTATTATTGAATGAGAGAAATAATTGATTACTAACCCTTACATATATTCTCTCTCTCTCTCTCTCTCTCTCTCTCTCTCTCTCTCTATCTCTCTCCAGACTCCAATGTTCTACCCTGTATGGTTACATTTTAACCAGGCTTCAATCTGGACCAGTACGATCATAACAACCAGTGCACACACATGCAACAATGTCTGTATACTTCAGTCTCTTTTCAAACACTTACAAACATCAGGCTCCTCATCAGAGCCGTCTGGACAGTCCTTCTCTCGATCACAGCGCCAGCCCTTGGAGATGCACGTCACCCCGTCTTTACACACAAACTGCTTGGGGCTGCAGGTCTTTGGGGCTGAAAATAGACACAGAAAAAAGGTGATTGAATTAAAAGATTCTCAGATGAAAACCGCTACTTTTGTGTCACTGACTTCGATTGCAGAGGTCTCATTAGCAAGCGGGGTCTGTTGTGGTCGGAGTCAATAGTGGCCCTCACTGGCCCTAATTAGGCCCTGGAAAAGTGTTATTTGGCATAGGGGAAAGAGAATGGATACACAAAGCACTCTCTCACACACACACACACATACGCAGGACATTTACATAAACCTCCTGCACTTCAATATCCAGGTCAACATCCCCAAGCCAACTCCAGTGATGAAAAACGTCTGTAGGATATCAAAAGAACATCTTGTTCAGTACCCCCCCCCAGTACCCCCCCCCCCCCCCCCCGACACACACACACACACACACCCGTCATCCATTTATCTTTCAATCAAAAGCTTCCATTAAAAGAAAGACTCCCCACTTCAGCCAAAGCCAGAAGGAGGAGGGAGGAGGAATATTCAAACCCACGTTAAATGAAGTCCTCTATGATTGGCATATAAACATTTTGACAAAACACACTCGCAGGCAAAGCTGAGTCACCCTGAGGAAGTTCAGCTGAAGCTCTTGATGAGGGGGTTTGATAAAGCCTACAACAGCTTGAAAAAGCCTGTGTTAAAGAAGCAATAGACCGAGGAATAAAGAATAGTCCCATATACGGGAAGACTTGTACCTGTTGCACCGTTTATAACTTTTTTTGTGACACAAAAGAAAGAGTACTCTGATTAGACAAGCGTCAAGGCATTCCATGACCATGAGCAGAAAGATCACACTCTGCCTCCACCAGGTGTTCTGAAGACAGTATACCTGATTAGACAGTTTAACCTAATTAGTGTAGCTGGTAACTCCCTGTATGACAAGTTAAAACAAACAGATTGATGTCAGGAAAACTGACATCCGGTCTGCGGTAACCAATGACACAAACATTGAATTCTTCCAAGAGTGCAATAGAACCTTTGGGTTGCTTGGCAACCGGTCAGTTCCAGTTTAGATGTGGAGCTAGTTAAATTGTTGGAGTAAAGAATTACAATCTGCTGCTGTTTCACTTTTTTTCTTCTATATGCTGGTTATTTACCGGTTGTATCAATGAGATACTAATTACTTGATCCCGATAGGCTAATTAGACATATCAATGGTGTGCTATTCCTTTATAAAAGACTGTTGTTAAGAAGAACAAACTGATACTATGAAGAGCGGACGTTGGCAGGGACGTGGCTATAATAACAGACTCTGCATGATTAACTGTTATCAGATTAATCCTCGAAAAGAAGTCTGGTTGATCTGATGTTGGTCTGTTTACTGTGAGAAAAGGAGAAGGAGGCGATAACAGCAAAAGCCAGAGGTTATGAGACCCAAATCTGCAGGATATGGCAGAGAAATCTAGAAGACTGAAGATTGGGACATCAGGTTAATAGGGATAAACGCAGCTAATTAAATCCCGCAAATAAATCAGCAAAGAAGAAAAACGCGAGACAGTAAACAAAGACGGCTTTAGTCAATAGAAACAAAACAAAATGTGTGGCGTACCGTGACAAACCATATTGAACTGCTGCTTTGAAAATCTCACTGTATACATACCTTATATTTTACCTTTTGAATATCAGTGATCTGGGAATGCCTTTCAGCATATTTCAGATCTCTTTTCAACCAACAGAATTTCTAACATTAGTCTGTTACTTAGGTAAGAATATATTTCACCGATTAGAAACACAAATGTTATGCGAACTTAACATTCTGAAGGTATGTAGCATGACGAATAGAACAGGAGGAAGACAGTGGTAGAAAAGGGGTGGATGATGGGATGAAGCAGGATAAACTGGCTTGCTGTATTTACATTATAACCAAGCCGCCAACACCAGCAGTGAGGGGGATGGAGCTCAACCTAAATACCATGAATTCAACTTGACATATTGCCGCACACATGGACACACTCTCCACTTATCCACCTCTATGTACTGCTGTGATCAGTGTGCGTAAATGTGTGAGTGTGCGGGCGAGTGAATGTGTGTGAAGTCCTAAGGATTTGAATTATTCATACAATGCAACCAGGCATGAGTCAAAGAATTCTCTCATTGCTCACCATCTCTTCCTATTTTGTACAAGTGTGCATGTTTATCTGTTTGTTTGTTTAGTGTTGTCAACAACGAATTTTGCAGGCAGCTAGTCGGGTGTGTCGTTTGTTTAGATTCTGACAAACTAAAAACTGACATGTCCATAACCTGGCTTACAATAATGGCTGTGGGTCGAGCTCACACCAGTCTCATTCTCAACCACAAGATGCAGCTGACAGAAAGATATCGGGGAGCATAGGAAGTAGGTCAGGAGGTTAGCTAGCTGAAGGTGAAGGCAGGCAAGCATAAAGGAAAGGTGCAACTGGAAAATCAGCTTGCTGTGATGGTTATTGAAAGGCACGACACACACAGAGTGCATGTTGTACCATTAGAGTCAGTCTCTGGTCATCCAAAATGGAAGTACGACATACAGGAGTTAGATGTCGTGATTTTTAATATCTGCTTACTTCCTTAGCATAGGACACTGGGGGTCCTCACATTTCTGTATGATATCTATCTGGAGATACCATCTGCTCTAATTATTAGAGCTGCTGAGACTAGTTCACACTGCTGGTGTTTTTAAATTGTGTAGAGGTATATTAATAAAGTTCTTGTTTCTGTATTTTAATTGTGTTAATAAGAGTAAGCTTTAACTCTTATCCAGCCAAAGTTAAAGTATTTTCCCCTTATTTGTTTTTTGGGTTTTTTTAGGTTGTTTTAACTGCTTAACTGACAGCAGGTATTACTTCTGTCTTTTGGTTGCAAAGGAAATGATAAATGGCCAAACGTATGAAGCCGAAAATAAATTTTACAAAGTAAGATATAACATAGGATGAAATAAAAGTACCTTCTGGATGAACTGCAGCTATGAGACCAAATGTAGAGGGCGAAGTGAAATACAAGTCAAAGGGGGAATGCTCTCACAGCTCGGTTCAGGGCATTAAGATCTGAGAACTGACCAAGCTGGGCTGGGATACTAAGATGGGATGGAGGAATGTCACACATGGTATCAATGAGCTGCCTGTGTGTTTACCAAAGTGGTGGCTGCAAGAAAATGCTTTGGGTCATCGCCATTTTGGACAAATTACAAACGCACTGCCCTCTGCCCCCACGGCTGTCTGCGAGTCCTCCAGGATGAGCTCAGTCTGGTTTGAGGAAGAGTACAAACACAAGCCTCGCCCCCAGCCACAGCCCGATTTCCTCCGACACCCACAGCATTGCTATAAATAAGCTGAAGGCCTGCCCTCTGAGATCAACCAGGGAACTACAAGCTCAAGTGGACACCAGCACCTCATCACACATCACTCAACAGAAGTTGAAGTAAAGGTGGACTTCAAGTACTGTTGACAGAGGTGCTGAAAGGAAGCCTAAGCAGTATGGGATCCAGCTTTCAAAACTGTGTAAGGTATCATACTGAGAGATCATCCTTTAACTGGACAACAACAATTCAAGTCCCCAAAAGAACAACAATCTGTCACAGTTACACTGCTGTTTTTTTCTGTTACTGACCAAGAGTGATGACCTCAAATTAGAGGTGAATAGGGATCAAATAAGTAATTGCACATTTGTATACCCTGATCAGCTATCAGCCCCATTGTAAAAACACTAATAATCCACAGTCATGCTAGCAAAAATAATACAAAGGTCTCATTCACACACACACACACGGACACAATCCAAAGAAAGTACACAAATCACTAACAGCACATTAATTAAGGCACAAGACTAACGTTTCGACACACTGCGTCTTCCTCAGAGTCAGATAGAGACTATAGAGACGATAGAGATATTTGAATACCAATTAGCTACCATGAGGCAAAGGCTAACTCAAGAGTAACTAAGAGATACACAAAAATATTATCTAGAATGTATTTGTTAGCATAGCCTTCGAAGTTAACAAGCTAACATGCAGAAGCTTAAAGTCGCGTTAGCTAGAATATGTTCCTCTACAACTGTATGGAGTGATACAATCAAACTGTTATGCTAGCTTGGAGGTGGCAAATGTATGCATGTACGTAAGCAGTTGTACGACACTTGCTTAAGAGTTATCAGATATGCGGTTTTATCTTGAAACAAATTCTCATGTCGCTCCAGATTTTCACTTTTAACTTCTTTTACTGTCTTTTTCACTTCTGGTCAAATAGGAATTGGTAAAATAACTTAACTCTATTTTATATGATTTTTTTTAACCAGCACTAGTAGGTAGCTCAATGTTACAACTACATTTACATCCATTTACATCCATGCATATGGTTAACATACCAAGATTGGCAAGCTACCATGCAAAATTGTCAATGCAAACATGTTTAACAAGCCTCTTAGGCATTTATAAATAGAATCGCGATGATGACTTTAATTTGCCATAACTGGCTGCTTGCTTTTTGAGAAAAATAATACCTGTACTAAATTTCATAAAAATCCATCAAAATTGTGTTGAGATACCATCCAATTGATTACAAGATTAAGCCTGTGGGAAACGTACAACAATCTACAATTATTCACCAAATCTTTGAACAAATAATTCAGTCGATTTAAATGGCAGTTAGACAGGCCCATGTTGCCTTCATGGAGATATGCTAGCACATCTCTGATTCTTCAATACTCTTTTACACTGTGGATGATTAGCTTTGGGTAATGTTTGTTACACAAGTCTAATTTCTTAATCTTGACTCTAACCGTCTCAATAGTCTGGATTTCCCTGAATGTAGTACATCAGGAAGAATAGATATAATGAAACACAAAGCAGTCAAGAGTATGCACAGACTGGAAAAATAACTTCTTAAAGGCTGTGTCCACACAGATCAGGGGAAGTGATTCTTTCTGACTTATCAACCTTCATAACTGATTCATCCAAAACTGTTGAAAATAAAACAACAGGCAAGCTGCACAAAAAGCACCAAGTGGGTGTGCTGGATGAAGTGAGTGTAGGGTGAAGTTATTCGAAATGGTAAGAGAGTATGCTGCAATGTCTGAGAGGGGAGAAACAAAGTAGTTTAGTCTACTGAAGAGAATTTGTACTCACAATAATAAAACACTTCAACAGTTTCTCAAGGGTTGAGGATGTTCCTGTTATCCCAAATACTTCTGACACAATAAAGCTGCATTATCTTTTTAAATATTTATCAAAGGCAGTTTCATTAACAAAAACAATGTTGGATTCTGTGTAAGCTTATTTGAACATTGACGCCAATTGGCAAAACCTTGAGTTTAACATTGACTGGAAATGAGAGAAATAAGCAGCAGAAAAGTCATGCTAAGCAAGTGAACAAGAGCGCATCAAAAATGAACATTTATGAGCATTTAGATCCAGTATAACTGGAGCCACCTTCAGATAATGATCTCCTTTTTAGATTTAAATAACACTGGCCAAACCCACAGTCAATCTAAGGAAAACATACAGTACAGGAAGGTACTGTGGGGGGGGGGCGTTGGAGTCTATTTTGCCTACTTTTGGGGGTTCTCTGAACCCCTGTCACCTCCTTATTCTCCTTCACAGACAAGGCAAGAGCGTGAAAGGACTTTGAATTGAGGTAGTGAGGGGAAGGACGTGAAAAGAAGTTTTCCAATTTGTCATGTAACAAATAAGCTAATACATCCCAGCTGTGCCTCTTACATAAACCCTTGTAGCAGGGTTAGAAGAAATACACAGTTCACAAACAATTATCAAATTGAAATGTAAAAAAATACATATAATTATGTCAGAGAATGGACAACATAACCTTTCCATGTTTAAATAGCAGAAATCTGGTTTACAATTTTTTTTGAAAGATGGTAACAAATGTAGACGTTTGTGGATTGTGATTGAGTCATGTTGTAAAATACGTGATGTGTTTTTGTAAACACTATTTGAGTTTGTAAGTCTACAGAAGCTGAGCAGAATTAACATCAGGAATGTGCTCATGTCTGGTGCTAGTTGCCAAGTAAAATGGAGTGTTGGCTAGCTGGATAGCATAGTCCTGCTGTGACTGTTATATTTTACAGGTCCGAACTGAACACAAACTCCTCCAGTCTGTGTGGCACTGAGAGTGAATGACTGAAGCGGAGTAATTAAATGAGAACTTCATTAAGAGCTATTTGGAAGTCTGGCTGAAAATTCACCATGTCTCAACCCTGGGGTGATAATAAGCCATGACATGCCATTTGCCTATGGTCAGTGTTAGGGATCAGAGAGAGGAGGTTATGACCTCTTTCACATCCACATAAGGATTAAATCAAATCTGGCAGCGGAGTGGGGACAAAGACAAAAAACACAAGGTGTGATCCACCTATCAAGTTAGTCAGTTTAGACAAATCCCTTTGCTACACTAACGCTAGAGCCCACACTGTTCATAGCTGCACAGGGAGAAAACTGACAATTAAGCCTACTTAGTATGTTGCAGAGGGAAACATATTAAAGAAGATTATATGAAATTCTTTAGTGCCTTTTCATAAGACCCGGGCAAGTTTCAAGTCTCAGAGTGACGCACAAGCTCCACTTCACTCTCTAGAAGGTTCTCTCAGATTCAGGATTCCGGTGCGAAAGAAACCTGAGCACCTCACATAGCACCTACAACTAACAAAAAGTGGTCCATACCATACACTTGTGATTAAGAAACACTGAATTTGACATTTTAATAAAGAAAGTCTAATGGAAAATGTTAAACAGACGTCAGAGGTTTGTGACCAGAATTGTGAAGCAGGGTATTTCAAAGCAGCAACCATAAAAGAAAACACTTTTAACTCTTAACTCCAACAGTTTGAGTTTCCAGAGAGCAAACAAACCTGTTTGCTCTCTGTATTAAGAGAAGACGGATGTCAGTATCTTGTCTTTCCAACAAATGTAAGACAGCTACTTAGCTTTGCTAAGTTTTGTTAAGCCATAGCTGAGAGACTTGAAGGGGAAAACATGTAACCTAGCCAAGTAACTGCACCCAGCCAAAAAATATTCAAGTAACTTCCCGTTACTGTGGAATGGTGGCTAACCAGACAAAACCTGTTAATTAGGGAACTTAAAATGGGCTGGTGAGCCACATTTGGGCACATGTTGAGGGACACATGTCAAATACATTTATTAAACAGTGTCAGTTGACAAATAACGTTTTTTGAATTGAATTAAGTCTACTAACAGTACAGCAGATTATTTCCAAAGAAGCTGGAAATGCGGAAAACTAATGACTGCCAACACATAGAGATGAGCGTGGGGGATAACCTCCACAGTACATACAAAGATAATTTACATGACAACGCTGTACAATACTCAGAATTGCATTCATAGATTGATTGGATGTGATACACCCACGTGGCTTTTGATCAGGCGGAGGTCAGAAATAACTACTGTTTGTCCACTACAGCCCATGTGAGGAGATTTCTGCCACAGAGTGAAGGGTGAAGGCCTGCTTGAGGGATTATAGTTACCATTAGGCTTATTTTAAGGTTATGGTTGGGTACTTTGTGTTAAGGATTAGAAGTTTGAAAATAATTTAGGGGAATAAAAGGGGAACTGAATCTTTTTAGGTTTGTTATAGGGACGCACTGATACCAATACCAGTATTCAGCATCAGTCCGATGCCATATTTAAGCACTCGTATTCGTAAAACTACGCGGCTACAACGGCACCGATAACACTTTACAGCGGGCGCACCCCAATCAAGTTAAGCGGGTAGAAGCGAGATGTCAGTGGTTTGGAGATATTTCAGTTCACAGAGGTTGTTAAAGTTCGCAGCGTGAGACAGCTACAGCCAACTTTGCACTATCTGTCCGTCTTTTATCATCTTAAAACTAAGTTATTCCTCCATTTAAGTGGCATTAATAAGTACTCGTAACGGTACTCGGTATCGGTACCCAAATCTAAGTACAAGTACTTGGTTTGCAAAAAAAGTGGTATCGGTGCATCTCTAGTATGTGAAATTGGTGTAAATATGGTCAGTAACAGGTTGTTCACAAAGGAATTAATTTTAGTAAATATTACTTTCTTCTGACACATACTACTCTGTATGTCTTATATACAATCTTACCAATGAAGACGCAATTTGTTTGCAAATTATTTAGAAAGTATGATCTCAAAAATAGATTGTTACAAGTGACACAGGATCAGTAATTAAGTGTTTTTGATACTGAACTAAACAAAGCTTTGGTATCAAAGCAAAGCAAAGCAATTTGCACATGACTTATAATAACTTATTGTTTCTGACATGGTAGCATGACATGGTTATTATCAGTACATGCTGATTTCTAACAATGGATCACATGGACATACATGGGTGTGATTAGTTGTTTACGTGACACTTGATTCTCCTTAGCTCTGCTGAAGTGTATTTAAGCTTGGTGTTTGTTTGTTTTTACCCTACTTATTTTAGTTACCCTTTGTCTACTCTCACTGCTTCACAGGGGGTTTTTTCCAGAGCTCTATAAACCCGTAGTTTGACACTCACTTGACCATGTATGCCACTCTTTTCTCATATATTGAGTAAGGTCTTTTACCTTTTTCTTGTCAAGTGTCTTAAGATAACACTTGTTCTATACAAACAAAGATTGATTAATTGACTGCTCATCTGCTTGATGCATTCATATACAATAGTTTGCTCACCTTTTTTTTCTTCAACTTAATAGGTTATACAATTTCAGTGTACCGATAACTGGTTTCCTTGCCAACTAGTTACAAAAAATTGGACACACAGTATTTCAAGTTCTTAAATTTCTGATGTAGTTTCTTTCAAGTAATCTTTTCATTTGTGTATCAACTGGTTGTTGTTGGTTGTACACACTGACAATGTTACTGACTGAGTAACATGGATTGGCTGGTATTGTTGGTGTTTTACTAAACACTGCACTGTACAGACATATATAACAACTTAAAAACAGTGAGGTCCTTGAAATGTGAACGTCTCTGTAGCCCATAGATGTAAAATAACAGATTGTCCTAGCAGAACGGCTTCCCTTTTAGCATTTGATCAGAGCTATGAATCTAAGCGACTGCCAGAGAGGCCTTTGCATTTTACTCAGCCTTTCTTTAACAAAGATTTAAATCTTGTCTTTCTACTGGCATTGAGAGCTTTGTGTCAACAGCTGCCTGTTAAATAAATTGTGAATACTCTTGGCCATGATATACCCTAACAAGTTTCTGTTCATATTCTTTCAGAGGGCTTCCCGAGACCGTCTTCTATCTTCAATCCTTAAATAGCTTTATCTAGATAGTGTATCTCAATCACTGGGTCAAGATTGTAAAGTGGGTCACAGTGAACTGAACCTCCCTGCTGCAAAGAGCTTAAGCAGTAAAAGAAGATCGCCTTTATAAGACTTCACCAAGGTTTTCAGATGATTTAGCATTTTTTGGAACATTTAATTTCTGATTTGAAGTGAACAAAGAAATTTTGATGCATCCAACAATTTTGACCAAACTTATTTTATTCTTGCACACATCTATTGGGAAGATTTAGTTTATGATGTCTGTATTTGTACAGTATCACTGTTTCTTTAAGTCTAGTGATTGTATTTGAATTCTAAAAGCCGAGCCTGGGACAGGGGTTGCATATTAGCCACAAACAGAAACCTGTATGCATTGCATATACATAGTATGTAATACATGAAGCAATATTCATTGTATGTTTCCCTGTTAAATAAAACAAATAAAATGAAGTAAAATAAAGGGAAAAGATCAATGCCACACTAATATTTATGCTTGCAATACATAGCTGTAGCCAAGAGTTTGTTAGTGTAACTTAACTTTCGGATTCTACTCCAGTTGGCTTAAAGCTGCAGTAAGGTGAATTTAAACATTTTAATAAGGCTCATTGTAGTCAAAATGTTCAGCTAAGCTAACCCAACAGCTGACAGGCAATATACTGATCACAAATAGTGTGTATATACATGTATATTTTTAGATTAAATGTCAAACCATTACTTTAAGGCTTAAAATCCTGCGTTGATATCATGACAGAACAAGACAGATGGAAGAACTTATAGTGTTGTATGTGTTTTCACAGATTGACAGAACTAATGTGGCCATTAAAAATAGAAACCTCTAGGACACTACGGTTTCAGATATAGGGTGATGTACTTGTATTGACAATTGTTTTGTTATTAAGGCTTGTGTCAGTGGAATCTATCTGCAGTGTTTCCAGCATTTCACATAATCAGTGTACTAATGTGACTGAACTTAACTTTGCCTCTGAGTTGTTTTTCCTGAGAAAAAAGCTGCTGAACAAAGTACTAGATTTTATATCTGCTCAAATATGCAGTCATGGCTGGTTTTCAGTGTCATAGAAGCTATTTAGCCAGCAACTGACATTCTTTCAGTAATGCTCTTACACATACTCATAGCAGTTTTTAAATATACTTGTCTTCTGTTATTTACACTAAGTGCTTTTCCGCTTTTAACTCTTGCTAGCGTGACAAACACTCAAGAGCAAAGAGGGACCCCCCCTCGATGTCAGTAAACAGCTATGTGGAAACCTTTTGGCCATGTGGATGCCGTTGTAAAGGCAGGGTCGTATCAACAACAGCCAAATGCTGGGCCAGTTATAGGACTTCCACCAAATGTTGCAGGAGAGGAGTCCACAGGGGGAAGAGTGGCAGTAAGTGGAAGCACTGTTATTAAAGAGGAAAAAGCCCATGCATTAGGATGTGTTAATCAAAAAGGTACGTTTAAGATTTTAAAAAACCTGAACTAGAGAAACTGGTATATTAGATAGATAAGACTTAATAGAAGTAAAGGGTCTGTTTATAAAAAAATCTCTTTTTTTTTTTAATTTTGTGACGTTTTCAGGTCTTTACCACCATTTTTTGCATTCAAATAATCTCTTTTTACAATGACATTACAGTACTTTCATTAAGTGGAACAATGTAAATTCTTTCATTAAGTTCTTTTTCCACTGGTTCCCCAATTAGTGGCGTCTTCTGAACAATTCGAGACTGTTCATGGAGGTCCCCTCTGGGAAACAAAGAGCAGTTTGGACCCAATTAAAGTCAGGGTTTGTTGGTGGCCTGAGGACTTTGCTCTGGCTACAGTACTGACATACAGTGAGAGAAAATCTTCAGAGGTTTGGAAAATGGAAAAAGAAGAATTCAAAGCAAGAATGAAAACTTTACAAGTAACATGTGTGGTTCAAATGGGCTCTGTGGATTAAAGAGGAAATCAAAGACGTTATAAAAGCAATTTAGCCATGCTTGGCAGAAGGTAACATGCTCTCTAGCTTCCGATACAAGTTACATGATCAAGAAATACATCAGGATTACGAGGACCCAATAAAAATCCAAGTTATTAGTTAAGTCTCATTTTCAGTTTCACTGATTCATACGAGTCAACTGTTGACAATTTCAGTATGTTTCCTCAGTCAAGCACAGCTGCACCCCAGAAGCTTTTCCAGTAAAGCAAAAGACAATCTGTTACACTGCACAGGGCTGACTCACTGTATGAAGGCATGATTACTGACAGAGAGGAACATTTCACGAAAACAATAACCGTGAGTTGAGGGAGAAACTGTCTGATGGCAGGATTTCTCTGCTTATGCTGTTTGACTGAGGAGGAGGAGGAGGAGGAGGGTGAAACGGCAGGTGATTGGAGGCTACCTCAGTCTATCTTCAAGGTGATCATTTACGTGGCTTTTGCTCCCCAAGAACCTCACAACACTGGATTGCCAAGTCGATGGGACTTCAAAGGCAGAGGGAGAAGCTTTTACAGCCTGACAACACGTCTCTAAAACACAGCTCAGTGGTTGAATTCAGTCATGCATGCATGCAGAGTCTTACTGAATTTAATGAAATGTTAAATTTAGAACCCTGATTAGCTTTACAGCAACCATTCCATATTGGAAACATTTTCTAACCAGTAAAACTCATCTAAAAAGTATTCCTAGACCAGACATTCCCAAGATGAATGGTAGGCATTAAGTATCTTTCAAAAATAGAGTCCCTTCTTTTTTTCACCTGTAAAGAATTCAACAAATCTGTGTGCAATCAGTCTTCTGTGATAACGCCCTTTTCCTTTTCTTACCAAACAGAGAACTGTGTGAGTGGGACTGTGTGGCTTAATCGTTTCCAGAAGTTGTTCCAGTCTATGAAGGTGGTATGGGGGGGGGGGGGGGGCTGATTTCAACTGTTCCCTATCTGTCTGCAGATCACAATATGAATGTTGGCATTCAGGGGGTCCTATAGCCCACATCACGTTCACTGACTAATCAATCTGATACACAACATTGACACAGTGCAACACAAGCCTGTTCATGGCAACACTAAACATCTGAGCTGTTAGGTAAAAAGAAAAAAAAATGGTGATCCATAAATTTGACATAGATTGATATAGTGATATAAAAAAAAGGTTTATTCAGCCCAATTTTTAAACTCCCTCTCCAACAAAAAATGTAAAACTAGAGTTGTTTGCCTTCCAGGTAGGCCTACTGATCATAAGCTACTCCCTCCTTAACACTGTTGTCTGTTTGTTTCATGATACATGCAACCTGTTGATTTTTTTGCTGAGGCTAAAGTATTGTGATATCAGATCGCAGCGTTGCCTGACTGAAAGCAGTTGCAAGATAGGCCTTCCATATATCAGGCTGTATTGGAGGTTGATACTGCTACAGGTATCATAAGGTATGAGTGTAGAAGAACTAGAGAAGAAAAAAACACAAACACTTTAAATTGTCATCTGGGTTGAAAAAAAAAAAAAAGGTTACCGTGTTGTAAGATTGAGCAACGGCACTGCTGTCAACCCATCAAGTCACTATAAACTGATAAACTACAACTCAATTAAAACATATGTTGCTGATATTTCTAAAGATATGACGCCAGGTACGGCTTTGCCTTTGTCACTGAAGCAATCAAAACTATTGTGATGCGAAAAATCAAAGCATCAATCTGCATACCGGGGCCTTTGCTACAGTTCCATCACTGACTGTCAGTGTGAACGTGAGACCAATTAGAGGGGGGGGCTTGCGAAAATGTGCGATCACTGTGACATTGCAATATTCACGTGTGGTAGAGGGGGACAGAAACAAAAGAGCGCTTTAATTGTCTCGCCTCGGTTTCATCCCCTCCACGTATAGCTTCACTCAAACAGAGCAGCGCTTCCTCCAAGGTACAGACTTCTTTACTTGCACGCAGACACATAAGACAATAAGTATTACTATAATCACCATGACCACAGTTATAGTTAGAGGCATTTTATTTATATCACTGTGGTTTATGGGCCAATCAGCGCTGCTTACCATCAATAGCCCTCCCTGGAGCGATTACTTCCAAACTGTGCAACAATCCCAAGAAAAGCAATCCAGTTGCCAACATGTTGGCCGTGGCGCGCAACATTGTAGCCTATCTTAAAGAAAATGAGTCATTAATCGCCTCTTGGTCCTGTCAAGCTGGAGGTTGCAGACAGGCGACGACGTGTAACCAACCGAGCCCAGGCTATGATGCTCCTCTTTGGAAATCCGCTTTCTGGGTGCGCAATGAAGCTGACAAGGATGCTGCTGTATGCCCACTCGGGGGGGGGGGGAAAGATTTTTCGCAGTCTGTCAAGGCAGGAAAAAATAAAGCCGAGGCTTCTCCCAGCCCGGGGTTTCTTTAGGGGCTCCACGGATGCATGGGCAGCCTTGCCACAAAGGCTGCTAGCAGGCTGAACCGAGCATCAAGCTAGCCCGGCGTGCAGGAGAGATGCAGGGAAGCTGGCGCCTCTGGTCGGGCAGTTCTCTGTCTTTTGTTCTCACTGTGTAGAAACCGCAGGAGGAGATGAAGAAGTGGATATATTGTTACTCTCCTTCACACCAGCACCACCACCGCTGCTGCTGCTGCTGGCCGCAGATTGAGCCTGAAGCCTGCTGAGGCTCAGTCAGTCAGCTCTGAGTGACGTCGCAGCAGCAGCAGCTCGCGGGCCCTCCCCTCTATCCCTCTCTCTCCCCAGCACCCAACACACCCCCCCCCCCCCCCCCCCCCCCCCACCCCCCCCCCCCCCCACCCCCCCCCCACCCCCCCATAAGGACCCATCCAACTCCATCAAACCACACTCTGATCTGTAAACCTTCAGTCCAACTTCTCCTATATTTCTGGTCATTTCTATTAAGGTTCTTTTAACTTGCACCCAAACTTTGTGTTTTACCAATATTTGTATTAAAACAAGTGGAAAAGTCGTAAAAAGTGAATGTATCTTTTTTTTTTTGCATAAGCAACCAATAATTTGCACGAGCTAATTTCGTTCAGCCTAGTCGTTTCTCATTCATTTGAATCTTTAGCCAAAAACTGATAGATTTTCAAACTTTATGCAATAACTCCTAAATCATTTTTAATACAGGTCGATTTTTTTTTCCCCTCAGAAGATGCATAGAAATAAATATGGAGAAGCTGCTGATCTTTCTTAAACTACATCTTCAAATCAAATGTACAGGAGTTTTAATAAAGCCAAGAGAAACAAATTGCTTTTTAATTATGAGTGTGTATCAATAGGGGGGCTCAGTCCTCAGCTCCTGCAGCTACATTTCTGATGTGCTGCTTCACTGGCAGCGTATGAATGTGTTTCTGATGGTCACTTTAAATAGCAGCCGTTACGATCAATGTGTGAATGGACAGTGTAGAACACTTTGAGTAGAGATAGATAGATAGATTGATTGATTGATTGATTGATTGATTGATTGATTGATTGATTGATAGATTGATTGATTGATAGATTGATTGAATAAAAACCATAATAACATATCAGAAAACCTTTTAATAATTTAAAAATATAATTCTGACTTGAACAAGTAAAAGGAACACTTTATCCTGTGTGTTTTGTTTTGACCAACCACCTACTCTCCCATTTTTTTCTATTTGGCAATATCTTGTGTGCTTGTGGATCCATGAATTCTTAATAGGAGAGTTTGAATCTGTATTCAGTAGACCCCCATTTCAAGGACTGTCTTCTTTCAAGTATGCTGACTTTATGTGGCCTTCAAGTCCGACTGAATGTATGCCTTTATTGACATGAAACAACAGACGATTGTTACATCATCACATAATCCTGCTTGCAGTCACAGGGGGACAAAAACATGGACCAGCATGCAAATTAATTTTAGAAGGGTTGGTGGCAAGTTGTGTCATTCAAATTCTAGCAAAAAAGGGCTACATTATGAGAGATTTGAATGAGTCTTTCATATGGCCTTTTTGTCTCTAACTCCTGCATGTAAGTCAGAAATTCAAAGCAACTCAACAGAAAGAAGGAGCCAAATACACAAAGGTTTTCATAAAAAAAAGAGCCAACCAGGCGAGGAAAGCCAGGTTTGTTTGTAAAGCCTCCTTTCATCAACAAGGGGATTCAAAGGGTTTTACATAAGACATTAAGAATAAAATAAACTTCAGACAAACGTTGCTTTAAGTATGTGCTACTTCAATGACACATGCTGTTTTTGCTCCATTTGTCGTACCTGTGTTGAGTTTCATATAAGACATCCAACACAAGAGGTTCAGAGAGTCATTCTCCACAAAATCTCACTGCGTAATTCAAAACAGCCAAATTTTGTGTTATGGACTCATGACATTTCACTCTCCCAATTCTACAGCAATGACTTGACATTTTATAGCTTTGAGACATAACATTTTTGTCATCTCCTTTTAGCAGATTTATCCCAATGGACATAATTTAATCTGCTTTTATGATGTGCTCACAACACCCAACTTTTTGCATATACGTACTGCTGACAAACACATTTTCAGTTTTATCAATTGTCTTCCCATTTAAAGGATTATGATGTTCAAACACTTCCAAACAAAAACACTGAAGATTGAGGCCCCACACTAAGTAAAATACATTAAATCCCACAACCTATATTCTCAGCTCTCCAAAACTGTCCTGGCCTAAGATTTGCCATTCTGCCTTTCTAAAAGTCACTAAGCAGAGCAGCTTTGTGGAAGCCATAATGAGCAAGACATTTACAACGTCCCTCTGAGTTTCCCCCTTAATTATTGTGAGTGACATTATCAACCTGTTTGGATCCCGTGTGCAGCCAAAATCATTGGATCCCTCACCAGATTCAAAACTAAGGATACTGCAAACTGTGTCTTTTGGAATTAAATCTTGGACAGTGATACCAATATAATGATGACTTAAGATATCCCTTTACTGCATTGCTATCTTGACAATACCCAATTTTGCAAAAAATCTCCCTTTAAGAAGTAGTGGGATAAAGACACTTCCAACCAAACATCTCATGGACTCAGGTTCCATCATTTGTATAATTCCATACTCAATCAACCACATAGTTTTTATTGGTGACATAAGGTTTGGCTTGTTACTTTGGAAACCCAGCTGAAAAAAACGTCACATTTTCTTTGGAAAAAAAAAAAACCCTGAACTTTTATTTAATTTGAACAACTTTGTGGCTTTCATTGCTTTTACAAACGTCAGAAAACTCCCCACACCCTTCAGAGTACTAACATTCTTTTTTTCAGATTTAACATGATGTGAAAAGATTAAAAAGAGAAGAACATAAGAGATAATATTAGATTCTGGTAATCTACAGCAGGTCATCTAAAAGGGAATGGATAAAGGAAGTGAATCTGACATATTTCCATGGAATTGGGTTTTGTTTTGTCTTCCACAACAAAGCTGTGTCATCCAAGGTCAGGTCCCAATTCTGAAATTGTAACGACATAGGAACGCGGGTTTTTTTTGTTGTTTTTTTGTGAGAAATGTTTTTTCGAGGAGTAAAACGTTTTCAAAGTCGTTTTAAAAAGTATAACCACATAAAGGTTAAATGTTTCATCTTAACTTTTCATTTCACTTTTAAACATAACAAGGTTCCTCTATTAAGTTTCACATTGATAAAGTCCATTGTGAAAGAACAAATTAAAAGCAAATTTGGACTTGTATAAACAACACAAAAGTAAATGACACTCAATTAGATCAATGTATTACAAATACAGGCAGGCTTTACCCTTCTGTTACATCAGGACAAGGACATTAAACAATCCTGTTGTTTAGTTGGAATCAGTCACTCTGAAGCAGAACAAGCGTAACTGACCTTCAGCCTTCAAACACTGGCCTAATGGTCTGCTCTGAGGTTTGGATGAGTACAAAGTAATTTAAAGTCACAAGTTCAAATCTAGTCACAGGTTAATTGCTCCAAATGTAAGCTGGAGGACTTGTGACCTGAATCCACAGCCAAATTGCAAATCATAAACTCTGGGAAATGTCATTTACCTCAGAGTTATCACATCTCCTCTTCTATTGGTAAGTTTTCACACCTATTCGTAATGTACATGTGCCATTCCAGTGGAAAAACACAGTCAGGAAACATCTGGCAAAGAACATTAGAAGAGAAAGAAATGCGTCGACGTGTCTTGAAATGAACAGACTTTTCAATCCAATCATGTTGACATCTTTAGTATGTTTCGACAAGAGCCCATTTAGTAATTCTGTACCTGAAAAAATTTAGGCCAAGGCATTCCTATGAAACTCTTTTTATGTAAGCTCTTTGGCATTTCTCAGTTTTCTGATTTAGTTAAGGAGATTTACACCAACTGGTTAACAGCTCTTGTCTGTGAAATGCTGCACAGCACTGACCCCTAGTGGGTCTGCATTGGCTGTATGACATTTTGAAGAACAATAGATCCTTTGTGTCCTTTATTCATTCATTTTTAAAGTAATACAAATAGAAAAATAAGTTATCCCATAAAGAGTCTATCACAACACTTTACAGAGCTGTATCGAACAGTGTAATTGCAACCATCTTCTCTTGATTTTAGGGCTTTGCTTTCATTTTATTTATTGAGCCGTTTCCTGTCAGGCTGCTGGAAGGGAAACAGCTCTTTTGAACAAACTACTTCATTATCTGAAATGAGGCTGTTATGCTTTCAGAGGCAGACAAAGTGCCACTTTAAACAAGCTTTGTCATGTGATATGACAAATATTTTACTGATTCAGTCTTCAAAATGTTTTTATTTTCCCTGAGTTGTTTAGCAAGATTTCAAGTGCTTTCTTTTTATCTGAAGGGTTCCTAAGGGTTTTCATTCAGCCAGGGTAAACAGATGTTTGTTTGTTTTGATTTGTTTTGGTTTTTCGCATGTTGAGCATTTATCAGGTTATTTGGGTTAGATGTAAGAGAATGCTGATGTAAGGTAACTTGGACATCTGATATACAAATTATAAATGCTGGTTGTGTAGTTACTTCTGGACAAGTCTGCTTACACTATGATCAGTGTCAGGATCTGAAAAATGTCCTATACTTTTACATTTCAACTTCTCCAACAATTCTGGCTCTGGGTTACCACTCCTCCATTAAAGACACTAAACTTATATCGAGGATTCGCAAGAACATACAACTGCACATTGAGGTGTCACAGTTAAAAAATAAGTGTAGAATTACAAAGCATTGCTTGATGGAAGACATATAATACTCACTGAAGTGGAGCTGAATACATAAATAATCAATAACTCTGGCGCTTACACAGACATTCCTTTGGCTCACTGAAGAAGACATGTAGTGTTTCACACAACCTGTCAGCAGAGGGAAGTATAACACAGATAACAGATGTCGCTGATCAGCAGTCAAACTGTCCTTTTAACTTCAAAGTCCAGTTTTTTTGCAAATTCAAAACAGAGTTGAAAGTAAATTAGTATCAGTGTTCCAAATAATAATTTTACAAGTGTGTGTGTGTGTGTGTGTGTGTGAAAGAGAGGCTCAGAAAGAGGAGTAGAGCTGTAGTTGCTCATGATGATATTTGACCCCTCAGTCGATAGAAAGTGACTCACTGATTCTATATATATGTGCACATCATTCATTAATCTAGCACTGTGCCCTCCATTATTGCTCATTTATCCCTCAGCTATTTGCTCCTCCATCTGCAGCTCATTTTCATTGATCTATGCCACTGCAGAATCATGTTGTAACATCATCCTCAATCTGTCACATGACTCATGTGTTGCATGTGAAGGATTCATTCATAACATCATTTTCCTTTTAACTATACGGATTTGATTTTCAGAGTTCACCTCAAGTAACGTTCAAAATAAAGTACAAGAGTTTTATTTTAACATTTATAGTAAAACCTTAAGTTGTTGCCATGTGTTGGTAGCCCCCAGTATTTAGAAAAAACAAGACAACATCAAAGTAAAGTATCAGTGAGTGTGAAACTGTCACCATAATGCAGTACAGGACAACAGCTTTCACTTTCTCTTCGCAGGATTAAAAGCTGGTAAACGTGTTTCAGTAGAGCGACAGCGAATGAGCGATTCCTCTCCCAGCAAGATCAATCTTCACACCTTCACTGTTACATTTCAGCAAAGTGCAGGTTATTAGTCTCCTGCTAAAAGAACTGCCCTGTTCTGCCAGCGAGTTTCTATCCAGGGCGATTTTATTGACGGAGTAAATGAAAACACCATTCATCTGGTTTGTGTCACGACTGGAGCAACTATTTCATGCGTCATTCTTTCATCCACAGCTCGGACCCATGATGCACCTCCACCCAGCTCACTGCAGCTGTGATGGAAGCCAGGCTGGAGTAAAAGAGAGACAGGTCACTGCGTTACTCATACGATACATGGCATTTCTAATTATCCGAGCAATCAACGATAGACGGCTTAAAGATTTCACATCAATATGTATTTTCATCTGAACACATCAGACAAAACAAACAAACATATCTGCCACACACATCCATAAATGTAGACTGCATCATGATTTGGGCCAACATCATCACTCACCCTTTACACTCCCTCTCTCCCTCCCTCTCCTCTGCATTCGTCAGTGTTCTCGTCCTCTCCTCCCTCGCTGCAGAGCCAGATGGATTACCTCATCAATCAAAGTTCCCAGAATCACATCCTGTGCGTGTGTGTCCCACCAGTGCAGAGTCTCAAGTCAGGAGGAAAACAGAGCAGGGACATCACTGCAGCCATTTTAAAACAACTAAAATGTTTTTGGTTTTTTTTAAATTCTTTTTTTTATTTTTTTTATCAGCTCTTCTTTTCAACTACTCATTCAGAAGATGACTCACAGAACACTGCGTGCCCTTGCATGAATTCCTCTTTTGCAGCTGATGGAGAAATGGGCTTTATAAATGGGGGTACATGGGTAGTTTGACACATTGAGGATATTAAGAAGAAATTAGAGGCGGCTTACTATTTGATTTCTGATGCATGTGTTTTACAATCAAACGTTTCAAAAGTCCAAAGTTAAATTCTGGGTTACAGTAAAATAAATGACCATGATGTAACAGATTATTTGTAGCAGTTATATAATAAAACTCGGAACATTTTCTAAACAAGAACTTCTTGCGAGTCGATCGAGCTACAAGACATTGAAAACAAAATATTTTATAGATTTATTTAATAGAGGGAACATGCTCTTCAAAAGAATCCCAACTTGATTCAAATCTAGAACAGTAGGTTATTAAGAAGGTTTTAATATCAATGACAGGGAGAAAGGGAAAACATATTCTTTCATCTGATTCTTCAACAATGTACAAAGAGGTTAAAACTAAACGTTTTAAAGATCAAAGTTACAGACGGCATTTCTTGAGGACGTCCAACAGAGACAATGCTTTACTGGGTTTAACAGTCAGTAGTTTTTTTTTTTCCTCTTCCGAAGGAACAATTATGGACCAGGCAATGCTGATAACACCTTAGGAATTCAAGGCATGCACAAACAGCCCTTCCCCCAACAGCTTTGCCTCCCCCTCCCCCAGCTCACCTCCCACCCCGCTATCCCTTATCCCCTTCCCTCCTTCTCTCCTTCCCTTGCTCCATCACCAGACTTTCTCTGTTTCTACCTCTTAACACTCACATTTGTTGCTCAGATTATTTCCAGCTGCAACCAGAATCAAACAGCAGGCTCAGGAAAAGTTGGAAACCTCATTTGCCAAAAAACATAAAATGGTGGAAAATGGTGAAAATTGGAGTTCAGAAATGTTGTCAAAAAGAGATATAGCTATGATAGCTTTTTGTTTTGTTTGTTTTTTATGTCTGGTTAGATTTTTTTGAGGTATTGTGAATAACTGTATCCAACAGTAACGACTGAATTTCTATCATCAGAACTTGGATAATCCAGTAAAAAAAAAATAAAATCTTTAATGCAGAAAAGCAAACACAATGTAAACCAGTTGACAACCTAATTAGATTACCTACGTGCATACGAGTCTTAAAATAGATGTGGCTTTAAATCAAGTGTGAAATATTTATTTCATTTGAACTTTGAAGTTTGTTGGAGCTAATGTCAATGTGACCATTATGTTTTTGATGTTTAAAAAAATATCTATTGAGAACCTATCACCATGTAAAATCAGGTGATGGTGGTTGTGTTTGCAGATGACATTAGACATTAACATACATTTATTCTTAGCCCTTAAGCTAAGGACAGTTTAAAATCCCAAATCTTCACTGCCAAGTGCTAAAAAAAAAAAAAGAAAAGGCAATCACGGGGCGTACACCATACATTTTTATCACACCATTTAACACACATAACAAAACACTGTCCTGTTTTCTGAACTGGAGATTTTGACGTGTTTCATCCACATACATACATGTATACATTCACAAATGAAACAGACATTTTTCTACACAGTGTTTGTTTTGTTTATGTTCAACCATTCCCCTCAAGCCTTCCTCACCAAAACTTCCTCTCTCACACTCTCGCGCACAAACACATTCCAACCACAATGCTTGACGGATTGTCTGCCGTCTGAGTGTGTGTGTGTGGTCTTCTCAGTGGATGTGTGAAAAACAACTCTCTCTCACGTGAAGCATTCATACACATTCATCTGTTAGTCTGGAGCTGTTTTACAAATATTTTCAATGTTTCTACTTGTTTGTTTCTTTACTTTATGAATAACCAAATAACCTGCTTTATGACTTGAATATGTGGTATTTTATCGTGTCATTAAAAAGCTCTGTTTTTAATTTACATAATTATTTCAGAAATTAACCAGTGGATGAAAGGTTTATGTCTGATGCTAACAATTATTGATAAACACTGATAAAAAGCTGTTCAACCTCAGCTCCACGTTTACAGAATTTCCTTCTTCGTTTCTATAAATCAAAGCATGATTGAAGATTAAGAATGTGTTTTTATTCTTTTAGTATACTGAACGAATAAGAACACACTTTTCTTTACATACACAACTTTCAAAAGTGAACTTTTCCTTTTGTCCACCTTCTGTGTGTTCACCTACTGTTTGTTGTCTCTCCCCCTCTGTGAGCTACTGTGACCTTGAACCCCACACTGACAGTCTCAATGACCGAGTCCCTCACTCACACATGAACTCCCTGAACCCACGCGCACACACACACACACACACACACACACACACACACACAGACACAGACACAGACACACACACACACACACACGCGCACACACACAGACAGACACACACACACACACACACACACAGACAGACACACACACACACACACACACATGATCAGCCTCTATAGCATGGGGGGTGAACCTCTGTCATCAAAGTGGGCTGCTGTTTGGGGGAAAGGAGGAAAGGCAGCCTGTCTGTGTGTGTGTGTGTGTGTGTGTGTGTGTGTGTGTGTGTGTGTGCGTGCGTGCGTGCGTGCGTGTGTGTGTGTGTGTGTGTGTGTGTGTGTGTTGCAGGCAAACGGTGGAAAGGTGGTATTTCCCCAACTTGTGCTGTTGTCCTTAAAGGAATACTTCACCCATTTACATGAAGCTGTGTATCATTAGAAACATGGTAGTAGTTTTGAATGGTCATGAATCCAACCCTCATTTTGCCCTGAGACGAGAAAAATGTGTTTTTCTTTGCCTGGAAGTTTTCTTCATGTGGTGCACAATGACGCTTTTTGCATCACATGAAGAAAACTTTCAAGCAAAGAAAAACACATTTTTCTCTTCTCAGGGCAAAATGAGGGCTGGATTCACGACCATTCAACACTACTACCATGTTTCTAATGATACACAGCTTCATGTAAATGGGTGAAGTATCCCTTTAAATAAGTTATGTTAGGCTGCATGGTATTTGTTTTGCTGTGTTAAGTGCACAATTGAAAACTAAGACAAACTGTCATATTATGCTTTTTTTTAAGTATTATTTAAGAGAAAGGAACTTCTTCAAAAAGATAGACCATGAAGTCTCAAATATATGGAATAACCTTTCATCTCTGTTTTGAAACTCACAAATGTTAAATATTCATTTCAAGATGAAAAAAGGCGCAATGCAGCATCTCCTCAATCCTCATTAAACACCATTAGGCAATTCAGCAACTTTCACTCCCACATTTACACTTATGAGCAGTCACACACAGACGGCTTAGTTACCCTAGAGGTAATAAGGCCAGAACACTTGGGATGGAGGGGGCCGGGTTACTTAGCAACCAGCCTGTTGACGTTCAAACAATGTTCATGTCGTCAAAGCGGTGCGTCGTGCCAGACTGAGGTTCTGCTGAGTGCAACAATGTCACTGGTGTGTTCCTGAACGCAGCTCACAGACAGGCAGTCTGAGACTGAATGAAGCAGCGCTAATTTAATGAAATACTGTTTCCACCACTTAATTTGTCAAAAAAAATAAGATGAACAGAATCATTCAATCTTCATCTCATTTTTAGTATACTATAACTGATTTGAACTTTGTATGGGGCAAGAGGCAAACTTTAGTTTCAAGGATTGGCAAGGTCGTCCAGCTTAGCTCTCTCATTTAAATAACAGGCGCATACATTCTGAGGGAAAGTCAATTCTGCCCACCAGCTGTACAACAAAATCAAAGTGCGGTGTGAGAATCAGCATGCAGCATGCTTGCTCTCACATAAAACTGTGTTTGGTATCACCTCTATGTTTGAAGAAGATATGTGCTGCTTGTTTTTTGTTTGTTTGTTTGTTTTTTAATACTGGACAAAAAATGGTTTTGCACGCTTGACCAAACATGCCTTTCATAAAATGTGATTTATCGTGCACAAAGCAACAGTGCACTTGAGCAAATGTTAATAACTGCTTTGCATAGTTTCTGATAACTTTGACAGCCACCACATTTTATGAATCAGGTTTCAGCAGTAGCCTGCAACAGGAGAAAGTGAAAAGGTTTATAAATATAGCAGAAGTGGATAACAAGCCTGAGTCTCTGAGTAGTCAGCCTTAGATAGGATGTGAAAGGTAATGTCAGGACAGTGCTCATTCACACTCTAATGGCAAATGTTTAGGTTTAGTACCTTGTGTGTCTGCTATTTAACAGATTTATTGGTCTGTGAACTTCAGAGGAAGCTGAAGGACAACGTTAGCGCGGGAACCAGATGCAGTGGACTTGCTGCATTATAAACCAGGACTGGTCCACATCGTCTGCTCATACGTTTACTTTAAACCATTTGGAAGACCTTTGTAAAGGTTTCCCCTGGCATAATACCTCCACTTCCTCTGATTAGGTGTTACGCTGCATATTTTGTAATCATGGTAATGACAGAAGTGATGTCTTCCTTTGAAGGAAATCGGCAGAATCATCAATACTTTCAGCACGGATAGGGTAGCACCCAATCAACCTGGAAATAGTGGAAAATATTTTAGATTTCTTGCTGGTAAATTAAATCAATGAGTGAGAAGACATTAATAAATCCTTTGTTATGGCTCTGATTACACAGATTAGTAGACACACTGAAACTGTAACATATTGTGTGTTTTAAAGGTGCCCCTGAAGGATTTTAAAGCCTCCTCTTGCTTTGATGAATTATTTGAATTTATTTAATTCACCAAGGGAACCAGCAGAGATCTTTAACTAAGGTTGTTTTTTAACATCGCTTGGGCAATTTTGTTTGTAGGGCAAATTTCTACTACAGAGGTTAAAGAGTGCTGAGCAATCAATACAAACAAACACAGAGAGAAGGTTAGACAAGCAAAGAAAAGGACAGTCGGAGAATCAAAGAGCACAGACACACACACACACACACACACACACACACACACACACACACACACACACACACACACACACTTTATATAGCTTTATAAACCTGTATTGACTCAATATTTTTTTTAAATGGAGGCATATATTTTATGATTCATACAAACTGATAGTTGTTGTTTTTGTCTATCAATTTTTTTTGTTCTTGTTTTATAACTGAAATTACGAGAAATGAGCAGTAAATACGTTTGTTATGTGTCTTAAATTGTTGTTGCAAAAGGGATATCACTTCAGAACTGAGTACAGGAAAGTAAAGCAGTGTTTTACAGACCCCCATATTCACATATGCCCCCCAAGAACTGACAAAACAAGTCTTTTATTTATAACAGTTGAGTGAACTTTTTTTTTTCTCATTCTGTCCCAGCAAAATAAAATACAAGTTGCTGTGAATAAAGCTACACTAACCCCTTTTTCTCTGTGTGGACCTCCTTGGAGTCTCGTGATGGGACCTCTGATGTAGCCCGGGGGCCAGCAGTGGGGGCCCCTGTCTGCCTGTCCTGCCGCCGCAGCAGCAGCACCACTCGCAGTCAGTCAGCGGGACTCCAGGCTCTCACTTCCCCAGCTGCTGACGTCAGCTGGCAGCCTGGGCTGAGCTCACGGCTCCGGACATAGCGCCGAGAAAAATGCTGCTCTCCGTACCGCCAAGGGCAGGAATCAACCCTTACAACGGCTATAACAACAGAAACAGCAAAAAGGTAAACGCTTTGGGGATTTCCCTTTGTTTTTTGCTTGTTCGTACTGCAGGACAAGTCGCCCGCGTTTGTCGCCACATTAAAAGGCTTGTGACAGTAAGCTGCAGTGTCCTTGAAAAGCGTAACGTAGTGAATTTAACTTGGGATTTGGTGGAGTGAAAACACAACAGGGCAGCCGGGCTCCGTGTGTGTTCGTGCGTGTGTGTGTGTTAATGGGAAATTCGCTTTCGCTCAGTCTTGTCATGTTTGCCGTCTGTTAGTGTTTGTGCTTGAGTGTGTGAATGTGTAATTCAATAAAGGATGTCGATACGGCTCTGCTCACTCATTTGTAAAAAAAAGTCAATGGTGGAGAGCAACTTTTATGGGTAACTGTGCCGCGTCCGGATTGCGCGTCCGTGCAGAGTCTGGATGTGTTTATGAAAGTGGGGGTAGGGTGAGAGGCAGGACAAGAGCGAAGGATGGGAAAAAAATTAATTCGGCATCTTTTCTTCTGCGAGCCCCCGGGGGACGCTCATATCTGATGTTAAAATCAGGTATTCATTGTCTCCGCTGCCGCGTAAGTTTGCAAAGTTTTTTTTTTTTTTGTTCCTTGTTTCCCCTCTGAAAGCGGGATATGCCCCACCCCTCGAAAAATCCCACAGACCTTCAGGACTACATTCCCAGAATTAAGAATCGCGCTCTCGTGGTTGCGTTCAATGTTGACTTCGTCACATTTGAACCCATTAGGCCCGATGTCAGGGAAGGACTTCTCCTGTTTAAGAAGCCTAAACGAGGTTTGATGGGAAGAAGAAAGCAAATGAAATGCCTTGCCTGCGCTACAATCACATTTTAATACGACATTACTTAGCAAAACGATGCCTGAGCTGATTTTTCACTTCTTTTTTTTTTTTACATAACTTTTGTGCTTCAAAATAACCTATTTCCCCTGTTTTGTATTTAAAATGGGACATTCTGAGGATGCATGTATCACGTGTAGGCTATTCTCTCAATAGACCATCGTGTCTCAGGGGTGATATTATGTGATGCTACATGCACTGGATTCCCAGCAGCTCTCTGCTTGCACAGATTGTGTTGCTGCCTCTGAATGGCCTTATGAAAATGTATATAGTCTTCCTGTGATCTTGGGAACCGCCTGGCTGCTCATCCTCCCAGATATGATGTCAACACTCGTGTCTGTCTGAGGAGAACAGCATTGTTTGAATAGTTTGATTTACGCTCACATACACACACACACACACACACACACACACACACACACACACACACACACTAATGCCTTTTTAAGAAATTATATCCTATTTTCCTGTCTATACATTAAAGACACGTATTCATCTAAGTATCAACTATAGCTTTGACCTTGTTTCATTGCTGTGAGGAAACCATTTGAAAACCAATTCTTTCCCTAAACTATCGAAGCAAACCATTTTTAGCTCATCCGGGACAAATAAAGAACTTTGAATGTCACTTTTAAAAAGAGTCTCATTTCTGGAAGCGTTTCTAAAAGATGATACTTTTTTCTTTTTTTTTTACCAGTCTATATGATTACAAATGGTTTGCTTAAAATGAGCTGTCCTCATTTTTAACAAGGTTTTCTTTCTTTACTCTGTTAATTAATCATTTTCACCCACATCAAATTGCTGGATTATCTAATTTGTATGATTGATTAATCAGTTCTAATCTCTTTTTAAGAAAACAATTGTGTGTGATCTGTGATACCAGCTTCAAAGATTCTGTTTTCTTTTAATCCTTCATGACATTCTAATGAATATCTTCTTGTTGTGGATAAAACAACAACCGTCTCATTTTGGGCTTTGTCTATCACTGATTAAAATGTTTCACCATTTTCTGACAGATTAATCACCAAACTCATCCGACATGATGGTTTATTGAAGAATGACTTTTTTTAGTAGAACAAGCAATTTGATGATCGTATTTCAGGTTGTATGAGGATGCAATCCTAACCCTAAAAATATATATATTTATTAACCCTCAAAAGCCTTGTGCCCTCATATATTCATGTATCCTGTGTTGAATGAGTTGGTGATGTAAAAATCCTGGGGCTGCTGTTGTGGATATTAAATCACTTTGCTGAATCAACCACATTTATGGAAATACATTTCCCTTTTTTAACTATAAAATTCACCTATAGGAATTGAAAGAATCAAGAACGATGAAAAGGGTATGAGAATAGAAGTTGTTGTGACATGCTTTTGACTTGACTAACACATTACTATGAAGAATTAAGGCCATAAAAAAGGAAGTAAAGATGTCTCATCCTGTTTTTTTTAGTGCTACCAGGCTCCTCTAAAGTTCACAAAGAGGTCAAGTTCCTGTGTTGTGATTTTTATGGTTTCTTCCTCCCTTTTCCAACCACCTCCTCCCAACTCTGTGATCTCTTGCTTGCAGCCTGCCATACCTGATCTGCACAAGTACATAAAATAGTCTCATCACTAATGCTCTAAAGAACTCTTCGGGTATGCCAGGCTATTGCCGACTATGACGATGACAAAAGGGTGTTTGGTTTCTGTTGTGCTTCAAGCCAACTGCTCCTATCCTAACCCGGAAACTAATTTCTCCCCTCAAACTAGAATGAATGTTCTCAAATCAAATTTGGTTGGTATGTGTGTAATGCTTTCTGGATGGAAAAATAACAGGAAGCAATTTTGGGCATTTAAAGATATCACACATCTTTCTCATACCCCTGTCACAAGGCTTTTCATTCTTGTCAAAGTCGGCAGGGGTCTTTTCAATAAAAAAGCTGTCTGCTGTGATTTGAAGATCTAATGCCTGAGCACACAATGTATAGATTACAGTATCATACCAAAAGAAATGAAAGGAAACACAAACAGGTGCTGTGAGAGGTGACACGATGTAAAGAGCCTCATTTTTTTTTACCACCCTCAGAAGCCCTCAAACATCACCAGGGCTTCATATTATTAGTTGTTTTTTAATGTGTGGGTCCTTACTTTTCAAAACACACCAAAGCCCATTTCATAGTGCAATTCCAGCCATTATTCTTTCAGACATTCATATTGATTATGCAATAGCATTATATTTGTGTCCCAGTCTGTGAATTCATATTGCGTTGTGGAAGTGCAGGAGATCATAGCACAGCAGGAGCTCCACACAAACGGCGCTGCTCCACCGATCCTGTCTCACCCCTGTAGCACCTCTGTAGATGTCACATCGTTTTGTCCCCCAGTTACGCCTCTACAACATTTATATCGAAGGCAAAACGTCATAAGGATGTAAATATTGCGCCTTGAAAAGGTTGTCTGAAAAGGGCTAGAGCCATTTTTCCTAGATATGCTTGCTTTTGTAAAAGTCCTCCAAGGCTTTATGTAGAGCAGGTGGTGATGATTCACTTTATTCCTAACACTTGGGTGAGAGCGTCATGCAACCGGCAAATATTACATATTTTATTTACAACATAGCGGTTATATATATATACACCACTTGATTCCTTAAGATGATTAAGTGATCAACTATCATATAGCTGGGACCATTATGTGTAGAAAAGAAAAAAGAATATCATACTTACGTACAGTAGTTATATGTGAAATCTGTCAGCGTGAAGAGAAGGGGACAGGTGATTAAGTTTTGCATGATAATGATAAAGTAAAACTATTAGTTTTGAATATCATTGGCCGAAGTCCATCATGTGAGGTTATTTGTGACAAATGTGCTGTGGTTGAAATGTCCCATTATAACATAGAGGCTTTAGATCTATGATTTTGTGTTGCCACGGTAACGTTTCACTTGTTTTAGTTGATGACAGCTTATACCTGAGAGGATGCACTTTTGCCAGATTCGATGTCAGCCTTTGTCTAATTTACAAAAGCATTAGTCCTGTCAAATGCCAGATTTCATGTGTCCTTAAAAAACACCAACATGGGGGATTTTTTTGAAAGTCACTGGTGTATCTGGATGGTTGATATATAGACTAATAAGTTCAGTGAGATGCACTACTGTACCTACAGTCTGTTCAAACATGGTCCAAGTTAGTACAAGCCGAATCTCTCATTCAACAGAAAAATAAATAAACCCAGATAGAAACTTGCTCTAAAAATATGTTCTACTTTTGAAATCCCTAGTTATATTTTTCATGATAATTAAAAAAAAACATTTCGATGCCCAAGACTGTCGATGAAATTGACCTCACAGTGACAAGTCTGCAGCATTACTTAGATTTTTTAGCCCTACGACCATTTATTCTTTTTATTCAACTGCTTTCATACTTATGGTGTTGTTGAGTCTTACAGCGTTCTTTGCTCCTTTTTCCCAGTAGGCAGCAGTTCCCAACAAAAGAAGCTCCAGGTTTTAGATTTTGGAGGGTCCTGACCATAGACCTTGATATGTGATTGTAGAAAATCAGAACCAAGCCATGTTTGGAGTTGAAGTGTCATTGCGATCTGATTTCTAAATTTGCATTTTAGTGCAAAAGGCATATACTATATCAGCTTTCCAAAACCCTTTCCACAAATGCAAAAAAAAACAAAAAAACAGGGAGCTGCAAGTGAAGGGTTGACCCACATAAATCATGGATAAAAGTTAAAACACACGTTGAAAGAAGGGCTAAAAAGCAGTTTAGTGCATTAAGGAGAGCACCTCCAGGCTAAAGTGACGATCATTTCCAGGTATCCATGCTCATGTTTGTGTTTAGTGTTTTTAAAGGGTTGCTTTTAAATTGACAGCGGTTAGCCATTGTAGCTGTTTGACTGTGCGGGCTGTGCAGGTTCTTCATCGTATGATATCGTATGATAACTGTAATGGAGTTCTCTTACTGATGCCCATGTCATCACCACGGCAACATATGGTAGGCTGCTGATGCCCTTATGCTCTAATCCAATCTGATCACATGCTAAATATCGCAGACAGTCTTTCTTATGATGATGTGATTTTAGAAACAAATCTGATTGCCTGATGTATGAACAAAGCCATGAGAATGAGACTTAATGTCTGTGCCATTCTGACTCATATGATAAACTAATCCCACCTGTATTAGATTTATATTCCTCATACACAGGCTAATACATTTGCTGTGTCTATAGGTAATGGCCAATTGCGAACATTGGATCATATGGCTGTGAACTTTGAGTCTCTTTGGAATCTGGTTTGTTTTTGGACTGTTGTTCCTGTGGTGATCAATAAACAGTCAAAGTCAATAATTACAGGTTTAAGCAAGGAGCAAAGCACAGTGTAACTGACTACCACTCTTATGCTGTTATTTCACATCGCCGCCTATCTACATAAAAGTTATAAAGGCAGAGTGGGAGATGTATGAAGTCATAATGCCTTGAAGATAGCCGTGCAGGTATGTACTGTCACACCTCTTTTGCTCCCACAATGTTGTAGCCTGGAGTTAAATCTCACACTGAGACACAAACATGATCGTGTTAGTTTGTTCAGCGTAGAACATCTTGTTTCTGCAACTGTATAAAAAGGACTACAAACAGCCTTAGAGAGAATAAGCACAATGATATTGACTTTTCATTGTCCAATTAGTTACATCTTGGTTATGTACTGAAAAAAATTCCAAAATTCATGTCCATTCATGTGAATTTTCTTCAGGAACATTTTCTGCTCAGTATGAATCTTGGTCCCAAAAAACAGGACTGTATCGGGACTAAAGCGTCTTTGTGGTTTGTTTTAGTCACGTGTGTGTATCCATGTGTGTATCAACTCAACTCAAAAACAGGAAATACAAGACATCTATAAGTCCTTTTCACCAACTTGGCTACTTTTGCTCGTGCGAATTCAAGCAGCTGGAGTGAATCTATCCTGACTGAACTCTCCTGTACAATCACCTTTGTCCCTATGGCCTCAAACCATATTTGTGTTTATCTATCTCCTTGTTTATTGTGTCAGATGTTTTGGATTGGACCCCAACTACAGTTCCAGCCAAATGAATCAGCCAAGGTGAACAGGTAGAGAGGGAGATCAAGTCCTTGGAGAAAGCACAGCTGTCAGAAATCTGATGCCAGGTACTGCAGTGATGCTAGACAGTGTGCCTTGTGGTTTTCTGGATCTCTCGCTGAGCCGAGGGCCGCTGTTTGCAGTATCTGATTCCAACCTCCTGAGCTCTGGACACCTGACCTAGCTTGAACTCTGTGTGTACATTTGCATTTGCACCAGGCATTAAGTTGTGATCAACCTTTAAGAGACAATGCAGTTTGAAGATTAAATGGTGGATATGAAACGACAAAAGAAAGGGGAGACTTGCAGACAGAAAGGAAGGAAAGAGGATTCAGGAGCGAGTCTGGGCGTGTTTGGTGTCCCTGTCACCTGGTTGGAATGCAGAGCTCCTCATTCAAATGGCTGTGCGATAACATCAGGAGCAGACACAGAGGATTTCCTGTCTGCCGCTATACTGCAGCTTTACTGCTTTACTAGACACACATGCTGTTTTCACATATGCGCTCCTGAAAATATCTAGATAATTTCAGGACGACTGCTACAGAGATTCTCCCCACCTGTTCACATGCTCCTCAAAGCGGGAGACTTTCCCTGTCAGACGGGGGTCTCCTGAGGTAAGATGTGGAAGTTGAGGACCAAGCAACATAGTCCGCTATATGACACTGTAAGAAGAGCAACAAAAAAGTAGTTAAGCACATTATTCACGTCCTCCAGAACTTTGCTTTTGTTTGATTGTTGCCCCCCTTCTGTTGCAGCTTTTTAAACATTGCAATACAAGATGTGGTTTGAACATTTTTTTTAAATTAAATTGCAAGAGAATAATTAAAGGTGACATTGTGATGAGTTTTATTAGTTTCCAAAAAATGTCAGTAACGCTAAGATCTTGTTTTAGTGTTACTAAAAGGAGAATCTTCTTCTTGTTTTTTACATTGATGCTAATGTACTATTCTTATATGATTGATTAGAGAAGGGGGTAACTTAAAAATTGCATGGATGGGAGATAAGCTAGATGTTTGTGGAGGCTTCTGAGGTTAGCTCAGCATCTTTATCCTCATTCAGCTAGCCAAGCTATACATCAGGGCATTAAGGTAAAGAATCCGAATATCAATAACAGAGCAGAGAAGACACTGGCAAACAGAAAACATAATGCAGTAGTTTAATTACGTACATGTAGATTGTCTAATTCTCCTGATTATATCCTGCTGCGTTCTCACATCAGCTCACTGGACTTTCTGAGGGTGAAACTACGGATACAGTCAGAGTGAAAAAGGTTGTCTGTTTGCAGACCAGCATGGCTCTCTACTGAAGAGAAGAGAAGACAGGCGTAGCAGTGGGGAGCAGGCAGTCAGACCCCCCAGCAGCCAGGAAATCCATGGAATTCAGAGGTCAAACTAGGGTTGACTTGAGAAACCCCACAGGGAGAGACGGGCTGTTTTTGTAACTACTCCATACATGCTGCTATCAAACATAGTGTGCAGTACTTAGTGCATACTACGTTCGACAGACTGCCAGTATGTGGTTATTTTGTGGCATGCCAGGCATAAGCTAATCTAGTTTCCAGTCTTGGAATGCGAACATAAACAAAAACCAAGCTAAGGGCAACATTGCTACAATGTGGCATCCACTGAAAAAAACTGACGTGATGTGTTTTTCAGGATTTTGAAAATTTAAAAATGGTAATTGGTTGTATCTTTGTGAGGTTTGGTTTGATTATTTGCCCTGGTACAATGGCCTTTCCTGTCTGTCAATTTGATGTCTGACCTGACGCTTTGAATTGTGGGAAACAAGGAAGACGAATCAGTTTGACATCTTTGTTTTTTTTGGCATACTACGGATCTCGTATTTGTTCGCATACTGCAAACTGCCAAATAAGTACATACTATACTACTATAGATGTCGGTATCTAAAACAGCCACAGAAATGAAAACAGAGGTGGAGTGAGACTATAAGGAAGGTGTAACATTGAAAGATAGAATACTGTAAAGATACAGCATCCAAAAAGATCAAATTAAGTCATGACATCATTCACGAGAGCCTTTTAAACCGTTTATGTTTGATGTATTAAGAGATTAAAGTCAGTCTGTACCAACAGCATGCAGTATTTATGTATCAGTGTTAATTTAGATAAAGACAAAATTTTATTTATAGAACTTGTACTTATTTATCTTAAGATGAGTCTAAAAATATCCTGAGATATTTTGAGCCTTTCGTCATGCATTTGAAGTGGCTCAGCAAAGGAAGATAAATAAAGCATCTGCAAGCCATCAGAATAGTGTAAGATTCATAGACACTTCAATCTTCATTGATCTCTGACCTTTCCAATTATATGACATTATGCAAGAGTTAAAAACAAAACAAAACAGTGTATCCATTTGGTTTTGTCATAATCTTATCAAAGTTCCTCTTGCCTTCTCCTCGGGTTTAGGTTTCAATTCCTATCATGTCAACAGTTTGACCCAAGTGACTTAAATGCTGAGACTGTCAAGTAGGATGTCCTGAATTAGCTGTCAGAGAACATACAATGACAAAAAGGAATTAGATCTCCTTACATTTATGCACTTTAAACAAATTTGAAGTCAGCTACATTACACAGAAAAGAGACGGGGCTTTTATCTGTCACAGCATGGACTTCATGTTTGAGTAAGTCAATTCTAAGTCAAAGACACCAAACAAGTGTTCTATTAGAGCATTTACACTTACAGAAAACTCCTGATATTTGTCGGATGAGCTGTATGTGTGCACGCTAACAACCACATTTTAGTTCTGACCTCACCTGGAGTTTCTCTCTAGACCCCTAGTATTTCTCCGCAGCAAGTCCAAGTGAGCCGATGTGAGAACGCAGCAGGATATTTTCCAGAGTATTCCCCCAACGGGGAGTGATGTTTATATCCTGTGAGTGTATGCATGACATGCGACCACTACGATCACTGTGCCTTTAATTAAACTGCTCCATTGCATTGCCTGTTCGTCAGAATTTTGTTCTCTCTGTGGGTCTTTTGGAGAGCAAGTTCCAGTTTTGGCTTTATTACCTAAAATTTCTGTTTGTTTGGGATATGGTTAATCATATTTCACAAGTGATTTAAAAGATGTATCATAACGTCAGCCAAGGTTCTATGATGTCATTTAGCTCTTAATACTTTACCTTTTCAGAGAGCTGACAGAGGGGGCAACAGCTTAGGTTCTTCACTTCAGGATGAGTTAGCCTACTTTAACCTTTCCTAATGTCTGTTTACATGCAGGTGAACAGACACTGCTTGATTTCAATGGTGATTCATTTGTTATTAAGCTGAATGAGTCAATGAGGTCAATACAAAATCAAGTTCATTTATTACTAAAAGAAAATAAAGAGTTTTTTTATTGTCATTATCAAGGTCTAATGCGTAATTTTTTGATCTGAGATCTTATGCATCTTTTAAAAGTTGTATATTTGGACAGGAGCGATTTCCATTTGTGTTTGTGGTGAATGCTTTTTTTTCCACATTTATTTATTTTCAACAAACAACAACACCGCCACCCAAACAAAACAAACAAACAAGCAAGCAAAACCAATATGACAGTTGGATAGACCAACGAGAACAGAACAAACAACTTAAAATTAATAAAGTTATTAGGATCCCTTCAGTTTACATAAATTCAACAAAACATTGCCAGTCCCAGTACGTTTTACATATCTGCATGGCATGCTGAGCCTGCCTCCAGCAAAGCTGGCTCCGCCTACACAAGACCCATTAGTCCTCAAGTCAATCCACCGCCACAGGACCCCCCTCTCCCTCTTTAGCTGTATGGAAGACCTGTGCATGAACACCAGGCTTCGTCCCACCCAGGACACCGGCCAGGAACCAAGTGTTTGGACCTCCCACCTGGCATTGCTCTTTACATTTTTTTTTGCATCTTATCATTCATAAGTACAGAAAAAGTGTCCCATTTCGCCTTATGATGTTCTACTTTATACTAATTTATAGCAATTATTTTTTCCAATTTGTTTTGTGGTGAATGTTTGTGAGTGCATGAATGCATGTGCTTGCTACAGTGTGGTGATTTAAAGGGTGCTGCTGCAAAGATCTTCTCCTGCAATGAACTGAAGCTTGATTGGGAAATGGCACTTTGGCTAAGAGTGCTTGAATGAGATTATAGCTCTCTGCTGTCCTGTTCTTTCAATCACAAATGAGCTGTCTTCAAGAATGTACTCATCATTACTTACACTGGAACAAGACAGATAAATACACGTTCTCCTTCAGGCTGGTTAGTGCTGTTTTACCTTGGCCCTTCAGCATTTTTCTTTTGTTGTGATAAAAAAAAAAAAAAATGATTGAAATGTATAGTGAATGGAAAGATGAGTGAAGAAAATTGACAAGATATTGTAGCTAAATATAGCATCTTTGCAAACAATGATTTGATGATTTGAAAATTATCTCATTTACTCTTTAAAATCAGGGTTTAGAGGCATCCATTCATCCAAAAAGTACCATTTATAAAGATAGGTTGACAATGTATGTTGCTGGTGTTAATGTCCTTTTTCTCATTGACTACGTAAATATGAAAGTGCTGAAAAGAAAAAACAGGCCTTTATGCGTGTTTTTATTGAGCAGGTTGAGTCTCCATCTTGCCCAACATGAACAAATGTGAACTTTGCACGTTTGCTCGAAAGTAGAAGAAGAGAGAGGCCTGTTGTTGAATGGCGGCCATGCTGCTGGCAGAGTAGAGGTCAGAGTGGCCTTATGGGTGGTGTCTAATTAGCAGGATTGGTTGATGTTGCTGGTGGTCCTGGTATGACAGATGCTTCCTGCTGGGCTTTTCCTAAACACCACTGGTCTGGTCAGTGACCCTTTCTGTGCTGCTGAAATTAACCCATTGTCCCCTTGTCGTCTCTGTCCAATCGCTCTTTTAAATGAGACCGCCTCATTGAACCAAGCTCAGACAGAAACCATGTTTTTTTCTCATTCCTTTGTATCCAACATGGAATTAAAACCTTTGCCTGTTGGATTAAGAATATCTAAGCTATTCTCTCAAAGCAAACACACATTTGCCAGTTCTGGCATGTCTGGTCTGCACTCAAGTGCTGCTATTTATTGCATGAGTCTTGTTTGGAAAACAGCCAATAGAGCTATTCTTGGAAAGTGTGCACTTTTAATGTGACTTCTTGACAGGCTAAGTGATAATGAAACCACATTTATCCAAATAAAAAAAATATGAGTCTGCATGGTTGCACAATCTTTTGGTTGATTTCTCCAAGGATGGCAACTATCCCATTGTGAGCTGGGACAATGCACTGAGTAAGAGCCTCTCATGCTCCCAGTCGTGAGTCATGGAGTAGTTGCCTGCCATCGTTTACGATGAGTGTTCACCGGCTCTTAGTCCTTGTAAACTGATGAAACAAAACAGACCAACATGAGACTGGTTACGGAGGTATCCTATCAGAGCAGACATTCAGAACCAGAATACAGTCATGTGACAATGTGTTGTTCTTTTATCTTTGCTGTCGTCTTACTTATCTCTTTCTATTGTCCTCCTGCTTCATTCTGATGGATGGACGTGTATTATAATGTGGACTGTACTGAACAATGCTTGTAACTCAAGATATTGTAACTTAAATGCTTGAGATAGAAATAATTGCATTGCAATCATTATTTATCCTGCCAGGCTGATATCATGTTAGTTTTAGAGTTTGAAAATCCACCAGAGGATTTTTTTTTCAGTTCAAAAAGTAAAAAAGAAGTTACTCAACACAGAGAAAAGCATAAGAGGCCCCTTTTCACTATATAAGGTAGGCCGCCAAGAGGCCCCACATTCCCCTTAGAAAGTAGTATTGGTGAGTGTTGACATGAGGGCTGCGTGATATTATTTTAAACAGCTTCCACATAATCATCTGCCTCTTCCAGGATTACCTTCAGATGCTCAATAAAACTCCTTAAGTTTCTTTCACAGTTTAAATTGAATAAAACATTGCTGTACTTGTCCAATGTTTGTTCACGCTTTATATACTTGTTCGACAATGCATTTGTAGTGTCTTCTTGCTCATAAACTAATCCAAATGTTGTTGTTTTTTCTGTTGCAGCAGGCCTATGTGTCCTCCAGCCACCAGATGGCGCCCCCCAGTCCCAACACCAACAGTAGTAGCAACAGCAGTGGTGGGGGAGGGGAACAGTTGAGTAAAACTAACCTGTATATTCGTGGTCTTCATCCTGGGACCACGGATCAAGATCTGGTCAAGCTCTGCCAACCGTGAGTCATTATCAAAACAAATTGTTTTTATTACAAAGCGTTTCTTTTGGAAGCTGCACTGCAAATTAAAATGGAAAATGGCGTTACATCACACCAGATCTATTGTGTTAATTAAACCCAAGATATTCAACAACGAAGAAGTGGATTCATAAAGAACAAGTGTTACATTTTGGGAAATTGATTTTATACTTTTAGGTAAATACTTAATATCATGCCCGATCTTGCACACAATCATCTTAACAAAAAATGATGCACTCTTGCTCCATCCAAAAGTCATTAATACACATTGTAAAATCTCTTAAGCTCTGAAGATAACATACTATTTCTTATTTGTATAACTTTACATACAAAGGATAACTAATCATTTAATATGAAACTGTTTCCTCATAAACAAAACCTCATGGCAACCAACCCACAATGGAAGTCAGTGCTTCTGGAAGTTAGTCTTAAATATGTCATTGTCTTAGACTCTGCCAGGCTGATAAGCATAAATCAGAATTTGGTTACAGTATTTGGTGCACCAGACGGGCAGCTTCAGTTGGATATGTTTTAAGACATTATGTTAATGTCTTAAAATATTCATTCCACACGGCTTCTGCTGGTATCTTAAGTAAGAAGAGATGAGAACCCGACACCCAGGACCCAGACAAAAACAAGGAAGTAAACAAAGCAAGATATACAGTAAATGCAAGGTCATTTAGTTTTATTAAAGCTTTAAATAAGCAATAGTAACATACATTAAAGTCCACGTCAACTGGTACAAGTTTATCTTTTGATCTTATGATACTCATCTTTGGCGCTTCATACATACCTTACATACCTGCCAACATTAGGGTTTCAGAATACGTGAGGGTACATTGGGGTGCTGTGTTAAAGTTGAGGCACAAGTACTGAAGTTTGTGTTGTTTACACTTTCTAATGTAAACCTGATATGAGCAGTAAATGGCTCAGTTTAAACAACACTTGTTTCAGTCATCTTTAAAATCTTCCGCTAGCTTCACAACAATAACAGGGATCCTGTGAGTTTGTCTCTCTCTACCTCAACACTTTAGCATGTCAGAGAAGATTGATGCCACAGTTTTACCAGGACGTGAGGGCGCTTAATATTGAATAATGTTTTGGTGCAATAATTTGTTGATGCAGAGAACGAGAGACACAGACTACCAGCAGATGAGAAACATAAACATGAGGCTGTCCTCTCCCAACATTTTCAGCAAGCTTTCCACTCTCCTCAGAGTGCAGCTGCACACACACCCTCTTAATCAGGTTGTGGGTTGTTAGGTCGTGGTGACAGAGGGGTTAAATTATCAAGTAGTTGTTAATTGTTTGTGCATGTGTATGTGTGTGTATGCGTGTGTATTATAGGTCATTGATGATTTGGTAACTTTGGTATATTCAGATAAGCATATAAAACCTATTGGTCAAGTCATAGGATTTTTTATAATAGGGTGTAGTCACTTGTGAATCACTTGTGACAAAATATAAAAAAGATAGGATCGAGAGATGACATTAAAATATGGGAGAAACCTAGGAAAACGGGAGTGTTGGTAGGTAAGGCTATATAGGAGGAAAAAGTCATGTAGAAACCAACTTAATGTGAGTGGATAACATCTGTTCTGTCTGAAGCTTTGCTATTCATCTGTTAGACACATGAAATGAAACTGTTTAAAACTGTTAATGGATTTTTAAGAAAAATTAGCTGTTTATGCAGGAAGGAGGCAAAAGTGGTTTACGAATAAACCACAACAAATGTTTGATTGATTCAATATTGATAATCATGGTAATACAATAATTTGTCAGCAAAAGAATTGTGTATTAGAGGGAAAGAGACCGAAGAGGGAACAAATAAGAGTCTGGAGAAGTTTTGGATCTGGAGGAAGAAGAAGAAAAAGAAGAGGAGAGGCCAGAGAAGGGTTCATGTCCTGATCTAACCTTCAGCTTTTGTAAGGCGGACTTGACTCCAAAAGCCATGAATGTACAGTACGCACCCCAAGGCAAACAGCCATGCCTCTATAGTATGTCAGCTTTACACACACAGACACACACACACACGCACACACGCACACACTCATAAAACCCAGTAATAAAGCACCCAAACTGGTTTTGACTGCTGCAGGCCAGGGCTGTGCGTGTGTGACAGAGATGTGGTTTTTGAACTTTAGCCACACATCCATCATCATTGTGGGTCAATCACAGGTACAACATACCTCAATGAACAATCACTGGCCATGTATAATAGAATCTGACTTTCATGACGTAATTATACCAACAACACAACCCTTGCCTGACTTATAATTAGTATTAAAACTTTATATACCCATATACTTAATATTTTTATTTTCACGTCTAAACATTCTGACCTTAAAAGAGGAGGCCTCAATTAACATCTGATAATTAAGTTCATATTGGAGGGCCAGTGAGCTGCATACACATGGTCAAAGCTGGAACATTTAAAAAGAACCTGACATCTGTGGTTGGAATGTGAAACAAATTCTCCAGGATCTACAGAGATGTCATTGTGGAGAGGAGACACCGGTTTTGGAGGCAGGAGTCGGGGGGCTCCCCATGAAGGGGAAACTTAAATGAGTGGGAAAAGAGTTCCTGCTGACGTAGAAATGTCAGACAGCACAGAAATGTGGGTCAGAAGTGCCATTCAATTCTGTTTGCTCCACTGCTGATGTTGTGCGGCAGAGTGTGTGAGGTAAACGAATGGTCGCTATACTTTTTGATCTTCGATTTCTGCTCAAGACACTAAGTACGTTTACATACAGAGTTGAGTCAAGCTACAGTAAAAGCTCGATTCGGCCATTTAACTGGAATACTGTCTTTATCCTCGAAAACAAGGAAAGGGAGAGAATTGACACAGAAGTGTCTGACTCTGCTGCAGTAGATTGTTATTTCCCATTTCAGCTAGTTACTTTTCAACTTTCTTTCAGCAAGCAGCAAACTGACTATGTTTATTCAGGACAACATTACCAACTTTACAGCTCAGTACATCACATTAGGAGTGTGAACATTTCTGGTCTGATACCAATATCGGGCTGTGGATATTTGCCAAGTGACAACCTCCAGTGTTGAAAAAATGAAGCCATTGCGTAAGTGCAAAATCCTACAGTTTGCCAAGTGTGCTCTTGAAGCAAACTGCTCCAACAGCCCTAGAAGTCCTGTAAATACCACGACCAAAGAAGCAAAAAATAAATACAGTTTTTAAACCATGAATTAACATATGTACAGCTAATATAAATAAACAGTCTATGGAATCTGCCAATACAAATCTGAGCCGATACTAGTGTAAGATTAATATCCTCTAGTTATTGTGAGCATCGGTTTTGTTGCCGTTGAGCTTCAGGAAGTTCCTGCTCATCCATCTCCGGATCGAATCTCCGGATTGGAGAAATGGATGGCAGACAGTCTTTGACGAGGGAGGTGGGAAAAGAAAAGTGATCTTATGCTTCTATGTCTACACATTCGCCAGCAGCAAAGACTTTGTAGGCATCAAGGATTCTTCGACAGTGAAGTCAGCTGGCATCTTCTACTTATCCTTAATAGTTTGGTTTTGGGCAATAACAGAGCACAACTCTGTTGCACTTCATTGACAGCTCAGAAAACAGCAATCCTAACACAAAGCTGCTGAGAGGGGAGTTTAACGACTTATTATACTCGATATATTTTTTCTGCCCAACACTGGTGCTTTGATGAAAACGTAATTTATTTTAAAAATGTTCTTCTCCGTCACTGGTCAACTTCTGATTGAGAAGCAGTGTTTATCTTTGTAGTTTTTTAGCCTCGAGCCCCCCCCCCCCCCCCCCAACACACATCCAGTCTCAAGTGTTCAGTCTTTCCTTTTTTAATTGAACTTGTCATTCTAACCACCACCTCTAAAAACATTAGCTGTAGTTGTAGAAGTTGTTGCCGTGAAACTGCGTTGCCTCTGTTGTCAGCATCCTCCAAGCTGGCTCTGTCTAGTAAGATCCACAGGCCCTTTGATTATCTAAGATCTACAATAAATCATCGTTTCATTTGATCAATCTTTTGTGTACTTGCTAAATGACGACTTTGCAGCTCTGAGATGACAGTAAGAAACTATAGACATCGTCAATGCAAAGGTCATCAGTTTAGCTATGACTGATGAATCTGTCAGCCCTGCAGAAGTTTGCTTTGTACTGTTTCTATTCTTGTCATTATTCACAATAACTCAGATCAATGACTCTTGTGTTGACGGACTGTACAGTGTTGAGATTATAAGGTGAACTAATCAATTCTCTACTGCAAAGATGGATAAGATTAATGTGTATGAATGTTCTGGTAGCTTGAAGGATATTTTAGCATAAACACTTAAAAGTCTGGTTCTCTGTATGTCCGTCTAATCTGAGTCATCTGGGCAAATGTCCAGTAAAAATTGGTGGGAGTGTAGGACCCAGCGTCAGACTATAATGCGAGGGTGGAAAAACAGAGTGAGGGAGAGGGAGGTGGTGGGAAGGAAGGCCAACCAGAGGGGTGAAGTATCAGGTTACAGTGTACATTCCTCCCAGACACCATGTCGCCCAAACAGAAGAGCACCAGCCACCCTCATTTGCTGGATTTACCATCACATGCACAGCCTTATAACACTCATCCTTCAGTCTCTCAATATTAAATGAAATTCTTCATTTACTGCCTTAAGGGTGCCATGCATAGTCTATGCGTGTGGGTTAATTCATTACATGACTTTTCTTTTTTTCTGATTGTCCTTTGTTATGCTTTTTTTTTCAATGTAGTTCGAAAAACAAGTAAAGACACCAGCTCATGTTTTACACAGTATCATCTAGAAGGGTGGAGGCAGATAAAGTTTTCTGTGACACTTGATTGACACAAGCTGCATGAAAGAGCTGGTATTCATGTTTACACCTGTAGTCAGCCGGAGGAAGTGTGACAGGATTGGTATGTGTATGGTGGGAGCAGATTCCTCCTGTTCCTCATTCATCACTGATCCTGTTTTTCTGTCTCACTGTGTGTCCCTAAAGGTATGGAAAGATTGTGTCCACCAAGGCCATCTTGGATAAAACCACCAACAAATGCAAAGGTAATTTGCTCCTTTTTTAATGTTTGAATTGTATGCTAATTTAAGATTTCCCCCCTTGCTCCTAGTCTTTATGCCAAGCTGAGCTAAACGTTGCCTGCTTTGCATGGCTTTGACTTAATAAAGAGAAATCAAAGTACTATTGATTTGTATATTCAGCTTTGCAAGAAAGATAACTTTTAAAACTAAATAGCTTCACTGCAATGTTGATATGTCTGTTTCTGTCTAACAGGCTATGGCTTTGTGGACTTTGACAGTCCAGCAGCTGCTCAGAAAGCTGTTACAGCCCTGAAGTCCAGCGGGGTCCAGGCTCAGATGGCTAAAGTAAGAATAAGAGGATTGTCGATAGGTTACCACCATTTTTACCATAACATTCAACGATAACCCATGGGTTCAACTTGTCAACTTATGTCTTTTCTGTCAATCTCTAAAATAACGCTCCTCAAAGAGCCAGCTGCTATGTAATCTCTGACACCCCCCAGAAGTCTTAGTCCCCTGATTCACAAGTATATACACCCCCCTCTGTCATGTAAAAGATGAACTGCTGCATGGTGAAGTCTGATTGGCAGCAAAGTGTCCTGTTGGCATGAGTTCAAGATAAACTCTGGCTTATTAGTAGCATGTGCTTGGATATACTGTACTTCATTGGGCGAATCTTGGCCTATAATGGACAGTTGAAGGATTTGCCTTAATGCAGCTTGTACTTCCTGTCCTTTCATCCTCATGTTGTTTCTTTATAGCCACCCCTCCCAACCACCCTGACCCACCAACCCACCCACGCTCAGCCCTCATCTCTCTGCTTGTGTATGTTGCTAACCTGCTCCTGTCGTAGCACTTGTTCTAAGCTCTTTGTCCAAGTGTTTTCAGTCAAAGCAACTCTTGTCGGCCCATTAAGCTGATCCCTCTGGCTCTCAGCCTCCCCATTGAGGTAGCCCAAGGGAGGGTGCTGCTACACCCACTGTCAATGGGACCGGCACAATGGGCGGGCATTGTCCATGGTCTGGGCCCAGGCCTTGGGCTGACACTAACACTTAATACACTCCACCCTGGTGTCCCAAGGCCCCTCCCACTTTGTCACTGCATCTCCTCTGTAAGAGTGCCAACACAATCCTAAGTGCAACTGGACACCAAGACTTGACTCACCCAGACAGCATGTGCTTAGTCAGAGGTGTTGATAGCTACGATAAAAACCTAAATATACACTGCTGCTTCACAGTCACTGTGTCACCTTAGGTCAGAAAAAACAACCTGCATTCCAAAATCAGTTCAATATCAAACTCTTCACCTGCACTGTACCGTGTGTGTACATTCTCCATGGCTGCTGCATACTGTTGTTCACAAACACGACAAGCCACACCTTGTAATCCCTGTCCTCAGAGAATGCTTGGTCCTCAAACAGGCCAACCGCCCCCCAGGCTGCCGGCCCAAAGGAGCAGTATTGCATAAGGACCAAGGGAACTATGGCAAAGTTTAAAAATAGGTCCCTGTCTTACTTCCCAGCACCTCCCTATTCAAACTCAGACGTCAGCATGCAAGTGCTGTTTGACACACAAGCAGGCAAAACTGACAAAGACAGAGACACACCTTCAGAGACAGGGCTCACCTAGGGCCAGGCACAAAAAGCACTGTGACGCATCAGCAAAGCCCATTGACATTTGACTGGCTTGGCCTGAGTCCAACTGCATTGTTATATCTGCAGCAGGGTGGATATGTGTTTGAATATGATATTGGATATTGTGTGTGCAAGCAGAGGTAAATTGTAAATATAAAGTAAAACATGATATGAAAGGTCCTGTTTCATTAAGACTTGAACTCCATTAATGTCATCTGCAGTGGATCCCTGTGTTACATTATAGTCGTATTGCCACACCCAAGATGACGACAATCACAGAAAAAATGCCAGGTGGCATAGAGGAAGCTGAGAAAAGAGGCACGTCATACAGGCAGTAAATCATCAGTAATAATAGCTCTCGAATCACTTTGATAGCAGACACCCTCAATTCCATTTTTCTGGATCAACAAACTTGTTGAACACCTGTCAAATCTGTCTGAAGAGTAGTAATAGCATCTTTTTCCTGGCTGTTCTCTTCAGTTTAATGTAAAAGTACTCTAATCTAATCCGTTTTCTTCCCCTTATCAAGACTTTACAGGCAGCAGAACTATCTGACAGCACTGCGTGTAAGGGAGAGGGCACAACATGTAAAAAGATAGAGATGAAAGATATTTTGATGAAAGAGAAGAGCCAGTTAATCAGCAAGCACTCATTTATCTTTTCTCTTCTTTCCTCTTCTCTGTCATCCTCCTCTTTCATTACCCAAATTACTGAAGACTCCCACCACTTCCAATCATGTCAGTTCCCTCTTCTCTGTACGGAATATCAGCCTTTTAAGCCACTTACTTCTCCCTCCCTTCCTCTGCTCTTTGCTCTTCCTTTGCTCTCTTGTTTTCCCTTCCCCTCTTTTTAGCCAGGCCTCTTTTCTCCTGGTTGCCAGGCTCCTGTTGCTCTCTGTACTCTTTAACTTCATGCCTGACTTCCTGTCTGCCTCAGCACAGTCACACAAGGTTTCACTGTCAAGCTAGTGCTGCAAATCACGTCTGTGAATAATCTCTTTTCACTCTAATTTTCTTGAAGCTATCTCTTAATTAGACTACCTTCCTCAGGAATGTGACTTAATCTTTGCAGACAAATTAATTTCTGCATGTCAGTAAATGTGTGCTAGTGGAAAAATCTGTCTGTTGAGGCAACACAGGCTGACAGATTATTCACAGATTCAGTTTATTCTCCAGGCCTTAATTACCTGAAAATATTGTATCTGTATCGTATCCTATTTAAACTGATGCTAAACATGGTGCACAGATATGATGAAGCATTAATGTGTCGGGAGTCATGGCAGGTGTTGATGATTACTGCAGTGTGAAAAATATTTTGAAAGTGGCAAGAAAATGTTCCATTTGCAAATGCAATCGCATAGATGTTTGGAAGTGTGCTGCTAAAAAAAGATACAATTTTTATGAAGTACTTTAAGCTAAAAGCTAACAGTGAAACAACTAAAAGTGGTGATATAGTAAATAAGAATAGGTGCCTCCATTCAACCTTTGTATCAACATGTTGTGGCATTAAAATGTCGTGTCCGATTAATTATTTATTTTTTAAGTCTCCAAAAATATCTGATAGTAGTCTACTAACTTCACAGCAACAAGAGCAGGACCCCACCAACCTCTACATCTCCAACCTGCCAGTATCTATGGACGAGCAAGAGCTGGAGAGCATGCTCAAGTCCTTTGGCCAGGTCATCTCCACTCGAATCCTGCGAGATGCTAACGGGACCAGTCGCGGTGTAGGATTTGCAAGGTAAGACTTTAACACCTTGACAATAAACACTACTTTATGATGTTGTATGAAGATGATATATTTGTGTTTGAAATACTTTGAATGAATAAAGTTGACTGTATTTCAGAATGGAGTCCACAGAGAAGTGTGAGGCAATAATTCAGCATTTCAATGGCAAATTCATCAAGACTCCACCTGGAGTGCCTGGTGCGTGGAGTGTTTGTTTTGTTTCATTGGAACCAAATATTGTTGCTGGATATGTTTGTTCCCCAGTGTGATCATTAAAACCTGTCCTCTTGTTTCATCCTTTGCTTTTGCAGTGCCCACAGAGCCCTTATTATGTAAGTTTGCAGACGGGGGTCAGAAGAAGAGGCAAAACCAGGGAAAATACCTGCAGAATGGTAGGCCCTGGGCTAGAGATGGTGAAACAGTAAGTTGGTCATTTTTTAATCAGGATACTAAAAATGATCTTCCCTTGTGTTCTTGTTACATTCCTTGTTGTAAATGAAAGAAATAAGTACTTAAAATGTGCATTTTGACTATTGCTGCTCAAACTGCACTCGTGTTTGCATGACCTCACTGGTTGTGAATCCTGTGTATTGTTTTCCCAGGGAGGAATGACGCTTGCGTATGACCCCACAGCCTTACAAAATGGGTGAGTGGTATGCACGGACTGACTGGAAACAGCCAGAAAACAAGAGTAGTTTTCAAACTGTGGTTAAATACTACCCTCTGCTGGGCATTGCAGTAACACAAACATGTTGTTAATGTGGTTGAACACATACTGTACAGTAGATTGTTGTCACTGTAATATTATTTTAAATGTTTCTTTGCCCTGTCTGTTTGCCAGCTTCTACTCCTCGCCCTACAGTCTGGCACCAAACCGAATGATCGCCCAGACTTCCCTCTCACCCTACATGCATTCTCCTGTCTCATCCTACCAGGTGGGACTTTCTTTGTATTTAGAATGAAATCTGTTTGAAAAGGTTATGGTCATTTAATTTGACCTAAAATCTCTTCTTAAATTATTTCTGTTCCTTTCTTTGCCATACCACTCAATATGGTGTCCATGTTATTTAAAGACGCTGACAGGGGTTTACTGGTTATGAAACAATGACATTCATTCTGATGCTTCATTATAAACTACAAAGTAGACAGGATCTTCACCTGGCAGAGTAATTTGATGCAGTTAACAACTGCTGCCACACTGTTGGATGCCAATAAAGTGATTTATTGTTAACAAACTGAAACTCGTTCTACATTTTTGTGTAGCATGTAAGCTAGTTAAAAAAAAACATGACACGCTCACATGTATAGGTACAGTTCTCAGGGGATGCCAAAATCAACACTATGAAAGTTCCTCACAGCTACTGTAAGCTATCATATACGTGTGGAAGAAATATTTTGACACATTGGACGTTGACTGTTAAAAGAACAGATGAACATTTCTGGTGAATTTGAAGCTGTCTTTTTGCTCGGTAGGTACACAGCCCATCCTGGATGCACCATCAGTCATACCTCATGCAGCCAGCTGTGAGTATCCCTCTTTCATCACCCTCTCCTTCTCCTCAAGGACCACATTTACACTCAGCCACTTTTGAGCAACCTTGGCTGATTGAATTGCTATCTCATAGCATGAAGCTAAGTGTCAATACAGGCAATAGTCATTCAAGCGGGATAAAAAATACTTTGGGATGCTAAGCTAAAGTACTAGTACAATTACTAGAGGTTTAATCATTTAACATGTTTGTTTATCTTTAATAACTTTACTATTGTTACTCCCTGTGCAACGGTTATCCCTTTCCCAACTGCAACATGCTTCAGCCAGGCTTCGGGCTGAGTCCACTGAGAAGGATATCAGCCCAGTTTTAGCTTGTCTTCACTGGCTGGTTTGTTATTACAGCCCTGTATTGCATAGCCCCTCTCTTACGTTATCAGGTCAGGCCCCTAAATCAGAGTTAATGTTGGTCGGTATTTACAGGCTTTTGGCCAGGGATCATGTGGAGTTGTTCAGCAGATATTGATCTCAACAACCAAAATGTCCAGCCGATAAATATGCCAAAAAGACACAACTGAAAGAGAGTTGACTGGGTGGCTTTATAAAACATGGAGCTGATGAATAAGCTACTTTTAAAATAGAATAAACAGGGAAAGAGAAATGAGAAGAGATAAAGTGGATCAAACTGCTGTATTTAGGAGAGGAGAGGCGTTGGGTGTAGGCGATTGTGTGTATGGAGAACTGACGATTGACCTACTTTGTGATGGACTTAAACACGTTCATGATTCGGTTGGTGATCACTTACCTTTGTGTTTTATTGTTTTTCTCTGCTCTTACAGGGGACAGTTCTTACCCCAACAGTGGAACACGCCATGTCCATCCAACCCACGTCCATGATGGGACCTCTCACCCAGCAGCTGACCCACCTTTCCCTGGGCAGCACAGGCACAGTCAGTACTTACACACAAACACACACACTTAAAGCAGACACAAGCTATATGCATAATGAACTAAACTGTCCCTTAGCTAATGTCCTGAAATTAACAAGATCAATATTTGTGTTTTCCTTTTCTGCCTTCCCTACAGTATATTCCGGCCAACACATCTATGCAGGGGACCTACCTCCCCCAGTACACCCAAGTGCCTCCCTCCAGTGTCCCTGTGGAGGTATGTTAACCTCAACCTCAGCTGCCTACATTGAATATTTCCATGAAGAGAAAGAATGAAAATTTGAATTTCTCATAAGGACATATTTGCTCAGACCAGGAGTGACAGAAGAAAGCTTTAATTCTTTAGTGTCCTTTTATAAATAGATTTTGTCCTAATTTGAATACAGACCTTGAGTGTTAATTGAGAAATTGCATTGAAATCAGTTTCTTTCTCTGATTCATACCGCTGAGAGTGAAGCTTTTGATTAATTTCCTTTTGACAGCTAAACTAAGACTCAGCAGAAATGGATAAACTGGCAGTACTTGGGGGTATATCAAGTTTCTTAATGAACTCAAAACAATGAAGTAAATGAAAAGGGAAGACTTGGCTGGAAGCATAGACTGTATAAAACATGGGTGCAGTCTCTGTGACAACACCCATTGGATTTTTAAGCAGACTTATAAAGCCCACTGATGGGGGTCACCATGTTGAATATGCTGTCTCACATTAACTTTTCGAGAGGAATGTAGGGAAAGTAAACTGAAATCAGAGTGACGTTTGATACATTTCAACCACTCCTTGATTTATTTTTAAAAAATTTAAAAAAAAAAACTCTGAGAAAATACGTCATTGTTAACAGATTTCACCAGTGAGATCTGTTTTGGGCTAATTTGGCTAATTATGTCTATTTGATGGGGAGGGCAGTGAGAAAATATGGCCTTTTTAATTAATCAAACCTGTTTCATTTTTACAAATTGTCAACAACTATCTAGAAGCCTTAAAGTCATCAATCATCTTTTTCAGGAGAATGGTGGTCAACAGCAACAGGTTTCCATGGAGACCCCTGCCGAACACACAAACTACTCATACCAACACAACAAGTGAAACAAAGGTAAACTCACTCAATCTGTGCTGCAAATCTGCAATCAATCCAATTGTCATGTATACTGATGAATAGTGTCGAATTACCACGACAGTTATCTTGTGACAGATTACATACAAAGGTCTGCACTGTGCTCTTTGTCAAGTTCCATAAATCAGGCTGAGATCAAGTACCAAGAAGATGAAGTAAATGGTAAAATAATTATGTCATCATTTTTAAAAAGACTGGTTATGTCATTGATAATATAAATCAACTCTTGTCTTATTTGGAAATTACAATAAACATGAGCTAAACCTTTCTCATGACTCAAAATATAAAAAAGGGGATTGCACTGATTATCACCTTTACGCCAGTTTCAGGCCAAACTATGACAAACTATGAAGTTGTTGTTTTTCCTTTTGATATAAGTTTGTCTTATAATTTTAAAGACTTATCCTGTGCTCTGAGGGTTTATTCATTTTGCTTTCAATGAACTACTTTCTTAACATTTGATTAAATGACTTGATATTCAGCACATTATGGTTTTTATAAATATTCATCAAGATCCACCACATACTGTATGTCATCCTAACTTACTGTTTTAGTTCAGGAAACAAATAACAAATGCAGATTGAAAGAGCTGTAAGCTGATTCATGAGAACTGTCAGCTTATTTAAGTGATGAAAGGCAAAGTCATCTGTTTCCTTGGGTTGTCATCATTTAAGAACAAATGCCATTTAAGAAGTGAGAACTGAGTTGGTGTTGTGAAGGAACATATAAGAGGGGAATAATAGCTCCACAGCATATAAGCTAAAACACATTCATTTCACCACCATTGTGCTGCAGGATTGTGTTCAACTCTTTTGCATTGACTGTTTTTAAGCGTACAGACACTTCCATGTCAGGAACACTGAGAGACTGTTTTAAAGTACATATTTGCTGAATATTTCATGCTGAAAAAGCACAAAAAACCACAATTCAATCCAGTATATATTGACTTTGGTGCTGTGTATTAGGTCGTGCACCCGACTTAGATAAGCGATAGTCCTCAAAGCGGATGGCCCAGTCTCGACCCATAACACTTGTCGTTCTTCGCTCTCTCGTGGTAGTTTACGACGTTCCAATGTTTTGTGGCTTCCAGCAGGGTGGGGCCAAAAGCAGGAGAAAAAATCCATCTGCTGAAAGACAACTGTGGCCCACACCAAGCACCCGGACTTGAACATGGATAACAAAAGGAACGTGTGTATGTGTGTGTGCGTGTGTGTATGTCTGTTTTTTGTTTGTTTTTTAAGAAAAAGTACAACACCTAAAATGTCTGACTTTCCTGCTCACATCCTCAAGAGTTTTTCAACCAAAGGTTGGGAATCTTCCTCACAGAAGCTAAGCTCTATTTTGATTACTGAAAAAGGAACATAACAAGAAGCTGAAAAAAATTTAAGAGAGGAGGAAAAGACACAGAGCATTATTTTTGTGCACGCAATGTAACAAATTCTTATTTTTTACAAAGCATTCTGGATGTTTCAGGGTGATTCAAGAAAGAGTTGAAACACAATGTGTCTTTTATTTTTTTGTAAAATATGCAAACTTGTATGTTTGTTTTTCCTGATGTCTGTTGTTTGACTTTCTATTGGCAGCAGCAGGGACAATAATTTGTACAGATTTCAGAACGTACACAAACTTTATTGGTTTGATGTGTCTTTTCATTAACCGTTTAAAGCTACTTCTTCCTGTAACTGCTGCAAAGACAATATTTACATTTAAAGTTTAATTTAACTTGCAACCATTCATTCATATGTGAACAAAAGACAATCAATTATTTGTATTTATATTGAATTAAAGTTTTATTTTGTGGAGTTGTTACATCATTTAGACATACATTTATAAGGAAGCTATTTAATACTTACGTTTTTAAAGTCAAGTTGAGAAGACTCTAAAGGATGTGTGCCCAACATTAATAAATACCTCTTACATTTCCCCATGAAATTACATCAAAATTGTCATGTAAGACCTGAGTTAATACTAAATGTAGTTGTGTTGTGTCATAGACCATTTGTTGTTGCATCCGTGTCAATGAGAAGTGGTTTTAAGCGGTTCTATTATGACATCATTGGTTACATCCTGCTTTAGAGTTGATTGGTTACTGATAGAGTATGTGTACTAAGAGCAATGCAGTTACTAAATTATAATGTAGTTTTGCAATAGCAATGAGGGAAATCAAATAGAGAACTAATAAAATCCCTGAGAGTAATTAGTGTGATAGGAAAGGGAACTGTAAGTCTGTTTTTTTTTTCCAATGCTGCTGCTGAGTTTGATTTTTCTTCCAGTGATGTTTAGTTTGTAGAAAGTTCATGTTCTTTGTTTTCTTTTTGTCTGTCACTTGAAAACCTTCTGAGCTTCTTTGCCTTATTTTTGATGAATATATCTTTGAAGTAGATTGGATTTTAGCTTTAGGATGACCTTTTGATAGAAAGTAGATGTTAGTTTTATTTTTCTCCACCTTGGGATTGACGCTGTTTTCTTATGCACATAGATTTTTCTCTTGCTTTGTTTCCACACGCAACAAGAGAACAACTGTTCTTCACCTCGTGTCTTCTGTCCTCATATTGTGTGGCCTGTGTAGAAAGCCTTTTGATGAGGAGTGCTGAACCAAACGATGACTTTTGTTTAGTACTGATCCAAAAGATTCATACTGAGGCTGTCTCTGCATTGTTGCTCAAAGACTTCATATGTACAAGCCCAGATATGCTTTGACAGTCCATCCAAATATGTTGAACTTTAATTTATACAGAGATCATAAACTGTAGATATGTAGATAATAGGAATCATGGTTTTACAAAAGTACCGCTCACTAGACCATGGAAGTGCCATTAAAGACGACTCTTAAAGACTTTAGTGAGACAGTTTGTCTGAATTAATTTGTGAGTGATCCAAAACTCAGCAAAAACGATTTGAAGCGAAGCCTTAATGTTTTCTCTTAGGAAGAACTGCCTTGTGTCTCATAGGATCAATACGTAGTTGTAAATACTATGGTAATTATGACAGGCTTATTTGAATGCCATTCAGGTGGCCGTTGCGTCAGACAAGTTAGCTGTACGGTTGCCAGGTGCTTTTCCTTCCTGCTCCTCAACCATCCATATTCAATCCAGTGGGGAAAAAAACAGTGTGATCACGACTTTCTCAAAGCTTGCAGTTTGATGATTCTGTTTTTGTCTTTATATATTTTCTTCACGTTTTTGTGTGTTTTTTATTCATTTCTACAACCAAAGATGTTGTCGCCACCAATCTTTTTTAGCTCGTTGTCTCTGAATAAGGAGCTCTTTTCTGGTTCTGATGGTTGGTAACAGGCACAGAATTTTCTACATTTTTTATCTTTATTTTCTTTTTAATGCAATTGTTCTCAGAATACTCCAAACAAAACAAAATATTTAGTCTTCAAATTAAAAGGATTTTTATCACCCTGTGTTAAACAGTTTTCCTCATACCTCATAGATTATTTGAGAGTACACATGACTCTTTGATTCCTCAATAATGTGTGAGAAATACAGACCAGTTTTCAGACACAAGAGCTAACGTTGTATAAAGTCCTTTTTCTCTCCTTCCACTTCTAATCACACAATTTGTGTTCTTTTCTTCTTCTGTGTTTTGTGATCTTTTTTATGATTTATGCCATGTCCAGAAAACACAGTGATAACCAATTGTTCAGATTCAGTGCGCCATGAAGGAAAATGTCATGGATATTGTTTATATGTTCAGAGAAATGATATTCCATGTGTTAGCCATTACTTTTAATACGAAAACAGGTTTTTGAAACTATGAAATGACCACTTGTTACAATGCAACGTTTATTTATTTTGTTTTTGTTCTGTTTTTATTTTCATTTTAGATTTTATAAAAGATATTTTGGTGCTCCAAATTGAAAAAGCATCAGGAAAATCATTTAATCTTAAAAGCGGATGAAATTTTAGGACTGCTTCGATCAATGGTGTGCAGTATAGAGAGCACGCAAAATTTGAAACAAACAAAAAGTTGCTTGCACTTATTATTCAGTTGACACTAATTTAATATGCTCTATTTGTCAATAATGTCCATTTAATGGCTTATTTCATAGATTCAAAATGTTTTGCTGCTAAAACAGGATTTCTAAGCAGATGCTAAGATGTTGCCCAGTTTGGATTTTTTAAATGTGCATATTTACTTTGATTTGGTTACAACAGAATATCCATTAGTTTTATGTTTGCAACAACAGCATCATGATAATCATGTACAGAGTATAGAATAATAATAATAGTACCTGTTATTTCGTATTCTTACTTGATTTAAAGAAAAACATGTTGACATTTTTCAACCTGAAAAAAAGGCCTTGTTGCTCCTCACTTTTGAAACCAACTTCGTGTGAATTCCAGACATTTTGGAAATCCTCTGGGCTCGTCTCACTCTCCTGCTTGAAAACACTTTTCTTATTTATACAAAAACTCATTTTGTACAGTTTTGTTAGAGGAAAGAGGTTTTGATATTTGGTTATTTTGCAAAGCCACTTGGCTACTTTTGTCTTCCTGTGCCAGAGATGCTAAAATTGTCTGTAACTCGTGTTTTTTTTATTGATTGAGATAAGATTGTTTTTTTCTTGGTTTTATCTTTGAATTTGACCACGTCAATTGTTTCCTTTTTTTTAAAAATAAAATCCTTGTTTCAATGAATGTTTGAACTGTGCTTTATGTCTTGTGGTAATTATTAGAGTCCAGAGGCTCCATACTTTGCAGCAGGTGAGTCTTGGCTGTGGCTCAGTGGTAGAGTCGTTCGTCTCTCAACAGGAGTTTTGAGTCCTTGGGCAAGACGCTTAACCCCAAGTTGCTCCTGCTGTTTCGTCTGCAGCATATTTATTTTTTTGTATGAATGGATTGGTTACTATTGATAGACCTAATACATATAGCAGCTCCTGTTAATGTGAGTGGATGGGTTGGTATGACCTGCCTTGTAGAAGTGCTTTGACTTACTCTTTTCTAATCTTCTAATTACTCACTATACAAGCTAAAGTCCAGTTACCATTTAAGCATCTTGTGACTTCAGATGAAAATGGGGTCACTGTTTCAGGTTGTGGGGGACATGGCCCCTCAATGTTAAAAAATATAAACTGAAAAATACTTGTTAGAAATATATTTGTAGTATGTGATGAATGAGCAGCAGTACTTGTATATGTTCTTTTTTTATTTACTCATCTTTTTCTTAAATTAGCATTACTTGAAAAAAGCCTACGTTCATTACTATGTGCTTACCAAGATTGTATCATTTTAAAAAGTGTTCTTATTGTGCTACAAAACTTAAACCCTTGATGTGAAATGTGCAACATAGTTGTGTTGCAGTATATTGTACCTACAGTAAATCTTAGTACTCATTTCCACCACACACATTTAAGACACTGTACATTGCTTGTTTTTATTGCTTTATTTATGATTATGTCAGAATGAAATAGACAACTCAACAACAAGTTTAAATGCTGTGATTTCACTCTACAGTTTAGATATTTTTAGTAACAGTCATTATTCTATTTTACATTGTAAAGGCCACATTAAAGTTACAATAGAAATTGCAACTGCTCTCTAATAACCACATGTAGTTAAAGGATGTTTTTCTATGTGGTTAGTGTCGTTTTTTAGCTTTCAGAATTCATACAAACAGTATTTTCCATAAAAACACACGTACACAAACTAAACTTTTTTATACGAAAATATTTTACACAAATACAGTTAACTATTAAAAGTTTTGTTGTGTATTAGAAAGGAGTATAAAACAAACTGAGCCTTGTCTACAAAGGTTTTAAAATAGTCTCTGCTTAAATTAATCGGTTTCTTGAATCTTCCCATTTTTGGCCCCATGAGTAAAACTAATTACATCTGTCACATCACAACTCTCTTTGGTAGGTTATTTACTTATGGGTTTGGTGAGTGTTTTGTGTGTGTGTGTGTGTGTGTGTGTGTGTGTGTGTGTGTGTGTGTGTGTGTGTGTGTGTGTGTGTGTGTGTGTGTGTGTGTGTGTGTGTGTGTGTGTGTGTGTGTGTGTGTGTGTGTGTGTGTGTGTGTGTGTAAACCATAGACTGTAAAAATAAACACACACTGGTTCGGGGTCGGGATCACAGTTGGCTCCTGAACATTCTGAATACAGACCATCAGAATGTTTAAGAGTAAACTGAACACTTACATTGTGGTATCAGAGAAGTGACAGACCTAGCACTATGGGTTTGACTACCATAACAGACCAAACAGATGGTTCTTACTTCAAAGAAAAGGGACAAAACTTCAATATAATGATTCAGAGAATTATAAATCCCAGATGTTGTGAGGGGATGTGTGTTTATTAGGGGAAAAATCCAAGTTGTGATGCTAAGAGTCTGGATATTGCAGCTGAGGGGCAAAAATACATGTTTTAATCACGCCCTCCTCCAAAAATCTGTAATAAGAAGCTAAACAGGTAGATAATGTCCAGGTAGATACTGAGTGTGGCAAAGACGTACTCCTCTGGACTGATAGTGTAGCGCTTGTTCCCGAGCAGCAACTGAGTGTCAAACGCCAGGAACTGTAACAGAAAATGAGACGGGTGGGGAAAAAAGTAAGTTAATGATTTAGAAAAATATATTGATTATTTGGTTTTGCTATTATATCTGGTTCTCACCAGAGTAAAGAGGATGGCTCCTATCACAGCATAAATGGCATGTAACCATGGAACCTGTGGTGCAACAAAAACAAAGCATTACAAAACCCAGATAAGAAGGTTAGAAGGATGCTAATTGAAAAAAGACAGTACAGAGCACCACTAGATTATCCACGAGGTTAATCCCTCCTCACACACCTGAATATGGACAACAGCACAGAGGCATTAGGCTGCAAATGCTGTTTAGATAACTGCTTTGAACTGCTTCTGGAAAGTTGTTTGTAGACGTACAGTAAAAGGGTCAGGGAGGGACTTACATATCCAAATGGGACAGCAATGGAGATGGTGATGGCACAGAGGAGCATGACCATACACAAAGAAAACAGGACACCTTGACAGGATGTGACGTCAATCTGTGACAGACAAAAAGACAGGTGATGGATTTATTTAACTTTTTGTCATTCTGTTTTGTTACTTGGATTCTGTTTGAAGTTTGGTTTAAGCTCTTCTTCTCACCTTGCTCTGGAAGCTGAAGATGGTGACAGAAAGACAAACCACGGATGTGATTCCCAGACACAGAACCACTGACTTAGTGTTGTAAAAGCTAGAGAGGAAAGAAGACAGTCACGTTTTTATTGACTTTTATTATGAAAAGGCTTGGATGAGTTGTCTCAAATCACAACATGTATATTTACCTTGACATGAACCCCATCATGAAGGCCATGCTTAAAGTCTGATGGGAAAAGTAAAGATGAAAGCTATCATGAGTATCATGTGAGTGTATAAGTAAAGTACTGTGTATTTTATTACATTGTGCTGTTATAATGAAGAAAAATACTCACAAAGAGAACTAGCAAAATAATGTTCCAAGGGAACTGCCTCCTGTTAAGATAGAAAAAAAAAGTATGTTTGCACATACATTACATTACGAGTATAAATAATAGTTTGCCTTTTTTTAGTGATACCCAATTAATTTTTTCGTATGTTTTTTTTCTTTTTGCGTATTTCTTTGAATTGTCTGGATGTTATTCAAAATGAGGGCTTGAACTCAGTGATTTCTCATGGTGTCATAGGGTTGAATGAATCAAAAAAAAGCTTACCTCAGCTCTCCACAGCAAGACAGTGCGATGTAAGTGGCAAAGAACATTAAACTAAAAAAACGGGGAAAAGAAATGTATTAGTGTATTTTGTACGGCCTTGAACTTTGACCCTTCACTTCCTGGACAACTAAGCAAGCTGTGGTGAGCGATCTGAGCAAAACTATTGATGACACAGACGAGCAGAATGGTGGATTAAGTCCACAGAGATTTCTATCCATAATCGTGCCAGATCCACTCAGTTAAGACTTGAACATTGTATTTACATACCACCTGCTCTCTACCATGGATCATAATGTGTCTTCATTTAAGTGCAATAAAAAGTAACTATTTTCATTGTTTCTGGCCATGTGTTGAGATGCAAAGATATTGGTCTGACACTGTGTTTTAATTATCTGTTGTTTTTGGTGTTCAAATGGACTTAAAATGAATGTGCTCCTCCTTGGTTTTCTTGATGTTCATATTGCGAAAGCAATACTTTTGCCAAGAGAAGGACAGGTGTGCTTTTCTAGATCAAAGACTCTATACCTACACAATAAAAGTCCTTGCGCAACTTATAATGTAACATATTCATGTGAATATATTACATTCATTCAATAATACTTGTTGGACCATTTCTATAAGGTATGGGACTCGTTTTACTGGTCCTATATGTTGTCAGCTTCTATATCTCCTTTTTGTCTCTCTTATTCTAATACCAGCCTTGCTATAACCTTGCCTTCTGTTTACCTTGTTGGTGCTACATTTCTTAGAAATAGTTGGACTGAGAGGTGACTGGGTCTAGATATTTCAATGTACTTTTTTTTCTTTAACATTCGTGACAATCTTTTAGTTTTGTTTCTTGTTATTGCTGCATTATTTTGTTTCTTGCTTTGTGTGTATTTTTTTTAAACTTGTGCTTAACAATTTTAAGATACTTTTTTTTTTTTTTTAAATCGAAGTAACAGGAAAAAAATGTTTCTTTGTGTACACTTACTAAGATGCCATGTACAAGCCAGGATGAGTCTGAATATAATATCTCACGGGTGCACTGTATAGGAAAGAGAAAAGCAATGAATTCAGTTAAGTTTTAAAAACACATACTTTCATTTTTAATGGTGACATAGAAAAGCCAACGAGTAGGCTACATACCAAAATGAGAACAAAGCCACAATTGCCACTGTGACAAGCAGCTGGACCATGAGAATGGCATAGACCTGCAGGAAGACAAACACCATGTCAAAGTACTTGAAGTGTCACCATGATGGGTATTTTATTTTAAATAAATGCTTTAGTACCTTCCTGATGAAGGTCCGCCTGATGGTCTTGTCATCCCAGACAAACTGGGCCTCCATCTCACCGTAGCCTTGAGAAGGAGATAAAGCAGGAAACCTCTTACTTTTCATAAAGTCATTTTCAACATGTGTGAAGTCCAACCATAACATAACACTCAAACAAAGTGTTTTTTTTACTTAATCCGACTTATATTATCCACCAGTATTTCTATTCACAAGTTGAAATATGATTATGATTATATATGCTGTGTACAGTCTATACAGGAGTCAATACAGAGCTTGATGACATTAGTTAGACAACACATCTTTTTGTGTTTAATAGAATGTTAAATGGTCAACCAAAAGGAGTTACACGGAGAGTTATTTACCTGCTGTCGCCTCCTGATAAGTAGGGGGCTCATTTTCATCAATCACCTGCTGGGATAGAAGAAATGTTTGCATGGACATACCAGTATCTAATCAGTCATCAAAAGCATCATTCTTTCCATTAGGTTTCATGTTTCACACAAGAAATATCCGACCGGTGGTTTCACTTTTACCAAAGTTTCGTTGCTGTTAAAGTTTCCTGTACACAATGGCAGATTTTTCTACAAAACTACCTCTATGTTTCATTAGGTCAAAGGATTAGGACGGATCTGATGGGCCTCCATCTTTTTGTAGCCACTGCCGATAATACGGTACAGAGAAACCAATCTGTATTAAATATGATTCCTCACACTAATTGAAAATTAAAAATGTAATCGTCATAATTTGTTTGATTATTTTTCCCTTCTGTTATATCGTCTGTGCAATTCTTTAATCTTCTCATTCATTTTGTATTCAAGTTCAAGGAACAGACAGAAAATGAAACATTAAATTGTATGAATCTTTTAAAAAGATCAATGAAAAAGTGATACCACAAAGCATGAAAGTAAAAAACATACCTTTCCCTTTTTCATGATTATTCCCTTTTTCCCACTTATGACGTTGTTGATGAAGAAGTCTCTTCTCCAATCACAGGTCAAATATATTTTTGTAGTTCAGTAAATCCAGTGTTTATAGGAAACAACAAGATAGTCTTCTCTTGTTAAACACAGAACTGGTGGTAGGACAAACTGCAAGCAGAAATGTTGTCTGTAGCATAGATGTTGTTCTGAATTTATCTCCCGCATGCGGATTACTTTGAAGCTTTAAAGGCCTCCATGTGGTTAATCTCTTTCTAACCCTGATCCCAGGCCACCCCTATCATCGGTCTAACAAGGACATTCTAGCAAAGTCCAGGTAGCCTAAAAGACTGAGATGAAGCCAGACCATACCACTACTGTTGCTAAACAGGGGTGTTTTTCATGTTTCTCTTGAATGGCACAAAACTCTCCAACAGTGTTTCAGGACAGTTAATCATATTAGTACCAACTATAATGACTCAGAGTCCTTACCTATCTGAATTACATGTGCATTACACAAGTTTTGCTCCACTTCAAGGGGGGCAGGGGGAGGGGGTGTGGCTATGACATGAGAAGAAATGTCATAACCAGCATTTCTTTATTAATATGGTAAAATCTTCAACTACGCATATTAAAAAATAAAAAAACGTACACATGTACATTCGTTTATTAACACAGTACATTCATCGACAACGTGGCTTCATAGTGTTGTATACAATAATATAATATGATGCTTGACTTTTGACTTCAAGTTCAAGTATGTCATCAATGTTTTTGTCCATTCCTGTAACTATTCATATGAATAAATTGAACAAAACCACTTTGGACTTTACTTAAATTATGTGTGCTTGAATAATGTGGCTACACCACAGTAATCTGCAGAGTATATGACATCATGTTTTGCGTGTGTGTGTGTGTGTGTGTGTGTGTGTGTGTGTGTATTTGTAAGAGACTTGCTTTGTAACAGGTAAATCAGACTAATGAGATTAAAGTTAAGAACATTACGGAGCACACACATAACCAGAGATAATGAGATGTACTGACAGCACTAACCTTTGATCTAAAGATGAAATGAAGTGTTATCTGATAGACAAAGAATTTAATTGATTTTTTTTTTTTTTTAAAACACAGTATAAAATAAGGCTCCAAATAGAAAAGTACTGTCCACATTTCAGGGTTTTCACATGTTCCTTGACACAGTTCCTGTCTTTATCATTCTGAGACCATAAACAACAAGTTTGGGATGAAGGACATCATGTCAGGAATGTGGTGTGGACGTGTCGAAGCAGTATAACTTCTTTTGAAAGAGGATATGAATAGCTGAATATAAAGATTCTGACCAGAGTGCTTCAATCGCAATGTACGCAACTGAAAAATAATCGCTGGCCACAACAAAAAAATGTTTTTTTGTTTTGTTTTCTATATTTGACAATTGTTAATAACCAAATAAAATACAATAACCCAGAACAAAACAAGAAAGGAATGTAAAAAACACGAAGGCCAGTCCTGTAAAATAGCATGCTATTATTATCAATGTAGATTCTATTGCGCTTTCTGAATCAAAGTAATTTACTTGAACACCCAATTTGATCCTTGAAGTTATTCTGAGTCACACTCCTTATCAGTAGGTGGCGCAAAATGCACCAGTTCGTTGTTTGCCAACTACCATTAAAACTTAACGAAGAAGCAGTAGAAAAAGTAGCTGTGTTTGTGGGTGCTGTCTTGAGTTGAGTGAGTGCAGTTTAGTGTAACTGTAGTCGGCTCACGTCTGTGTCAGTTTTTCGGTGAGTGATAATCGAGTACTATTTCTTTTAAGCACCAATCAGCATGTAGCCTATCTGTGTCTGTTCCCATCTTTCTGCAAAAAAAGTTTTGCAAGGTCCCCAGAACATCAGAAACAGAATCAGCTTTATTGACCAGGTATGTTCAACACACAAGGAATTTAACTTTGGTAGACTGTGCTCTCTCTGTACACTGTAAACATTAAATAATAACAATCAGCTAAATATATGAACAGTTAATTTAAGACTAATATGTAGAAGACTAAATAAGATAATAGTGCAGTGATGAGTAGTGCAAAAAGGATGATGGAGTAAACATGAGGTAGTTATCTTTTGCAGTATTTACATAGGAGAGTGTGTGTAGATGGTCATTGAAATTAAACAATGTATACATTCACAGTGACAGAGTAGTTCCAGGGTTATTTCACAGCAGCAGGTCTGACACTCTGTGACTGTTTAGTGTTCATCAGAGTGACAGCCTGGGGGAAGAAGCTGTTCTTATGACAGGTTGTTTTGGCATATTATGTAACACCTGCCAGAGGGGAGGAGCTTGACCAGTCTGTGTCCAGGGTGTGAGGGGTCTGCTTTCCTGACCCTGGACCGGTATAAGTCCTGAAATTGGGGGTAGGGAACACATATAGACTGTAAAAAGACCAGTCTGTAAAGTGCAGCATTCTTCCAGCATCATCACCCCAGTGTTTACGCTTACTGCCACCAGGTGGCATCAGCAGATGAGAACATGTCCTGCGATTGATATTCAAAAGGGAACATGTGCCAGACATACAACGTTGTCATTTACCTTAATTATGTGCTTTTGTTCTTAGGGAGGTATATTTACCATTTGCAGCACACCGAAAAGACTAGCCTATAGCAATTATTCCACTTCCACTTGACATGTGATAGGCATACTTCCCAATTCCAACTGTACAATCCACCATTCTTACAAAGTAGACAGAAACATTGTTAGAGTGGGGTTTTTTTTTATTTGCAAACTCTATCTGCTGTTTAAGTAAACATGACATGGCCGAATGTCTCAGACCAGCTGTGAGCTGATACTGTTTTCCTAGTGATTCAAATGTCATGGTGTTGCCCTGTTTTGAAGTCTTTTTATGATTTGATTAAATGTACAACAGAAGTAGAGGCATTTGTATGTTTTTTATTCACATATGGTATGAGTTGCGGATATTTGTGTCTCTCTGTCTACTTAAACATGACGTCACGGCCAAAAGAAGTTTCTGTTGTTATGGTTCTGTCCAGCAGGTGGCATGTGAAGACCACTATCCATTTCATAGAAATTACTAGAACACTGGTTGATATACTGCAGAGATCTTTTTTTTTCTTTTTTCTTTTTTATGGCTAAGTTTGAAAAAAAGAAAAGGTTTTGGAGGCAGCTTTTGGTTGAGATATGTAGAAAACAGTGGCCTTTTGCGATGATATATATATATATATAATTATTTTTTTTCACTTAAAAGCGAATTTTGAATGAAAGCATACATGTAATTCTAAATGTGGGAGAATAATCTCCTGATTTTTAAAAATGAAATCATAGAAGGGGGAGGGGCTGCTAGTCACAGTCCTTACTTTCTTCTGTATATTTTAGAGTAAATGTGAGCTTCTGTTAGGATTTCATTAAAGAATATCAGGATATGAATAAAACATTGAATAAAAGATGAGATTGATGAAGATGAGAGTCCCCCCAGTGGTGGTGGATTCCTCTTGTGTCGTCTTCAATCCTGACTAATCATCTGTGGAGCATTTCCATGCTACGTCCTTAAAAACCTCCAGTTCACGTGTGTTTCACTGAACATATTTCATGAAACAGAGTCCATCTTAGTTAAATGTTTTCTTCCCAATGGCTACTTTGTTGGCTTTATTCTGGAGTTGCAAAGAGCATCCACTTCTTAAGTGATTGTTATTGAAATTACATGTATTTGTTATCACACACTAAAAGATCAAGTGGTGTTTCTTGTTAGCAAGGAAGCACCCAATTGCTCTTAACCCTGGAGCACGATTGACTGATTGCTTCTGTTGCTAAGCTACAGCAATACTAGTGGTAGAATCACAATAGGAGGAAAAATGATAATAACGGAGTACAAGGAAAATGCTTTATGATGTTATTTAATAATAGTACTCTATGGTGTCACCATAAAACATTTACAAAATATTCACAAGGTGATACACTCAGTTGACAATACATATATCTCAATTATATATCTTCAAATAAAAAGTTTGTACTTGGAGCGCACAAAGTAAATGCTGCTTTCTCTTTACAGTCTGTATAGCAGTCTATTAGTCAAGATATTATACAATGTATCAACACAAACTTCATTTACATATTTTATAATCTGTAAACTAACAAGAACAATAAAAGTAATGTACAAAATTTACAATAGAACACCTTAACACATAACCCCTCATACATGGTCTAAAATGACCAATAATTTCTCCCTGATTATCGCATACAAATACAATGCAGCTTACTCTCATTTCTTAAAAATGTTATTCACTTCTCAATCACGGATGATTTTTATAAAGATTTCTCACATGTTGACATTTTGTGAGAATAGCTTATTTCATTTAAACAGGGCATACACGTCCTTCCAACTGCTTGTCATATATTTCTATTGCTATGTTATATATTCGACCTCAAGAGGTCTTCTGAATGGATGAATGGAAAAAAAAAGTGCCCTTTGCACAATATAGCATGGATTTAGTTTTTATAAAATGGTAGATGGTGAATGTTTGTACATGTTTCTGTTTCCCTGGGCAAGCGTATGTGCTTCCCACTGTTAGCCCTTGTGAGCTGGGTGGAGTTCAAAGTCTGGTGAGGAACAGCAGGCTCTTTCTTCTTTTTGGTCTCCGGAACAACAATACTGACAACTATGACTTGGTGGTCTCATGTTTACTTGAAAACCAGAGGAAGAACACAGTCCAGGTTGTTGTTAGGCAATTCTGAAGGAAGAATCAGTTTGAGTTCAGGAGCCCACTTTCCTGCCGTCTTTCACTGATTTCTTTATCAAGATCATCTCTCTTTCATTGCATCGGACTTTGCATGGCCCCCACAACAACTGTCCATCATGCATAGGCCAGTGTGCTGGATGTGGCAGGCCAGGCCAGGCTTGCATGGGGAGGTCCCCAAAGCAGATACCTCTGTTGAGTTAAGCTCTTTGAGCTCATGGATCTATGCGGAAAGCTAAAAGCTTGTCAGAGTGGTGGTTGTTCAAGGTGCGTAGGTCTGGCAGACGTAGCAGCAGCTTTGGGAAGAGAGTGCTGTCATCTGGGCGACGACTGGTGATGAGAGAGCGAAGAGCTTTTATAAGATTCTCCTGCAACTGCTCCACTGCTCCAACCTCGACGATACCAGAGCGATCTGGAGAAAGAAAGGGGACATTTAGATTCGGCACAGGACAAAGCGTGTCAACAGTGTTTGCTTGTTTAAATGTATGATGACGTGTCTTACCAGCAGAAACGAGCACAACAGCCATGAAAAGGGCCATCTCATCTGGCTCCAAACACATAGATCCAAGCTTCTCGCTGAATTCAAACATGCCGTCCAATAAGGAGCCCATGCCAAGAGCCCTCAGCGATGCCAGGGAGTATGTCTGCCCATTAAGGAATGTCACTGTCCTCTCCTTGGGATCAAATAATGAGCAGAACCTCACCATCAAAACCTGTGGACACAACCAGAGTCAAGTCAAGATCAGATCATACGTAGGCAACAGAATAAATAGTAAAGAAAATCTCCCAAGTTACCACCAAGAAAATGTAACTGGTTGTACCTGGAAAGTGCCGGATTTGAGTAGCATGACCTGATCATGCTGGCTTAGGTTCTGGAAGCCTGGGATGCTCTTTGCAAACTCCACTACCTCTTTAACAGCAGGAGTGAAGCATTGGGAGAAAGACTCCCACACCTCCTGACTTGAACGACTGGCTGGGGCCACTGGACAGGAATTGAGTGGACAAGCCTACAGAGGAAAGGGGAGAGAAAATAAGTAAGAATGTGTCATGGACTTTTCATTGACAATCAATAGATGTTCAGATTCTGGATATGACAAAAGGAGGAGGACAAAAGGTCTCACCAGCACTTTGGCTCCTCCGTTCAGCTTCCAGGGACAGGGACTTTGGTTCTGAGAATCTCTGGCTATGTAGCTGCTCTGATTGGCTGAGTAGGCCTGAGATGATTGACTGCCACTGAAGGGACACTGATTCTGATTGGAAGAGAAGTTGTACTTGGAGTTGTCGACATTGGTGTTATTGGAGTTTCTGTTGTTGCTGGGTGCCATGGGGCAGGTTGTGGTGACATGGTAGCTTGATGTGATGTTTGCCTGCTCGGCCCGAGCTGTGTGCTGCGTCTGGGTTGTCGAGTGTGACATGGAAGCTTCTTGAACCTGATTGTTTTGAACTGAGGAAATGCCTGTGTTACTGCTGACAGCTGCCATCATGGGTAGGTCCTCTTCGGTTTTAATGAAGCGATTGCGGTAAGACTGTGATATGGAGCCTGCTCCTTCATTCGTCTGATTTGGTGGACTGCAGGGAGCGTCGGACGGAGATGACACCTCCATGTCCATGGAAGCTGATTCGTTGAGACTGTTCATGTAGCTTTGCATCTCATCCAATAGTCGCTGCTTCTCCCGTTTGGGAATACGCCCAAAACGCACAGCTGAGGACAGAAGAGAGCATCCTCTGTTAGCAATTAATGGCATCGAGCTTTAATACCACTGCCAGATTCTTAATGCCAGAGATGCAGAGTAACATTCAGACACGTTAAATGATTATCACATTTTACAATTCAGAGAAACAAGAACCTTTTTTATACCTCTTTTATATTTTCATGTCTGACAATTGAGCAGTAATTTCTATGAGGATTACTAATCCAGAGACCTTTATTTAGTCTCTGAATACATTCAACCCAATACAGACACTCTAGCCTTTATCCCATCTGATGGCCTCATCCTCCTTTAATCTAACCTTTACAATCCTCCCTTCCCCCTTTTCAATACTGCACCTCAACTGGCAGCCCTATTAATAGTCCGCTGTACGCACCACCTCCTCCCCCCACCTCTCTCTCCCTCTCTCTTTCTGTCTTCATGTTGAGAGCTCACTTTCTTTCTTTTCAGGGGAAGTAGGTCACTGGGTCGACAGCACTGAACAAGATGTCATTAGCAAAGTAACAAAGTGAGAATTGGAAAGGTAGAACAGAAAAGAGAGACAGCTAGGTGAGGTGAAGGGAAGGGAAAAGATTGGATGCTTAAAATATGTACCTGTGCCCAGGGACCATGTTAACAACCCAAACATGAATATAAAATGTGGCTTTTGGGGTGTATAGCAGTTTTGTTGTGGGCTTAGGTAGAACATTCTGTTTATATTCTTGCTTTCATTTTTCTGCACATTCAGAAAATTTAAACGTGTAAAAAGATGTTGTTAAGTAAAAAAGTAGGCCTCCTGTTCATGTGATCATATAAATCAGCAGGTGATTTCTCATTCCCATATTTTGGCTTTTTTGGGTCAGCTAAAAGTGTTTGCTCCATAAAACCCATGATTTATTATCACCCAGTTTAGTCACATCCCAGGAGATCTGAGTCCTACAGTGAACAAAAGCAGCAGAGCTGATTAAGTGTAGCAATAATGTTTTAATTTCAGCTAAAGCTCTGTAGGTTTTGATTATGAACATGATGGAATAACATGTTTGTTTGTAAATGTCAACACTGAAAAACAATAGCATGGGCAGCGTTTCACATCTTAGTGAGCACATAGAGTAATCAACTCGCTGTGCCCCAATTTCCTAAAATAAACTATATTTGTCACAGTTTCTCCGTGACTGATGACTGCTGGGATTTCAAATGTGCCCTTCCCATAAATCAGACAGCATGCATGGAGGGAGGGAGATGGAAGGGACAAGAAGGCGAAAGGAGGAGAAAGCAGAAAGAAAGATGAAAGGAGATAAAGAGAAATGAAATATCAAGATATGGTAAGAGGAAATGTTTTTGTCAAACCTGCAATAGGAATTACATTTATCTTAAACGCTAACTATTATTAATAAACCTTGTTTATGTAGCCCCATGAAAACCATTCCTCTATGCTATGAAAAATAAAATCATTCAGTTGTAGTTGCCATATGAGTGACGATTTTGTTTTCAGGACATGAACAGTCTCTCACCATCTCTGGACATTCCCACGGAGAGACACTTCTTAAAGCGGCAGTGCTGGCAACGGTTTCGGTTCATGCGCATGATTATACACTTCTCATTCTTCACGCACATCTTGTAGTGGATATTCTGCTGAATGCTGCGTCTGAAGAAACCCTGGAGAAAGCACAACAAGGACCACGAGTTTGAATAGTGTCTTAAGTGTCAATGTGTATGTTCTTGAACCTACTGCGACATGATATTTTGATTTGACACTAAGAGATGAGATATAACACAAGCTTGGTTTGCTCACCTTGCAGCCTTCACAGGCATGCACACCGTAATGGAACCCAGATGCAATGTCTCCGCACACCTTACACAGAAGCACCATACCTCCGGTTTCTATGAATGAAGCATATATTCACCATTAGAGAAAGAATGCAATAACAAAGTACCTGCAGGTAAACATGGAGGGTAACAGGACAGAAGAAAGAGAGGAGTACTCACTGGTAAATGTGCCGGTGAAACCACAAGGTCTTTTGGCCACTGTGGGATGGCTGTAGGTTGCAGATGATACGGTGGCAACTTGGGCAACAGGAGCATTGTTTACTTCAGGAAACTGGAAGACCATTCTCGGGGAAGGACTTCCTCCGTCCCGTTCCCCTCTCCGCTTCAGAGGCCCGATCTCCTGAAAGGAGTTGCTCTCTGGCGATGAAGGCTGCGAGTGGGAGGAGGGTGACTGAGTTTGGTATCCACTTGAAGGGCTGCCAGGGCTAGGGCTGGCACTGCCGGATGAGCCGGCGTACAAGATAACACCACCTGGAGAAACAAAGACGGGCAAGAACTTAGCTTTCCCATCTTCATGTAGGTCAGAGCACACATGCGAGTAAGAGTGCAACTATTGAGCAATGCTCCACTTTGATTCAGCGAGCCTACTTGGCAGACTTTAAAGCACACAACCCTGATCATGTTTGGATAACAGATATTTGATCTGATGAATTATTTTGAAAAATATGTCGGCTACAGAAACAAAAGCTCTGACCTGGATAACTAGATACAGGCTTTGTATGCCAATGGGCTAGTTGCCAGTTGAAGAGTTCGAAGTGAATTAAAAAAAACTAAAAACACAAAGACCAGGCAAGATAAATACAATTATGTTGCTTGAACCAAAATTCACAAATTGTACAAATGTTATGTATATATTATGTTAATAGACTGTCTGAAATCTAAAAGACAAACCTCTAATATAACATTGTTGCAAAAAGTATTTCTGGACATCAATTACAAACAGAACAACAAATCAACATGACATGGCATAAAATGCTTTTAATATGTTACTGAGTCAGGCCATAAACAAGCCTTTGTGTAGGGCTGTCACATCAAGTCGGAAATGCCTTATTACCCCTCAACACACCGCCCACTCCCTCCTTGTTTTGATGACAGTCTTCTTCCCTTTCAAAACGAAAGACTGCCCCTCACGTGCAGGCAGAGCCAGCCAGCTGCCTCCCTGCTTGCTTTCAGCATCGATGTTTTACTCCTCTCCCTCCTCCCCTTCTTTTCAATCCTCCTCCCCTCTACTTCCCTCCCTCCCCGCTCTGGCTGTGGGCCTGCAGACCCATCTATCCGCCAGCCACCTGACCGGGAGCTCACATGGACTCTTGACACAGTTCCCGCCCGGCTCACAAGGCTCTTTGCGCAGTCCCGTGTAGACAACAGCAGCAGTACAATAACAAGCGCTGGGGCTGATCACGTTTGGAATAGAGAGCTGCTTTAATGCTGTGACTACAGCCCTAGAGGAAGCCAGCAGGACACAGTTAACTGGAGTTTCTGCATTCCACAATAAAACTGATTTGAAGGTCACAGTTACTAGTTATTAGAATTGTTATGTTTGTTTTATCATTAAAAACTATGAAAAATGAATTTTCCCATTATTTTTGGTGACATCATTTGCAATTGCAAGCCATCATCATCATGTGAACTATTGATATATTTCTGCTTATATAGGTCCCCTCGTCTTTATTTTAAAGTATGCCCTCCTTTCATTTGTCATTAGATCCCTGTGTCAGGTATCCAAATACTGGAGCACAACTGCCTGCCAACCAAGTTGCTGCCCATAAGCAGAAATTGTCTGCAAGCATCACTATCTTCGTTCAGAACCTGGGCTTGTATCACAATGATAACTTCCCCTTTAGGGGATCTAATAGACAGACAACTAAATGACAATGAGTAGTTAACCTTAGTTACACAGCTGCACTATGTAAAGTAAATAAACTAGTTTTATTTCTTATCTCCAACAATACCCTTGAACTTCTCACTCTGTCATTCTGTGCACTTTTCCTCTAGAGGACCTTGACTCATCGAAGAAAAAAAGCCTCCCTGGGCTCTTGTGCTTTCTCTCCTTGAGAAAACACGTGCTGTCTGTCTGATTAGCTTTTTAAGTGCCTCCTTAATTCCACTGCTCACACGTGTCAACACTGAATGCGAGGTACTCTAAGCTGTGTGGCTTATGTGTGGTGGCAGCTTCTGTGTCAGAGGTTCACATACAAATGTTGCATGTGCAAGTTTCTGGTTTTTGATGGAGAAAGATAAAGCTTTATGTGGACATGTGCATCACCTGCAGAGGGATAGGGTCACACCCTACTTGCCACATGAACTCCACACCCACCGTCTATATTCACATTCTCCGCCCCTGTGGCATAAAACCATTCCATGCAACCATTTCCTAGAATCTGGTGTGACTGAGTGCCAGAATGAGCACAGGTTAAAACATGTGACCTGTGGATACACACAGGGCCTTAAGAGCTCCAGCATAAACAAAACACTCCTACGCCCCTCCTTATTTGTCATGACTTCTCCTTATGTCTCGAAAGACATGCATGACAAGGAAACTATAGACACCATGCTCATAGTCTCGGGGGCGGAGACAGCTTAAGTTTACTTTTTCATGTGAACATTTACAACTGTACATACACGTGAAACAGCTGGCCACATGTCATGTGTATTTTCAGGAAGGCTTTGCAGGAGGACTGTTCCTAGAAAGCAACAGGGAGCAATTTATGATTTTGGTCACGTGAACCTCCATGAATGATTTTTTTTTTTTGCTAAACATTATTGATTCCATTGCATGTTTTCCACTCTGGACTTGTGTTTCAAAGGTATTGTAGGTTCACGAATGCATGTGTGAAAGACTAAGTGAAGAAGACGTAGTCAATCCTTGGATGGAATTACTATCTGTCACAGAATCAGCTTTTAATATAAATAAACTATGTGTGTGGATGTCTGTCAACTGACTGGCAACCAGGGTGACTCTGGTTTCAGGATTGATACAAGAGCCTAACGTTAAGTTCATTGTTTCTGTTGGCAGGAAAGACCTGTGACTCATTGATCTACTTAGACAAACAGAATATTTGTACCCTAAAATAAATGATAAATGGAATTTAATTCTGGGTAAATGAGAAAAACAAGTCTTCTTATGATCTATATATTTTGATCAGGCCATGGTCAACTCTGAAAACTGGAGGTTATATTTTAGACTCTTTATGAAAGTATGTATAATGTACAATAATTATACATCTACAATGACTCCAAATGTTTCATCGGGAAAAGGCACCATAAAATGATATGAAACTATATAACAGCCAATCCTTCAATATATTGAAGAAAACTGCTGCTTTCCCACCCCTGACAGAAACACTGGTGGTCTATGAACACAATAACGATAGTGTTATCCCACATAACAGGCTGAAAGGTTGCCATATGTGGGTTATTAAGTCGTCCGCGTACCATACAATAACAATTCAACATTAGAACTGTCATTTATTCAACATTTTAAACCTGTTAGAGTCACCACATCAAGAGGAAACATTCAAATATTGCTAAATCTCTCTGACCCACTGACCATCTATCCGCAAATAAAGAGGAATCCCCGTGCGAGCTCAGATAAAGAGGAGTGCACGCGGCGGAGGGGAGCGACCGAGCGGGGCGGGGTTGCTAGGGAATCAAGCGCATCACGTGGAAACAGAGGCTGTATACACGTGCTGTGAGCTCGAGGCGGGGTAACTGCGCATTGAAAATCAGGCGCATGATTCATCACGACGGATAGGATACTACCCATGATGCACTGGGTGGAAAACACAAGAACATACATGACAATCACAGCTGTAATACGCTGTTCAAGGACATTTTAATGTCTCGATCATCCTAATTTAATTAAGTTGGCCTCTTGTTGTCTATGTATTAGGCTGTATCTCTATCTTGCACCAAATAACACGCCAAAATCCGGTAACCTAATAATTTCATTTTTTTTCATCGCTCTCGACCTTTAGGACTGTATTGCCCTACTTCAAATAAACTAGGCCTAAAGTGGGCTGTTGTATGGCTGTTTCAGTCAATATCTGCTCAGTTAAAACATCAGCATAAATTCACAGATACGTTATTGTCAGACCTTTACACAAGACTATATAATCTGTAACTGAGCCACAAAGTTAAAGTTTAAATATTTCTCTCTTTTTTAGCCAACAATGTAGGCTACTGTACTAGAAGTGTACGTTTACTCAGGACCCGGTTTTTCTTCCAGCCACCTGTATTCATGGATGAATAACTTGGCACAGGTGATTTATCTGTGACTCAGGAGGCGTGACTACTCCCTGACACAGCGAGCCTACTCACATGTTTGAGGAGCGTTGGTTGGTTCCGAAAAAGTTGCCCCTCAGCCAAAGATACTACAAACTACCAAGTGAAGTGACACACACTACTGAAAAGGAAACGAGACCACACAAGTTCCCGTAAATGCCTCAGACCTCAGTCCAACACGATTCAAGATCACTATAGTAGCTGCCCCCAAATTTAAGTGACAGTGACATTCAATGAAACGAGAATATGTCCAATAAATAAATAGGTTAAGTGATATTGTTCACTGTGCCATCGTTTTGGATTGCGAAGTGAGTTTGTTTACATGCGGAGAATCGGAAGTCTACGACAAAGATTGACGAGAGAGGACTTCCCCCCCTCCGTGCTCAGCTCACTCACTCCCAAACTCTTCCTTATCTAAAGCCCCAAAGCTTTTGGCAACACGCCATCTATTACACAGCAAAATTACACTTAATAGCATGCAATTTTAATACCACAAATGATAGAATGACGCCTCAGCTGGTAACTAACAGATACTACCCAAAGCAGAACGTTTAGTTGAAAACAGATGCAGCTTCTATTTAAACGTCACTATTTTATGATAAATTTAATGCCAAGGTGCACAGGCTACGTGTTCTCTCTACTATTTAAATTAGCTATTGATTGTATTTAATTCATTGAAAGAAGAAGGCTATCTAAAAATCGCATTCACTGAATTATATTTAAAAAAAACGTATGATAGTTACATGTTAAATTAATCAATGTTTAATTCATTTAAATTAAACTATTCATGTACTGTTTATTGTCACGGTATTCAATGTAGAGAGGTGCAATGGCAGCTTATCTTTTGTCATAATGCACCACTGTCTGCATTTTTTGAATGACCGTAATCCTAAAAATAATTCAGAAAAATATTCGATATTACTTACCACCAGGACTGTGCTCCATGATTCCCAGAAGGTCGTTGTTCTGTTGTTCCGTGCTGTTTAATTCTGGAAGCTTAATATTGGATTGATTGCCACTGCTTGACACCGAGGAGTTTCGTTGATATAGGTGAAAGAATCGCAAACTGCCAAGGCATGGAGAGTGTATCCAAAAGATTAGACAAACAGGAGTGTGCACAGGGCATTTGGGGTCTTGAGCTAACCCAGTAAGCGTAAGACAAAAAAAAAATCTTTAAAGAAATTGGAACAGGTCTCGGTTTGATCCAAATATCTTCCAATGGTGAGTAGATGCACAGGGCAATATCAGCTCTCCGTCTATGCTCCGAAAGATGCCTAATGTTCAGATATCACTGAGCAGGGCTTCTCTAAATTACAAGAGGTCCCAAAGCATCCAACTGCTTGCCATGTACAGTCAACATTAAATCATGAACAGAGTGGAAGTACTTTAAACACTCCCCACTCATCAATAAGCAACACGCGTCTCAAAATAACCAGCACGTTTTCAGGTGCCTGAGAAATGTGACCAGTTTTTTTCAGCTCCCTTTTTTGTGTGTCCCGTCAACCGCCTGTTTGTTGATGTGTGTTAGGGATGTCTCCCCCCCGTATTTGCCCCCCTCCTTCTCTCTTTCTGTCACGCTCTCTGAAAACATTTCACCCACCTCCTTTCTTCAGGCCCCCACTCTTTTTACTCTTTCGCACTTTTTCATTGGCTGAGAGCCCCGCGTGGAAACGGCACATTGGGCTTGTTCTACATTGGAATGCTGGTTAAAGCTCTACAGCATGTGCGCATGGCATGTGAGCTCACGCTGCCCTACTGACACACATTTTATGCTAATGAGCTGCATGGGCTTGGCGATAACACAAAGAGGAGGGAAAAAGGAGAGAGGTCTCACTCCTGCCTTGTTTCCTGTGTTCACTTCACGTTCTTGCCCTTATCTCCAATTCAGTTCAAACTGGCTTTAATTGGCAAGGGAAACATCCGTCTACGTAGCCAACGCATGCGAAAATAAAACACGTTATCCTAATTTACAATTAGTGAGGCACTGAAAGATGATTTATAAGCTATAGCACATTTTAACAACAAGGCCATTCAAAGTGATTCACACAAGACATGAAAAGCACCATGACAAAGCGAAAAATAAACGTAAGAGTAGACCATTTAAAATCACTTCAACAATCCATTAGCAATCACATGACAAATGAAAATATGTGAAAACAAATAATATAAAACAGAAATATGATATTAAAGGGGGAATAAGTAAATAAATCCAAAATATATACAATCATTTGTTATTGAGAATTTTGGTATGGCTGTACAATAACATAATTGTATTATCATAATTGTAAATGTTGATAAAACATTTGGGGTTAAACCTAAAAATATACAATAAAAATGATTATTTGCTCTAAAAATATATACATTTAAGTATGGATAACTCAAGATAAAAATCTAATGGACATATTGTTGACATATTGTCATTGTTAACTTTTTTTATGTTGGTGACTAGTGTGACATGTAGGTTGCTGATGTCTTGGTACTGTGGACATGTGATTAAAAAGTGAAGCTGTTTCCACCTCTTGTTGAGCACAGTGGGTGCACAGTCTGTCCTCTTTAGGAAGCCAGATCTGTTTGAAGCAGCCTCTCTAAATGGTAAGGCTGTGCTCCCAAAATGTCTGTAAATAATCAAAGATTTCCTCTGTGTTTAATCAGTCACAGTGCACAAATATTCTGCCACTGTATAATCTCTATTTAGGAAAAAACAACAATTTAATTAGCTTTTTTTGGTTTGATTTTTTCCAGTGTATTAAATACTTTGATTTGTTGTTGTTATGTCAGTTGGTTTATTCAGTTGGTTTTCTCTGGGGCAGAACCAGCTAGATGAGGGAAGAGCTCTCAGTTCAGCCTGTCTGAAGGTGAGGGCTTTAGTATGGAGTATAGGGGAGGTCACTTTTTTTAGATGAGTATAAATGTGTTTTATCTTGATTCTGCTCTGCATGTATTTAATGTTTCCTGTTTGAGACAGAGAACAGCCCAGGTCAGGGAGAAATTGTGCAGAAGATCCAGGTGCAGTTATAGCACTTCCTTGAGCCTTCCATCTGTGAACAGCAGGTATTTGACTACAGTGTCTAAAAGAGGAGTGCCAGGTGCTGCAGACTGTCCTAATGCCCTTGCCGACTCGTTGATGTAAATATGTAAGAGTATTGGACTAAAGTGCATCCGTGCCTCGAAGTCTGTGTGTTTTTGGTCAGCTTTACAGCACACTTGTTGTTTGTGTACATTTAGATAATATAATGTTTGATATTTTCCTTCAGTTCCACTTCCTAACTGTTTAAAGTGGAGACCCTTAAGCCAAATTGAATATTTGGTTTGTTATATTTGATTAGCAGGTGATTTTGTATTTCATTCTCATAAATAAATAACCACTGATAATAAAGCCAACATTAATACACAGTACCATTTTTTTTAATGCTATTACAACATCTATCCATCCACTGTTTATCCGGGGCTGGGACGTGGGGGCAGCAGTCTCCAGTCAAACAGGAGCAAAGGGCCCCGAACCCAATACTTTCGTAGCACCCCCGACACCCCTGTCACCTTGGTCCTGTTTGCCTTGGGAGACCCTACTGGAGGCATAAAGCCCCGACAACATAGCTCCTAGGATAATACTCCAACTCCCTCATCATTATGGGGTAACAGTTCAGGGGGAAGCATCATACGTTCAACAACTATATCATTTTAAAGTTTTTAGGGAAATCATCTATAGTTATGGGTAGGTATATAAACTATATTTTAAGTCATGTATCTTAAGCTAAATCTGATATTTTGAGCTTAACAGTAATTTGTTCCATCATTCTGACTAATGTCATTGTCAGGCCTTCATGCTTACGTTGAACCCATGAGGGTTCAACCCTTTTTATATGTCTGCATCTGAAACATTTACTTTTACATCAGAAGTAAGGGGTAATGGCAACAAGAAAAAAAGGTAATCAACTCAATACTGAATCAATCATTGTTACTATATGAGATTAACCTTTAAAGATCCCCAACAGGCAAATTTAATATAACATGTCTAAGATACAGATCAGAGAGGGAGGTAGAAATGAAAATGAATTAACAGATATAAAAACATAATCTTCAAGGAAATGACTTGAATAAGCTTGTGTCTTTATCTAGCACAATTAAGCAGTTGACAGCACGTGAACAGGCTTTGACACGCACCTCACAATGTAATAAAAAAAATCACGTTTTTGCTTGTATTAGTTTCTGTTTCTTGAATTCATATATTGTGACGGTAACGTTAGAAATATAAATAATAACACGTCTTCACGTAAAAAAACAACAACAATGCAGCGAAATTCATAAAACGCAACAATAAACTGCTATGGGTGGGGGTTCAGTCAAAAGCCTATGCACGTGCCTTACCTTCTCAGCTTTAAGCTGCATGAGCAGAGCGCATATGCCAAGGCTTACGCCCACTCTATGGAACCGGAAACTGGTGCAGTATTTTAACGAGAGAGTATCTGTATTGCCAGACATAGACGATCTTTGCACATTAGCACTCGCCGGAGCTGGCACGTGCGGGCAGGGCGGTGCTCACCGTGACTCCCGCAGTCCCTCCCACTCCCCGTCACGTTGCCTTTCTCGTTACAGATTGTGCTTGTTGAAAGCCAAAATATCGCTGGAGATTGGCTGAGACCGAGAGAATGTAGGTCAGGAGCTGCTTGTGCAAACATGAGCAGCGTAAAATAGCCCAAATGTGCCTAAAACCGCAGTGTCCTCACAGAACCTCTCGAAAGAACGCCTGTTGCTCCCAGGCACATGCCCACAGAATTATATTGAGGTCACGTAACTAAACTATGGGGATGCTTTAATTCAAAGCCTTTTTCCCTATCCTCGACAGTTGAGGTAAATGAGACACTCCTCGCCGCTGCGTCAACGTGTGGGGAATTAGGCCATGGGGTCACTGTGTGTTTGATATAAAACTCGTCACCTGCTTTGGATTTCACTGTCACCTGCTAGAAGCTGTCATACACAATTGCAACCAGGGATATCTAGGTAAAAGAGCAGTTTCTTTTCACACACACACACACACACACACACACACACACACACACTGGTGTGTGTATGTATATGTGTGTGTTATAGTCAAGTAGTGCAGTTTGGCTACTATATTTTTTATTATTATACTATTAATACCACAAATAGGGACTCCATCAGTAGTGTGAAATAATTTCTACATAGTAATACACATTATCACTAGACATCGTCAAGTATGTAATTCTTTTTACCTAGTGAGTGTTTAGCAACACTACAAAGGCACAAACATTTGATCATTAGCCTGTTGTGTCTTGCACAAGAGCGTAGGTTTGTTTGTTCCTCGTACAATCAAAGTACGTCATTGATATATTTCTCTTTATTAGGCCATACTAACGATTACGATTCCTAAATCTCTCAGCAGCTGCAGCCTTCAGTCTCAGGGACTCCGCATGTACGTCATATATAAACTGTCTTTGGTGAAAGTGCGTGCATGTTTTTTACATTGTCTCTTGTCTTTGTTCTCCTTCTTAAACTTTTATGCTGCTGCCTTGTCCAGGAGTCGCTTGTAAAAGAGGTCTTGTATCTTATCAAGAATATTTTCTTGTTAAAACATATATAAATTGTTTAATTGAACCCATTTTGTAGCTAATGATCAATTAATGACTAGTTTATTCTGAAAAGGCAATACACTTATAGGCAGTGATGTGTTGCCTAAACAAGGGTATAATATTAATTTCTTTCTCCAAAGTTGTTTTTTTTTAAAGTGGTGAAGCAGATCATAAACAGCAGAGTATAAACACCCTCTTTTATAAAGAGTGATGTGCAAGACCACATTTACATAGTTAGTGTGTACTACCCACAGAATAGTGAGTCATTTCTTCACCATTGTAAGAAAAATTTTGCAGCATACTGTATATTGTCAACCAAGAAATGGGTGTACCCTATATGGAGACTGAAAAATAAGTGGGGTTCTCCGTATATATTTGTGTATATCCCTGCAACACACCAGTGGTTATAGGAGGTAACTTGAATTATCTTGAAACCTGATCAGTTTTTTAAAATATAATTTCTTACTGAAATGGGTTGTATATTATACCTTGTTGTAAAATGTTAGTTGTATCCCTTATATTAATCATTTAGCAATGAAAACTCTTATGTACTTTATTACATTTAATTAGAGTGAACTCATGCACTAACATTTCAGTTATAACCCTGTTCCTACTAAATACTTTACCACCCCACAGAAAACTGGGGGTGGTAACAAAACTGGGTTAACGACTCAGCTCTGATGACTCTGATGTGAGTCATCATTAGCATGCCACACAGGCTGACATTTGATCCAGATCCTAGGTTAGAACTGAAAGCTAAACCTTCTTTAAGATATTCAACCAGTCCAGTTGCCTTTGGATCAAGCTTTGAACAGTTTTAACTAAGTTTCTCCATGTTAGGCCTATTTATACATCTTCAATACATTTCATGTAGAATTGTCATTTAGACAATTACCTGAATGAACAGCTTTAAAACAACTTCTACATCATGGGTGACACTTTTATCCAAAGCAACATACATCTGAAAGTTAGGACAGCACAAGCAAGGACCTAGAGAGTGCATGTGCAGAGCCTCAGTCAACTTATTGACATCATGTACAAATATAATAATAAAAATAAAAATAAAAGTATTGGGAGCTCACCCATAATTAATCACATCATAAGGCTGTTGGTTAGATATGGCTTATATCCTTTGAATATTATTCAAGCATGCAGGTCAATTCTTTGTCAATATTCATTTCTTTTATTATCATGGTTTTGATAAAAAATAACTAATGTCTCTTGTATTTGAGGCTTTTAAAATTTTCTGTAATTTTTTTCAACTCATCCACATCCAACACCCGATTTAGTAATGAAATAATTTAGGATTAAAGAGTTTGTATTGAAGGGCTAATTTTCAATGGGTTTTGATTATTTGGTCCATGTTTGCCTTCAGTGGACAGGACAGCTGAGGAGGGACAGGACATGAAAGGAGGAGAGAGAGCAGGAGATGACTGCAAATGGCCACAACGCCAGATTAGAACCCGCATACTGCTTTCCTGCATCCAGGACAGTGGCCTCTGTATATGAGCGCATGTCATAACTAGGCTATACGGTGCCCCTATTGTAATTATTTCTAACCAAAGAACTATATATTAATGTTCTTTAAGAGCCAACTTATGTCCCTTACCCGTTTTGCCATCCTTTAATACTACACCTACCCCTACAGGGAGCCCACCCTGAGAACAGACGAAGTTTAGTTATACAAACTTCTCTTGAAACCTGACAGACAGCTGCAGTGGATGTTTAAATGATGGTTTGGCGCCTCTTAGTGGTTTAATTTGGCTGTGCAGATCCCTTTGATAGAAAAAGACATGAGAAATCAGGTCATTAAGACAAGTTATTTGGGGCATGCACTTGGCAAGCTAACTTGAGTGTTGCATTGCAGAATAATAAAAATGTAAATGTACAAAATACTTTGAACATGAAACATATGAAACATTTTATTCAGTACTTTTTAATTTGTTGTAAGATAAACCTGGTTGGTAGCAACATAGTCCCTCTGTGGAGGTTTGGGATGATATGGATATGTCTTAAAATATTTAGTCTAAGGGTGTGGACCACAAATGTACTTTTATGGACAGCCTCCCTCAGCCTCCTCTCGTTGAACAGGATGAAGCCAACATATCCCAGTGACGGATGTTGACATATTTTGAATTTAGAGTCTGCTCAACAGGGATCAGTTGGAAGAGCCATGGCAATGTCATCATGCCACTTCTACTAACACAAAACACACATCTAGCTTCAGATTAAAACATTAAAGATCCCCCAGTTGGCCCAGTCAACAGTGGAACCAATTATTGCGTTGGTTTGCAGCAGACACTCAGGGTTAAAGAAGTTCAATGACAAGTGGGGTGGTGTTCAGTCTGTTTCTGCTTTACTCTAATTTGGTGCAAACAGCTCAGCAGAAGCCTTATTCTTAAACAGAGCTGTCAATCAAGAATTTTATACCGTTTTATGGCAAAAAATAAAAAAACAGATCACTTAAAGACATTTTTTCTGATATTAAACCTGGACTTTTTCATACTAAATATGACGTACAGCTGAGTAGGCTGTTTAGCATGTCGTGAAATCATAGCACACCATTTTGCGTAGGCTTATTCCACATACCCGGATGTATAGCCTACTAGTGTCACGTTGTAGCAGGCAGGAAACAGGAGAGGTGGACCCAAGTGCAGAATAACCAATAATTTTATTTTAACAAAAAGGCAAAACAAAAACTTACTTAGCAAAAAAACCAAAAATCCAAAAACCAGGAGGAGAAAACACAGGGAGCAGGGAGAAGCAGCAACCAAAGACGACGACATACGAAAGACACTGACAATGACAATGAACCGACAAGAAACTGAGGCAAACACAGAGACTAAATAGACAAGGGGTAATCAGACACAGGTGAGACTAACGAGACAGGTGAGGAACATCAGGGTAATCACAAAGGTGGGAAACATAAGGAACAAAGAACACAAGACCAGAACACTGAGGACAAGTATAGTAAAACCCAACACTGACACCACCTAAAACCAGATATACAAAATAAAACAGGAAACACTTAAAACAAGACTAGGAAACATTAAACACCAAACTAAGAACCTGAAAACACAAGTAACAGGAAAACAAGCCTACAGACAACATAGAAGAACACAAGGATACAGGGAAACACACTCAGGACTAAAGTAAACCACACTAGGAACATACATACACAGAACACGAGGGAATTAATGAAAACTAGAACAGGACTAATACAGAACAAAACCAAACCATGACAACTAGATTCGAACAACTGAACACACAACTGCTCTTAAGAGAAAGTCTGAAGGAATTCAAGTGGTTCTAGATGCTCAAATAGGATCTTGGACATTGTGTGGACATTATTGTGGAGGAGTTGGATGCTCTAAGGACTGGCGTGAAACAGTATTATTCACAAAAATGAATCACTTTTGGTGGACACAACATATTTTGCACCAACCACTTTGGGGTGTCCAAAGTGCGGCCCAGGAGCCATTTGTGGCCCGTGAGGGGATTTTTTTTGCTGCCCCCGACTTCAATCAAAGAATCAGAAGATTTTGGCTCGAGGCCTCATTCAGATGGCATATTTTGTAATTTTTCTTTTTCATGTTTGCGAAGGCAAAGAACAAGCAGACTTTAACCATTTAATAACCTGAGCTAAATGCGGAAAGCTTTTACAATAATAATAAAATAAAAACACACATTACATGTACGGTAGGCTAAAATCTAATAAACAGATTTTTTTTTTAAAGTACAAAAAATCTAAGTATTTGATGTTCTTTTTTTCAAGGGTTCTTTTGTGAACCTTTTGATTCTGATCTGCAAAGCTTTACTATTTCCCCCCCCCAAAAAACAGAACAAAATACTGTCTCACTATAATTAGTTATTGTATTCTTACGTTGCACAGGTCAAAATAGAACAAGTTCATTACAGTATAATTAAAAAAAAAAAAAAGAAGCTGTGGCCCGACGAGAGATTCTAACACGACAAATTTGGACCGCTGGAAAAATAGTTTGGACACCACTGATGTAAACTGAAATAATCCACTAGGTGGCGGCAATGCGACGATCATGGATACTAAGAGCGCGCTCACACGCACAGGAGAAGTGACTGGGTTTGTCGTTTGTGTTCCTGAGTGATTGGCGGTCATTTGTACCATTTCCAAATTGGTGAAACCACAGACTGTAAATATAGTTTTTTTTAACTGAAACGTCCGTTGTAAACATGATATTCAATGTAGGTTAAATGCTGTGAGTAAGTTAGCTAAACGTTTTAGCCAATTCTGTATTCAAGTGGACGTGAAAAAAGATGAAAGTTACATTTGGTAAGAAAATGTTTTTTAATGATATGTTGCTCTTCCTTCATTTAAGTATAATTCCAGCGGAAGTTGTCAGATCATTAAGCCTACTTCAACTTAACTTACTAGATCCACACAGTGATCAAATATTCTGTCACAACAAACAGACCCTGTAACCCAGTACAAACATGCATCAAGATGAGTGCAAGCTGATAGAAGTGTTATATCTGATGAAGGTTAAGGTAACTTTCATGAATTTATATTGCTCGGTGGCTTGTAAAAACCCAACAAATTGTAGCCTATTATTGCGATAAATATATGGATATTAATACACTCCACGTCTCTTGTCTTGCAGGAGGCCCCTGATTTAGCCAATGAATGGCCATGTAAGGCCTTTTAAAACTCTGCCAGAGGTGTTTGTGTACATCAACAAATCAGATGAGAGGACACCTTCAAGCTATTCATTACTAGTGTTTTAATAAAGGTAAAGGACCATTCAAAATGCACACTCCATCCTCAGTAACTGTTTGTATAATATTCTTCACACTGCATGGTTGGAAACACATTTTGACTTATTGAATTTCCTAATTCCTAATTTTGCAGTGTTATTACTGCTCGCACTGACTCATGTTAGAATACATACAGCTGTACCAGGGGGCTATTATCCATCACCTTCCAACTCCTCCATGACACATTCAGTACTGGCTGTTACATCACAGTAATGGCACATTGTCAGTGTCGAAGAGAATGATGACTTCAGAGGGAAAGTCATTTAAGCAGGGTTTTTTTTTCTTATTAACTTAAATTGTCTCCATGGAAAGCATTGACTCTGTCTCTGGAAACACTGCAATGTTACACTCTGTTGGACGGGCACTGTAAGCTTTGTTGGAGGGGGAATCAATACACAGTAAATGCAAAGCCCGGGTAATATTACAGGGAATTAATGCAAGCAAAACTGAACTCTTTGTGTAATCCATGATGAGTGATGTTCAGCCTTCTCTCACCTTCTCTCTTCAGCTGAGATGCAGAAACACACTGACTCCCTAGTGGTGGCTGAAGAGGACTTTCACATTCTTCTATTTGATGAAGCCCATCAAGGATGGAGATCTGTTTCCTCTGAATGCATGCAGAGGTGAGTTTCAACAAAAACAAATTACGCCTTAAGACCGAATCGCTGCTCATGTGAAAAGTAAAAGCAAGTTTGAAACTTAATAAGTGGTTTGTTTGAAATTGGGGCGACTTCGGAGAGGTTAAAATCTCTCTCAACACACCTCACACCTCAGGAACACATGGAAAGACAATCTGTGGAACCATCTGATTATCAGACATTTTCTGACTTTGGTCAGAAAGGAGGGAATCTGGTCCAAAATGGTCCTGGACCCCAGGTTAGGGGGTAAGGAAAATACACTAAAAGAAGTGTTAAGTCTTCATGTAATCTTTGGTGCAAAATCTATTTGTGCCCAGGTGGACGTCAGTCATTAAATAAGACATCAATCCATGAATTAGAGTCAATGTATGCAGTATGTTATCAATGAGTTACTTGTTCTATGTTGACAATGGTATATTGCCAATAACCCTTAGTGTATCATGTCAATATCAAGTTGGAGCATGCAGACATTGTTGGAAAATAAAACCACCCCTGTGTTCTACTCATCTGGATGGCAAAACTCATCAACTGAAAGTTGTTTGTGCACCAGACCAATAAGTGAAAAACTATTCAAGTTGTAAATATTACAAACCAGATAGTTGTTAGTAATCGACTGAATATGTGACTCTGCACCACCAAGCACTCGCGCGGTTGTCTTTCCTGTGTCAAACTAAACTGTGGCTACGTACATCGTTAACAAAAAAACACACACTCACCTGCGTCTCTGAAGCTAACCGCTAAAGTCGTCACTCATTAGGGATTGTTTTAATGAGGGCACAGGGGTTGTGTCGGGACTATTTTTAGGCCTCGACATATTTAACATAGTTGCTGGGAATATTAAGCACATGTTCATTTGTGAAGTTCAGTTTATTTTTCATACATGAAATGTTAAATAGGAGTATGTTTTTTGTTAACATAGCTAAAGCAGGCCTCTATAAGCAGCGTTTAAACACATATTTAAACATGTGCTATATAACAGACTGTAATGAAGTCATAAACAAGCATACACAGTCAACGTCTACTGATAGTCGACACAATTTATGATCATTTATGTTGATGATGAGCTTGTATTTGTTGTGCCTCCCATTCGCAAAGGCTTCGTCTGCCGTTCAGATCCAGTGAGAAAGCTGTTGTGATGGGCAGTCACTGACGTGTAAAAAAAGAAAATGGTGGGGTAGGCCGAAAAAAGAAAGCAGGGGGAACCACCATAGCAATTTTCTACATCTTGTTGTCCTCCATGGTATGATCCGTCTTGATTTGTCCTTCGTCCAATCATTTCATTTTCTTCCTGCGGCGCCCTCCAATCACCATGTGTCCTGCAGGCAGTAACACTTATACATATCTGTCGTAATTAGACAATCATTCCCACATGTGGATCAAACTCCTTCAACCACTCAACCCCTACCTCACCCTCCTATCCACCCACTGTCTCCTTTTTCCTCCCTCTGTTTTTCTTATTTCCCCGTCTCACACTCCACTACCCTCCGTGTGCCCCTTTTTCGCTTTTGCTCCCCCCCCACCCACCCCACCATCCCCCTTTCTTTCTGATTGAATTACCATAAGTGCAGGTCTTGGCCAAAATATGCCAGCTTGTTCTGATTAAAACTGTCCTTGTTATAGCAGAGACTTTCCAAATGGCTGTGAGCAGTTTGTGTGTGTGTTTGAGGGCTGCTGCAGGGTTAAAGGAGGAGGAGGAGGAGTAGGAGGAGGAGGAGGGGGCAAAAAAGCAGCTTGTGTTGAAAAGAAAAATGCTGCCAGACAACATCATATGGCGAAAGATAAAGAATGGAGGCTCCAAAAAAACAAGACGCGGGCTGAGTGGAAGGAGATGGAGAGGCAGTGGTGGGGGAATAAAGACGGTAATGGTAGTTGACAGAGTTGGGTTCACAACAGGTTCATGGTGACATCATGGTTGAATTTTAGGGAACATTTATATAGGAAAAACTATCGCTGTTCATTGGATGCACATGTACCCCCCCAACCTCTTCTTTCTTTCCTTTCCTTCCCTCTCTCTCTCTCTCTCTCTCTCTCTCTCTCTCCCCCCCCTTTCTTTCTTCACTTGGCCGCAAACCCTGATCATCACCAACAACACCAAATATGCAAATTAGCTTTGGCACTTTAAAACGCTCTTTAGCCCGCAGTGAAGAGAACTTGTGTCTCCTTGTGTACACATATGGTTCACTCCTCCCTCAGGTTGTGTGATAAACTTTAGAACCCCCAAAAATGACAACTGCTACCCAGAGTGTCATTCTTTTTTCTCGCTTTCTTGCGTTCTCTCACTTCTTTTCTTCCCTTACTCCTCGTTTGTCTCTGCCTCTCTTTTCTTGCCTGTAAGTCGAGCCAACCTTCCGCACTGGTACAGTATGTTCTTTTGTGTGCATGTTTATCTGTTTTTGAGAAACAGAAAAGACATAAAGGAGCTTCGGGGACCCGAAACGTGTTTATGGTGTATGTGTGGGTGTAAGTATATTTGTGTCAGCTCTTTTTCCTCGCTTGGAGAACATTAACAGCAGGGAGTTGTGGCGTATTAAAGGCTCTTTGTGTCTTGTGCATATGCTTTTTTTCAGAGTGCAAGTGTTTATTAGTTTGAGGGCATTCGCCAGGCGTAACACGAGCGTAGCTCTGCCTTTGCTTTCCTGCATGTATGTTTGTGTGTGCCCGAGCGAGCTTGTCATGCATGCCTGTCATCCTCTGCATGCCTTCTCCGTGCACCACAAAGCTTCACATGACATCAATCTGAGAGCAGTGGGATAGTGATCTCATTACCAACAGCCTGTTGCTGATTAAAACCTGCCGTCTGCACCCTTCTTTCTTTTCTTCTCCCTCCTCTCCTGCTTCCTTGTCCTTTGCTTGCCCCCCCCCCCCCCCCTTCATGCCTCCTCCACCCCTAAAAACTCCACAGTCGCACCATTCTGCGGTTTTCTCCGCTGCTGACTGCCAAAAAGGGCCCCATTTCGAGTTCTGCAGAAAGTTATATGCTCCCCCTTTTTTTTTCCTCTCCAGTTTTTTTTTCTTTCCCTTTTTGTTTCTTGTTCTTTCTCCTTTCTGTACATCTTTGGTCTGTTTTTATCAGAAGTCTCCAACCATCCTTCCTTACCTACACGCCTCCCTGCGAATCCCTTCTCATGTTCCTAATCTTCTTTCTGAGTCAATCTGCTTTGACACCCAGTGACACTCAACAAGAACAAAGGGTTTTTTTTGGGGGGGGTTTTTTTGGGAGCGGGGGACAAAGTAATTGTCTATGTATGCGTCTTCTGAGAGTGTGCATGTATCAGCATGTGGACGCATGAGCTGTGCAGATTTACAGTCAGAAATACACAAACGAGTCTTTTACACTCAGCCAGGCCTCGAACACTCCCTTCCTCTTAGAGCATTTCAGTGACATAGAAACACATACAGTACTCACCTTTAACCCCTCCCCACGCGCTCACACACTTACTGAGACAGAACAACAGATGGTTAAAAAAAAAACTTGTGACTTGGATGGTTCAGTCACAAAAAAAGCATGATCAGGATAGAAGCCTCACAGAAGAAAAGCGAGGTTATGTTCTAAACTCACAAATTTATCCCAGATCACTGATGATTAAAAACACACATTTTTATTTTTCTTCATATATTCCAGCTTCAGCTTGTGGCTTTGATCTATTGTTTCCATTGCTTGTTTGAAGGGACCCAGGGACACACTTTCACAGAAATCCTGATAGTTGTGACAGAAAGTTCCCAGATGTGTGAAGAAAGCAAAAACATGAATTCAATGTTCAACAGTGTGAATAAAAACTAAGTTCTAAAGTAATCAAAAATCTGAAGTAATGAGGGGGGAATTAGACCATCAATAAATAGTAGATAGTAAATAGTACCCCCCCGCCCCCCCATATATTTACATTAGCTGTGGAGTAAGGCTCATTAAAGAGGCATTGTAGTGAGCTGCCTCTGCACGTAGTCCACACAGCCAGGCAGTAGCAGACGGTTTTATCTCTGACATGAAGAGGCAGGTAGCTCTGCCCCTCAGGGGCTGACCGGCTGGGTTTGATCTCCTCACAGATCATATGTATCTCCATTAAACGCTTCCTTACCAGAAAAAAAACCAAGGGGCTGATTTGCTTTGGAAAATCCTGTAGGAGGAGAAGAGTTCACTTGAACTGATTTAAAGGTGCAGAAACCGCTGGGAGAAAGGCTCTTTGTACTCCTCAGGCTGGGAAACAGCTCATGCTAGTTTGCATTTTAGAGATGTAATGCGGTCATCTAACATATATACCAGGCTCTGTTTTTTTTTTCTAGAAGGAGAACACTGTAGGTTTGTTTTCTACACACGTTATTGGACCGTAGAGCATGTCAATACTGTATATTATATCAGTTATTGCATCATCATTACATCATTCATTCATAAGCATTGTATTTCCATTTTCAGGTAATGTTTCGATCGTCACCAGGAAAGAAGAAGAAGAAGAAGATTTACTTTATTGATCCCTGAAGGGAAATAAGGTGTTTACACTCTAAGTGAGTGAGCGGGGCCCCGGCAGGCGCTCCTCAGCTGGTTGGATGGGAGGGGGTTAAAGCGTCTTGCCCAAGGACACATCGGACATGTTGCTCAGAGGAGCTGAGTATCAAACCCTCGACCTTCCTATTGAGAGACAACGACTCTACCCACTGAGCCACAGCCGCCCTGATGTTGAGAGGGTGTTTTTTTTTTCCCCATTAGGGATATGTAGTCACAATAAAACACAAAGTGGCCCTTGACTGGCCCCAGGCTTCTGGACTCCCACATTGGCTGGCCCCGATCCTAAAGTCAAGGCATTGTAAACATAAAGTGCAGGCCAAGAGCTGACATTGATATCCCCAAAGGTGTGCAGCCCCCCCTGCAGCATGTGTGTTTGTATATGTCTGCGGGTTAATGACTGTTTCATTAGTGCAAGTGTGTTTACATGTGTTTGCTGGGCGTCTCAGAGTGTAAGACCCATGTTTGATATGTGAGCAGAGGAACACATTTAGAGATCTAACAATTAAACAGCAGAGATATGAGTGGCAGCACAGTGAAGGAGTGGAGGTAGAGAGAGAGACAAAGAAAGAAGGAGAGGAGGGACAGGAGGAGGAGGAGGGCGGGTAGGGGGGGAGCCAGTTGAAACCCAAGCTTTCTGGACCCTGTTTTCCCTTCCTTCGGGCATTCTGTGGCTAGTTAAAAAATGTGCTGTATATTTGAAGTGTTGGATCACGTGACAAAGGCAGGGTTTGTGAATCAAAGTACACAATGATTTCAGGAGGGGGGAGAAGAAGAGAGGGGAAGAAAGAGGGTGTGTGTTAGAGAGAGAGAAAGAAAGAGAGAGAGAGAGAGAGAGTGGGACGGGAAAAGAAGAGGGAGGCGGAATGCAACAGGCTGAGCTCAATCGTCACTGCGAGAGGGACTTCTGACTGACAAACACAACTACTACACTCCTTTTTTCAGCCCCTCACTAACATCCAGGCTGTGTGCCGCTTTCAAAACTCAGCCGATCTGGTAAGTCTGCCCTTTCAGTCCCCTTTTAAAGATCTCCTTTTCCTCCTAACTTTCTCGGGCTGTTGGCTGTTTGTGAGAAAAGAAGACAGAGGACATGTCAGAGCATGAGTGAGATGTGTGTTTCTCTTGTCTCTCTCTCCCTCTGTGTGTGTTTGGCGTGTGTGCCTGTGTGTGTGTGTGTGTGTGTGTGTGAGTGAGTGAGAGAGAGAGAGATGTTTCAGGACAGCGTGTGTGGAGATTGAGTTTCCTGAGGACAGCTTTAATTGAGTACAGAGATTTCGAGAGGGAGAAAGAACAACAGACGCAGCAAATGAGCGAAATGAAAGCTGAACGGCGCTTGCATGTGCTCCGAGGCCGCTCCATGTGAGGACATGAACGCTTGTGAACATTGATGTGTGTGTGTGTCCTCATTTGTCTGCCCCACTGTTGAATTCAGATTTTGTTATTCCCAACTTTTTAAACTGGGATTCCCAATTACTGAAAGATTTTGACTTCTATGGTTGAATAGGAATACAGAAAGGAAGCAGGTTGGTGTGTTATGATTGAACAAACAACACATTACAAAGCGTTCTTTATGGTTCTAATGCAGCACTATTGGTCAGTCTGAGTGCTACAGGTGAGCGTAACCATTTAGGTGCAGCAGACAGAGTGGCTGCTTTAGCCTGCAGGCTCTGAGCCAACAGACGGGCTGTCAGACTTGATGGATCACTCCATCAACATCACAAATGGCCGAGTAGGTCTGCTCTACCTGAGTATGTACACAATCATTTCCCCCCTCCCTGAGGGTTATGTTAACTGGTTTCCATCCACACAATTACATAAGCGCGGTGGAAACACTGAAATAGGCTACTCCGGATATCACAAGACAGTCTGCTGTGTGTCCGACAACTGCAGCTTTGATTAGGTTTGCGTGTATGCGTGCAAGTGTGTAAAAAAAAAACATACTGACCCCCCTCTCTGTTTTATTACAAAGCCTTTAATGTGAATCGGCTCAAATGGCATCCTTTGTACCACATGTGCTATATAAAGACGGACGTATTGGGTGATTGAGGGTCCTGACATTTATCTGCTAAGTGCTGATTCTCAGCTGATCTGAGGTGTCTGCATCCATCCGCTAACACCACGCTGCTGACCACGCCACTCTCTATAGTACAACACTCTAATGCAAGGCCCGTTCGTTTCTAGCAAAGGCTCGATAAATCTATTCCAGATTAATTTTCCTTAATGTCTGGAGGAATGTTCATCAGCACCTCTGCAGGGACAGCTGGACACGTCTATAAGCAGACTTATAAACTGCTGGGTGTAAACAATTCACAGTGTAATACGAATTTGAAGGACTCACTAAATATAACTCTTTTTAATTTGTCGTCTTTGGCGGCTTTCATCACTTGCTCAGTGGATGTCGGCAGAGTATGGACTACCGAGCGAACGCTGTCGGACTTTTTTCAACTTTTAAAATCAAACCTTTAGAGTGGAAGCATCTGTTTTTCTTCATTTTTCTTCGATCATCATTTGGAGACGAAACGTATAAAAAAGTGTGTGTGTGTGTGTGTGTGTGTGTGTGTGCATACATTTGCTGAATACAGCTTTTTTTAACTGCATTGCATTCTTATCTTTGTTCACCACACTTTTTAAGAATGGCACCCCCTCAGGCTGAGGAGGCAGTCTGACTCCTCTCCCTCTTTTCTCTCCTTCTCACTGACTTCTTTCTTCTTCATTTCCTCAATATGGAAAAAAAAGACTCCATCTTCTCTGCTGGAACGTGTCAGCTGAGTTTGATTTTATACAGGGTAGCTGTCATGGTCGCTACAAATAAATGGATGCTTGGAACTTCCAAAACAAAGAAGCGAGCGTTTGCCACTTGTTTTTGAGCAGAGACAGAGACACAAATGTTTTGCTGTTCTGCAGAGAACAGTCTTGTCCACGAAGTTATTTTGAGAGATTTTGGTGCAAGCCACTGGCTGATTGTGGTTTTAGCTTGACATGCTCAACTAGCTTCAGAGATGTTGATGTCACTTGGCAAATTCATTGTTGCACTCTTTCAAAACTCAAAGCTGAGTGCGTCTGAAAAGTATCTCCATATGTTTTGATCATGGCCACGGAAGCTCCTCAATAAGTCGTTAAATAACTTCTAATCCTCTCTGCAGAGGAACAATGGGGCAAAGACTTGTGTGTGTGTGTGTGTGTGTGTGTGTGTGTGTGTGTGAGTGTAAGAGAGAGAGAGACAGGTGGTGGGGGTTTCAGGCAGTCTTTGGAGTCACTTTTCACTTTAATACGAAATGAAAAGCTGCCTACCAAATGCCTCAATTAGGCTTGACCCATGGCCAGGCCACTGAGCCTGAAGCGACAGGAGCTGACCCCGTCTCTGACCTTCAGACCCCCAGCAGCCCACAGGGGTGGCTCCACATAATGACAACATGATGTGTTATATGAAACATTACGGTCACAGACATCATAGCCATTGGCTCTGCTTACACAGGACTCATTCTATTACAAGTGTAAAACAACCGTTTAAATCACTGCACAAAAGTAAAGTTAGTGGAGTGACACATGTGACACATGTTGTAAAGATGAACCTCGGTGGAGGCTGCAACTGGAAGCTTTCAGGTACTGTTCATGAATATGGAGAGGAGTTGATCATTGCTGTCACTTTATCATGTGCTTTAGTATTGTGTGAATATATTGATTGATTGCAGAGGGATTTAACATGAACCAAAGAAAGCACAGTTGCTGGGCAGGTCATAACTTGTCCATGTTCAGGGTAAAATTACTGTTCATTTTGTAAACTATTTAAATGTTTCTAAACTTTGCGTTCAGCATAGAAATGAAAAGAAAAAAAATGCTGAGAATTGTATTCTATCATTAATGGATGTTTGGTATTTTACTGGGAAGAAAAAGGTAAATGGTAATTGATCAAAATTGTTGAATAATTGTTTTGTTAATCAAAAGTTTATCTTTACATAAGTTTTACTTAAAAAAGGTTATAGTCTGTATATTCAAAGACTACTTTCATAGCAAAAAGAGAAGCATGAAAATGTAGTCATTACAATTAAAGCTCATATTTGTTTACATGTCATTGAAACCTTACAAGCTTTGTTTGTAATGTGTAAACAATTCTATTCAATTTCCACTGATTTTGCAGTTGTTTTTTTTATAGTGAATTCTTTGTCTCAAACTATTCAAAAACTAATTTAGTTTAAATTTAAATGTGTTGCTTTCTATAAAAAATGTCATTTTGTTGACAAAGCTGTTCTTTGAGTCCATGTTCAGGAGAAAGGTTAAAGATTAGTCCTACACGTTTTGGGAAGAAGTTCACCGGCTTGATGAGAAATTAATGCTAGTCTTTAGCAGCTAGCTTAGCATAACAACAATAGTTTACTGACTGATCATAATAAAAATAAAAAAAAGAAGGCTGTCAATCATTCTGAAGGATGTTTCTGCTTAATGCTTGGAAAATAGAAATCAAATCTGATGTGGGGCCTCTAAAGTCTATACATCTGTGTACATTATTGACAAGATAACGACATAATAGCTAGCATAAATCGAAACTATGTGTTCGCCACAGCCAGAAACATTTTGCGGTCATATGATGGCTGTCAGACACTGAGGGGTTTTCAGCCCAGCGATAATTTCATTCCTCAAAACACATTTTTACATGTCAGTTTGTCATAAAATATAGTACAGTACAGTCATTTGTTGGAAAATCTAATTATGTTGTTTGTGTGTGATGGTGCATGTGCTTTTTGTAAGGGTTTTTTTTTTTTTTTGGTGTGCATTTTCCTCTCGGTGTGCTCAGAACAGCTCATCTGTGGCTGCTTTCTCTCAGAATCTGCCAGATTTGATTTTGGGTTTCATGGTTTGCTGCTAATTGTCCCAGCTAAAGGCATGTTTTCCCTGCATTTGGCCTTATTTTCGGGGAGTTTTTAGCTGTTTTTTAGCTGACTTTTCCGCTCACTTTGTTGCTTGAAACTCAGAGAGTCTATTGAAGTTTGACATCAATGTTTTCTCCCCACTATCTCACACTAATTATACCACTGATGCAACCATAAGTTAACCTCAACGTTTTTCAAACTGTTGTGAAGGTTAATGTTCTGTGTAGAACTGTGTTCAAAATTAAACCACAAAGAGATTTCTGAATAAAGTAACAGCAGATACAAAAGCTTATTCATCCACAAAAAAACACAAATGAGTTAATGAGAAACTTCTCTGCCAGCTTGCAATGGTTTCCTATTAATCCATGTCTATTTTTCTCCTGACTCGCTACATTCTTTAATAAGCGTACAAGGGTCGGGTAGGACGTTTGGAAGTTTCTTTCTACCTACTGGCAGGAGAGAAGGCCAAAAGGATCATATTTTCTATTTTTCAGTCCAGAGGATCCAAGTGTGGTTATTATCAGAACCAATGTTTTCACACTCACGAAATCAATAGAAAAAAAAATCACATAACTATGTATTCCTTCAGATGTGCTATCAGTGAGGACTAATCAACCACATGGTTAGACCGAACAAAGGACATCATTATGTGATGGAGAGCCCAGCATTTATACCCTCTGGCTCCTTTTTGAGGCTAACTAACGCTGTTCTAGTTACATGGAACATTTTTTATTCATTCTCTCTAATTTTGTTTGTTTTTTGTACCTAACAGTTCTGACTGAAATCATAAAACTTGGCAATGTGTTTGTTGAAAAGGCTAGATTTCAAAATGAAAGCTTTGCTCATCCTAACCTGATTCTAACTGTGAGAAGTACAAAGTCAGTGAGTCTGATTCATGACAAGCTATTCGCACTTCAGAAAGCAGGAGTTTGATTGATGAACTCCACAAAGTATAAAAGTAGAAATGACACGAGAAGAGAAAAGTAAGTGACAAATTGAGTTAAGTTACAAGGTGTGCCTTGAATTATAATGCAAAAATGCAGTTTTACAGGCCTACTGATCATGGCTCTGTTGGATGCTGTACATAGAGAACAACACAAAGTCATTATATGAAGCATTTTATGTTCAACACTCACAAAGTCCATGTTGACACATAAATCAAGTCCCACATAAACAACCAGCTTGATACAAACCAAGAAAATAGTTAAATAATTGCATTTGTCCTTCACAAACACAAAGTTCAGCCCTCATCAAAAACAGTTTGTCGTTCTGATAATACACACATACTCACAGACTCAGTTTAGAATACAGTTGACAACATTACACGAGAGAATCAGCAACATAGTTGTTCGTTTTTTCTTCACAAGGAGAACTCCCTTCTTTCTTTCTTTGACTTTTTCAGAGGGAGACTTAAACAATCAGTAAAGCCAGTAAAAATAGAGGCAGATAATCTCTGAAGCATGCAAGGAGTCAGAGCGCTTATAGACTCATAGTTGTAATTGAATATTAAAGTCTTCTTTTGTTTTATTCCAAGCTGAAAAGTGGTTGGATGTGATGGCCTCCATGAAAAGTTTTTGTTGCTGCCAGCTGCCAGTCTGTCTTTTCTAAACACTTTATGACATCCATCCACTCTTACCAAATGACACTTAAACATATCACCACACATTTCTCAAACTTGCAATGATACTGAAGATTATCCTAAATTCTTCTGTCTGAAAAATACGCCACCATGTTATCACCACACCAGCAGGACATTTTTTCATAATGTGCTGAAACACATCAACCCAATGTAACCAAAATGCTCAATGTACCAAAGATTGATTGATTTCTCACCATGTTGTTTACGGCCACGATTTCACTCAGGCTTTCCGCTTCGTCCAGTACATAAATACAGACTACAGAGTAAGAGAAAAGGCTGCAACAAGAAGTCATTTAGCATTTAATTACACAGAGACTTGATCGAGTCATAAAGGGAAGAACCCAATTCATAATAAGTCTACACCATTTAAGAAGAAGAAACTTGTATTTGAGACATGTAGGTCTTGTTTATCAGCTGACAGAAAGGTTGTTTTTAAGAGGATAGATATAAAAATGCTGTTTCTGAGTGTCAGAGTTACTTCTTTCAGTCTGGGTGAGCTTCACGTATTAATGGATTGACAGCTGAATTTTTCCATAAATTTGCTTGGACTTTTTCTTGCCAGCCCCTTTAAACATTTTCCGTGTGAAGTCAGGAATGAGCTGATGTAAGAGCACAGCATAAATTATTCATGAAAACTATCGGGGTGGTGACTTTAGACTACATGCGCAGCTGCTACGATTTCAAACTGCTTTATTATGTTTTCTGTTCGCCAGTTTGAACGCTCTTCTTTACTCTTTCATCGTGATTGTGTCGAACTACCCAAAGCATTGATAAAAATGAAAACATTCAAATGTTAACATCACACTGCGGACTCTGTTGTCCGGCAGGGATATTCACCTGTCGTGCCAAACCTGTGTGAACAACCAACTGTGGAAGAGTTAAAAAGAAAATTTAGGAGTGACTTGTTAACACAGCTTAAGATTGGTTGTAACGTAGCGCTGCAAGGCTCTGCTCGTAGCTCGATAAATAAGCCTATAAATATTTCTAATTTACTGCTCAGATCAGCCTCATCAGCTTGGCTCAATTAGATGACTTTATCTAACCCAGACATTGTGAATCTAGCAACGTAAATTAGCCAATGCCATGTCACTGTTGATCCTACACTTTAACCCCCGTGACAGTCACATTCCCATTTTTCCAGAGGTTATTTCTATGTTGTTGTGGGATTTGTTAACATTAGCTAGTTGATTTTGTGTGAGAGCTAAAGACATGTCCAGCACATGACTGTCTTTAACAGATGTAACAGAATCATTGCTATTAGCATGTTCAGTTGTCTTGTGATAGAAACAAATCTACATTTGTTAATGATAACTATCAAGATGACGGCTCTTTTAACACAGAAGGGGTCCAGATGTGCCTTTAACCAGCTGAGACTCAGCAGAGTAAAGAGCTGCGTTTGTCCCACTTCAGAGCTGATGTTGACTGTGACTGTTTCTTATTTTCCAACCAAAATAAAAAGAAATTGAAGAGATTCAGCTGAGTTCATTTTGGTCATGTATTTCAATACACACAGAGATCTTTATGAAAACAACCTGGGGCCATTTTTCAAGCACTGCTGACATGCACAGTACAAATGATTGCAGTGACACCTTTCACAAATGATTGTTTCCCACAAATTGTCAGTCCTACCGGGCTGTTGCAAGCTCATGCAGGGTATGCAAGTATGCCGTTTGTTTGGATTTGTCAAACGTGCCAAAGTACGCAAAGAGAAATGATTTAAGGCAGCTTGCATGTTGATGGGCTGGGCAACTCAAATGCTTGTTTGGACCCGATTTGATTGTTTGGTTTGGTTTATGAAAATCGTGTTTTTTAAATGAGCCAGCTTTGTGTTGCCTTGCTCTCAGTAATGACATAGTGTGTCTGTGTGTAGGTTTGAAACTTAAACCTCAAGTTGATAGGGGCTGGAAAAAACCATAAAGTTCAGTTGCATTTACACCCAGGATAACCAGAACCAGATGATGCTCTTATTAAGGCCTTAAGACATGTTGCAAAAAAAATTGTTTTTGTCATTTCATCTGTTTACAGCGAAACCATGTTTACAACTGTTGCAACAATGCACTGAACACAATGACGTAGCTCCCAAGAGTGTCATTCGATGGAAGTTAATTGAAAAATAGCTTAGTTGACAGTATACGGCGGCTTTTTGGAACAGACAGACACATGGAAAGCCCCGTTGCTTTTGCACTGAAGCTGTTTTTAATTCCAAGTCTGGGAGAAGTGAGCATCAGTGTTGTGTTGTGTGCGTGCATGTGTGTTGCTGTGTTTGTGTGTCAGCAGGACCAGAACCTGGTGACCCAGTCTGACCTGCCCAGCCAGGTCTCATAAAAGCAGCATTGAGGCCTGCAGGCCTGGAGGCCCTGAGACACAGCACTGCTTTTGTTGCCCTAACCAAGGTGTATTCCCCCTGGAGGGAGAGTGAGAAGGCGGGTGAAGGCAGTGGGGGTGTTACTCATTAAAGAGAAAGAAACCATTCCTTGGCTTGTGTGCACATTATTTCGTAGTTTATTAGAAGAAATGAAACTGTTTCTCTATTTTTTTTTTATGTTGTCTGAAACCATTCTGCCTTTTTTTTGCCCTCCTCCCATGCTGTTTTACGACAGTCCGTTCTTTCTTTTATTAATCCAGTTTTCCAGTATGGCTCTAATTAATAGGACTCAGTGCACTTCTTACACATGGCTTGCCAGATGCTTGAAACTCCTTTCGAGCTCCCCCTCCCTTTCTTTTCCTCTGCTGCCCTCCATCTTTTTCCATCTTTTTTTCAGCTTTCAACACCCATTTTTTTCTTCATCCCGATCCTCTTTTACATCTGGCTTTCTTACTTTCTTTGCATTTTATTGGTGAGAGAGTCAACTTCAACACTCGAAGGAGCTGCATCTGTGGACGAATCCTTCCACCTATATTTACGCCTTCATTCTTCAAGGTCAATTGCAGCTTTCAATGGGGCTTCAGCATGTGTGAACGCAGTGTTTTCCCCTGATTGCTCGCCCATGAACATGATTAAAGTCACAGAACATCTGTGTGTGTTCACCTCTGCTGCACTACACGCCTGTGCCTGTGTTTGTCTGTGTTCTGCTTTCAGAAGGGGCATGTGTATGCATATGTTTTGTAAAATGTGACCATTCCACGCCACGTATGTAATCGCTTTTATAATCACTGCACACTTTGTCCAACATGTGTTTGACAGTCTTTGATCGTCAAACACAAAAGGTCTTTGTGAAAATAGTTGCAGGGACTCTCCCCGACTGGCCCTCGCAGTGAAGAAAAACCGCAGCAGAGCCAAGCAGCTACAGAAAAAATGTCAATATGGGAAATATGACTTTAAAAACAACACTCGCTGCGCTGACTGTGTGGCTTTGTGTCTGAATGTGTAGAATGCACTGTAAGGGCATGTGTGTGGGGGAAGACAAAACTGCTTTTACTAAAAATGATGTAGGAGATTTGACATCCCAACCATAGCAGAACTGAGCAGGCATGTTAATAAATGTAATGGTTTTCCCATTCAGTTTAACTCAATCATGGTACAAAGAATGTGGAAACACAACTCAATATACTGCAAACAATTCAACAGTCAACTTCTGTCTCCTAGTTGTCTCTTTTACTCTCTCCACATTCATGCAGGGAGGATTGACCCCTCATAGGGCTGGGAAATATAGAACAATTCATTTATATTCATGTATAGTTTATGTTGCATTGAGAGAATGTTATATTTTTCTTCAGTCCAGTTGGCAGCACACCTACAGTATTTCTCTTCTCACTGTCTGTCCTGCTTCACTTTGCTCCGCCTCTCGTCCCCCTCTGAACAAAACTCCAAAACCGCGTGACACGATACACTGCTGTGTGTATCTTGTGATGCAGGAAATTATCTTCAAGTAGCAGAATTTATTCAATATTATTTTTCATTTCAAAAAGATGTCACAAGGTATTTTTTTTGCATGTCATATTTCATGGACATGTTGTTTTTGTGCAGCTGGCTGTTAATGAAAGGGACATTTAGCATTATGGACATGTAGAGGTCACTTTTAACTGATCCTTTGGATTTTTCTTTACAGACAAATTTATTGAGGTATATAAAATTATTGAGATATATAAAATTATTGAGGTATATATTGTGTATTGCCATTCAAATAAAAAATATGGACATATTATTTTGTCCACTAAGCTCAGCCCTAGACCCTAATAAATTGTGGCCTTATGGCATATGTATTTTAGAACATAATGTTATGTATGTTTTATCATAAGTCTGGCAAGAAATGCCTTCCAGAAATGTATCCAGAAATGTTTTATTTATTTATTTTCTGTTTTAATAAACAGAACATTTCTGTCAGTTTTTTTTCCTTCAGTGATGAGGAACACTTTATTTAATGTATATGTGGGGCAGCCTTCGACGTATGGCTTCAAGCTGCAGGCTTTTGTGTGTGACTGAAAATGTTCACATACAATGTTGCTGCATTCGTCCTCCAAAAAAGTTGGATTAATTTGTTATATTCACTTTGTTTTTCAGCTGAGTCTGTGTATTCCAGGATATTCTAAATCCATAATTCTCTCACCCACCCTGGGTGTTTGATCCCTGTGCCGAAGCAGGCCCAAAACAACACGACATTCTTTGGCAAAGCAGTATTTACCACAGCTCCACCACACAGTGCAAAGCCCTACCCACTCATGAAACCAATGAAGGAGATGAGTGTGTCATACAGATATCAGAGAGACGATGACTGCCCTTGTGTTTAACGTTACAGGCAGGGTGACAGGTCCACAAGGTACATCATTTGGCACTCTAACAAACTCTCAGCTGTGTGTGCAGAGTTCATTTTTTGCTTCTACGCAGGACCGCCTGGTTTACCGTGTTGGGTTCAGAGAGAATGAGTGGGCTATGTGTGCCTGAAGCTGTGAAGGGTTTACTGTACCCATGTTGTGGCTGGCCGTTTTCTGGCAAGCTGGCAGAAGAAACAGAGAGCTCTTTCTACTACAGTGGTGATTGAAATCATATGGCACTAACTGAAATCATGGCACTACTTTGAAGACGGACAAAAACGTGTTCTAGACAATCTGCTTCCCAGCTTTGTCAACTGATCTCTTCTCTTCCTTTATGTTATATGTATGCTTTTAAGTGCTTCGGAGTTAATTCAGGTTTAGTTTTGGTGACAGAAGAAGCTTGACTGACATTCTTGTATTATTTTAAGCAACTTTATTCTCAAGGTAACAACAACTCACCCTTCTTTCTTCCCTTTCCTTCTTTTACAGAGAAGCTGGACCTGGCCCAGGTTCCTTGGTGCCACTCTTCCTCCCTCCTCATCATCCCTCTCACCTCCTTACAGCCTGACGTTCGTGGAGCCAGCAGCTGGGGAGGGGCTGGATGGCACCAGTCTATGTCAAACTCTATATAAGCTCTTGAAAGGACAAAGAAGAAAGAGGGGACAGCAGACAGTCGGACAAAAGTCACCTGAATCACCAGCAATACTTCTCAAGATGGCAACCAACAGGGAGCACCAGCTGCGTCACATCACTGGCTTCCCTCGTGCCATGTACCCCTTCACCTTCAACTCCATGCGGAGCCACTCCCCCTTCGACCTGCTGGCCAGTAGCCACCTCTTTGGCCGATTTGGGGCGGACCTTCCTAAAGAAATGGCAGCATTGTGTGAGTACTATACAACACTTTATATCTTCTAACAGATTGTCCATTTGATGCATGTAAAATAGTAGTCGAACCTTTGGACACATCTTTTAGTTAGGAAGACATACATACTTCTGTTTTGTGTGGTTATTTGTGGTTTCATGTAGATGTGAGTCTCTATGTATGTGTGTGTGGTTTTTAAAGGACGATCATGTAAATGCACATAATAACAAATATAATATGGGATGCCCCTTTTGTAACAGCAGGGAATCTTTGGAAATGTATCGAAGAAAAAATTTAGCTGGATCTCAAATAGAACGTATGAACAGAAATACATACGTAAACTTAACCAGACTGAGTCCATGTGAAAAATAAATACTCCCTTCTGTTTAACAACACACAAACTTAGAAGAAGAATGTCCAGGCTGCTCCTGGTGCCGCTCTGCTTCTCTTTCGCTCTGCTGCATTGAGTCCTCATTTTTGATCTTTAAGTTGTCTGAGCTTGTGAACTCTGAACAGGCCTCCTTAAATCCAGACAGGCTTTTTTACAGTATGTGCATATACTATCACCATATACAGTATATACTTATATTAGGCACATGGGTGCTTAATACATGACCAAAGAGTTATACTCAAAGAAAAAACATTTCAAAGATATAAAATGTAATCATGGGTTTGAGGTTGTCCAAGGTTTAATCAAGAGGCGAGAAATCTTAATCTGACACCCTTTCACATGACTAGATAGAGGGCCAAATATCAGTTCCCTGTCCTGGGCTCTCTAAAATGTTGATAGCCTTCAGGGAAAACTGCAAGATTACAATCAGGCTTTAAATCCTGCATTGAGAAGAAGGGGAGAAGAAAACATAAAGGAGAGGAGAAAAGAAGAGGGCTTTTTTTTGTTTTGTGGTTAACCAGAAGGATGGCATAAAGAGAAGTCTGGAAAAACAGAAAACATTACATTTCCTCATGACTAATTTGTTGCTTTCCACAGACTCTAAAACTTGTAAACAGCCAGAAACAGATTTCTTAAAAAGAAAGAAAAGAGATGGGGAGAAAGAAGGGAAAATGAGCCGCTCCCTCTAACTGTGTTGTAAAGAGACTTTGTGAGTCACAGGGGGCGCTGTTGCACTTTACAGTAAGACAGAAAGTAAACAAGACCTGCAGGGAGAGTAATGGTGTGTTTTGACAACATTTTGATTCAAAAAAATATGTTGATTTGGAGAGTTCAACAAACGTTAATATTCAGCTTGATGCACTTTTATGTGAGCACTGTAAGAAAAGTCTTTAATAATCTTTTCCCCCTTTTTTTCTTTCTTCCAAGTGCTTTGTAATGTTACTTAGGAACACTGGGTCCAAAGTCTTTAAAAAAAAACAAAAAAAACCCTACCACAATTACCAGACAATTTTAACAAAACTATTCAGACTCACTCAGTCAAGAGGATCGTGCAATGCTCCAATCATAGAGCTTTGTGCAAAACTTAAAGAGCTGTCCAATAGGCCATGATTGTTTTTCCATTCTCCTAATCAATGGAAATGTGCAACATCAGTGCTGAATAGAGAATGATAAAAAGTGGAAGAAGTAAAGGCAAATATAAGTCAGCTATTTTATTAGACTCATATATCGCAGGAGCTAAATTGACTGAATAGTTGCAGCATAGAACAACGTGTTTTTTTCTGTCCATAACTTAATCAAATACATGTCACTCCATGTATTTATGTGGCAGTGCCATCCTTTTGATCCATAATCATATGTATTATTGATATTCTGGTAACTATGCAGTTGTTATTATCACACTCTTCACATAAAAACATGTTTGATGAAATTATTATCCTGAAATCTCACTCAAGAAATATTGTGCTGAGCACTCCTGTCAGTCACGGTGTGCATGTCATCATTGTGTGCACACACACACACAGAGTGATGTGTTCAGTGAGCAGCACTTATCAGTTTATCTTTGGTCTCTTTATGGAGACTCAGCTCAACATCTAGGCTAGTAGCGCTGAGTATGTCATTAGATCTCCTGACATGCTGCCTCTGGGCCTTACATAAACGTCCAGAGAGAGAGATGGAGAGATATGAGGGGCGGCTGTGTGTCTGTCAGGACAGACGTGTGACAAAACAGAGAAGCCTGTCAGAAGATCCAAACCTGTCACGTTTATCTACGACAGTTCTACCTGATTTCATAGTTGACAGCCTGGCATCCCACTAAGGGTTCACCATTCATTTTGGAGGGCGGCCCACCACCCCAACACAACTTCCCACCACTGCAAATGAAAAACAGAAAAACTTTTATTTATGGTTTTTACCCAGTTTACAGTATTTGCACATGAAGTCTTTTACACGGTTCTTTGTCCTGTTCAGTCAATTTAGAACTACATGTTCAAAGTGCCGGTACAGCTTGTGATTGGCTATGCAGCTTTGATGCAGCATGTACGTTTTGTCTTGAGCTCACCTCTTGTTGACTTCATTTTTGCACAGAGTGCTCTGATGTTCGACTACAAGCTAAACAAACAGGCACTTGAGAGTAAATCAACGGCAGTACTGAGCTGTGAACACTGTGGTGCACATTACAAACAGACAAAACTCAGCTCTAAAAGTGTTCCTGTGAGGTCTCCATGTTTTGTGATAAGCAGAGTCTGACTCGGAGTCTGACTCTGTCTCTTGGTGTCAGATTACACACATTAGGGCTGTGCATTGCACAGATGGTAACAGCAAACAAGGAGTCCCACAGGAAAAAAAAAAACACACACTCACTCACTAACTTTTACTCATTTGTCATAATGAACATAAATGTTTAGATATTTAAAGTTTGATTAAGATTGTGTTCAAAAACATGACCTTTGTTCAAAATGAATCAATCTCTGAAAGCTACTTTACTTTTAAATGTGGTTTACTTCGTATTCTGTCCCCATATGTTTACAGCATGAGAGCAAAGCCCAAAATGTTGACAACGTTTTGTGTTGTAAACTTTCTGAAACACAACATAACCACCTGATCAGATACAAAGCATGCTTAAGATACCAGGCACTTAGATTTAGCTTTGGGGGAATACTGGGCGTGAATAATAGAATTTTCCTTCTTGTAACCTTTCAGTGCTTTCACATGTGTGAACACAAATACCAGATTTGTTTTACTTGACTTTATCCCTCAGAGCTGATGGAAGGACAATTGAAAATTCAATGCAAGTGAGCGGGGGGAGATGATGACATTTATATCCTGACTGTCACGTTTCCTGTTCGCCATGATGCTCTTGTCCTTGACAAGAAACATTGATATAACAGAAAAACAACCGGCGTCTGATTCGGTTGCATCGTTCGCCACTTCTGTTTCTTTCTTTTCACGTTTCATGTGTCCTCCTGAGGACCCTTCTCCCCCATGTCTACAGGAATAGTCTCTAATTGTGAAGGACACATCTGAACAACCAACTCACAATGAATTTAGAGAATAGAATGCCTTTATTGTCATTATACAAATTGTACAACGAGATTACAGGCGACCTACAGCACACACATGAAAACAGCTCCTTTCTGTTAATCTACTTGTGAATGGCCTGATATCCAATACCTTGTGTAACCTCAAACAGTGTGTGGAAAAACTCCTTTAAAGTGAAGCCTAGCACACCTTTTACTTGTTGGAGTATGGGATATAAAGCACTGCCAAATGTCTTAGTAACGACTAGCTCTGAGTAGTATTATTCACCTCTAGCACCACACTGTTGTGGTTGGCTATCATCATGGGCTACATTACCTTAAAGGTATGAGGATGGGGGACAATCGTGCTTCAGTACAGTACACGACTACTGGGCCTAGTTGGTCAGTTCTTCAACCTAAAGACTTTGAACTCTATAGAAATTCAGTAGTTTATGTTTCATGTTCACAACGTGTTTATCCATTGGTTAGATTGTATGTAATGGTTTTAATAACTCTGTAGGCATGCCTTCTGTAATCTGATAGTTTATTGTGGCATCTGGCCAACAAGAAACTCAAAAAGGACCGCTAACGCTACAAACAATTTGGCCCATTCTTCAGCTTGAAGAGAAGCTGCGATCACGACTTATCTCTCATTGGAGCAAAGTGAACAATGTGATACAAAATTACAGTTGAGGCTTAAGTGGGATTTGCAAATGAATTCAAACCAGGTCCTAATCAGTGTTTGGGGAGGACGGGACTTTGTTCCCTGATGAGATGGAACTCATAACGTCCCTGGACTTGAAATGAGATGATATGAACATCAAAAGCTCCCTTAGCTCCCTGAGTATTCAGTCATTCAGTAAGTTCACTGCTTGTTTTAATAACTCAGGGGAAATGGGAATTACACCCAAGGAACTTCTTTGGCTGCAGCTTTTTCAGACCCGTTCTTCTTGGACTCAGTGTTAATACATGATATAATCTCTGGATTTTCTTAGGTTTCAGTAAATACTTCCCTCAAAGTGTTGAGGAATGATCTATTTTGTCTTTTGTGTGACATCAAAATCAGAACTATGCTGTTGTGAAAGGATAAAACAGATTTTTTACGCAATGTCCTCTTGTAATTTCTGGCCTAGTCACATCTCACAGAATTGTATTTGCTTCATCCATCCAAACACACACACACACAGAAAACACACTGCCACACTATAACCTTCATTTCAACGTGAACGTCACGAAGCAGCAGCATCGCACTCCTTGGCTTCACATTTGTGACTACATTGGAGCACTTGCTGATGGCCTCAGAGACTTTGTGCAAACACTGTATCTCTGCAGCTGAGCTGGAGGAGCCCCAACACAGAGACAGGAGAGAGAGAGGCCATTGTTCTGTGTGTGTTGTGTCATACATGAGGAACCTCATTGTGAATTCTAATGTGACTCGCACCTCTTAAGAAATTTAAAAGGTGCATTTAAAAGGTAGAACGCTTCCGATGTGCCAGCTCTAACGGGAATTCAGTGTTTGTTAAAAGTGAAATAAAATGGTAAAACAATATTTGTAACTCCTCCACACTGGCTGTGTATTTGTGTCTGTACGACGGGGAAGAGGGGGGGGGGGGGGGGGGGGGGGGTCAGGGTTCTGTGAGGCGGGAGGGTTAATTGTCTCAAGGTGAGGAGAGCGCTCATCAGACTGATATTGTGCAACTCTGCGCCCTGCTGTGTGACATTGTTCTGCGTGTGAGAGTGTGTTTGTGTGTGTGGCTTCTGACTGTGATGATAAAATACAGGTTAAATACAAAAACTCCACTGACAAAGACCAAGGAGAGGAGGTGATTTGACAAAAAAAAGAACTTGTAAAAAAAGTGATAAAAGTAAAGAGAAAAACAGCAGAGAGGCAGGGGGCCTTTTTTTAAAGAAAAGAGAGAGAAATTGATTCTGTGTTTTGGATAAGTCCAAACAAACAACAAAATAGATTAAAAAAAAACCCAAAGAAAGCAGAACATTTTGACTCAAAAGCAGAATAAAACATATGAAGCCACAGGCTGTTCGTGTGTGTGTGTGTTTGTGTGTGTGTGTGTGTGTGTGTGTGTGTGTGTGTGTGTGTGTGTGTGTGTGTGTGTGTGTGTGTGTGTGTGTGTGTGTGCGTGCGTGCGTGCGTGTGTGTGTGTGTGTGTGAAGGGAGGTGTTAGAGCCCCAGTGGGGGTTTCTTTCAAAGTTCATCCCTCTTGAGCGAGGGAAGGAAAAGGGAGGAGGGGGAGGCCGTCTCGTATCCAAACTATCCCCACTCAGGGCCAGTGTTGATCGCCTGCAGCGGAGTCACACTTCACTGTGACTGAAGTATCCAATAAGCTCCAGCAGAGAACATTACTGAATCCACTTGAACTGAATTGGAGGAGTTCAATGAGATTTCTGAACAAACTGAGAGCGAACGGGAGATGGAGAAGATAAATACATCTCCATAGAATATATAGATATCCAGATAGATTCAGCATTCAGAGGGAAAAGATTGCACAGAATGTGTAATGAATCAGATCACGCTTCTGCCCTTGTAACTTCAGCTGGAAAACCTCATTATTTCCCTCCCCTGGCTTGCTCCTTTATAACACTATATTTTGGTAGTATCGGTGTACGGTAAAGTTCTACATAAAATAGTGCTAATCAGACTGTGCTCGCTCTTTTAGATGAATATGATCCAGAAAGTGGCCAATGCAGCATCAAATCTGCTGATATACATGGATGTCACTCTGCAAACAGAATATGAATTATTAACACTCAAACAATGACGAAAAGCAGCATCATTTTAAAGAACTATTCAAAGTTAATCCCCCTATCAAAAAATGTCCTATTAACACGTCACAGCTGTTTTATATCCGCTTAATCCGCTAAATTTAAAGAGTAATGTATCAAGTAAAATATACAAAACAATACTGAGAACAGTTGGGGCTTATTGAGAATAATTTTTTTAGAGAAACTGAATATGTTCTGCCTCAGCAAAGAATTGAATCACATGTTACAACAAGAAAGTGTTCAGTTAACAGTGAAACTAGCAGAGGACATCCTCGCTTCCACTGCACTCTTTCATTCTGGCTCCAAACAGACTCTCTTTTAAGGCAGGATTTTTAGTGGAGCAAGAGGAGAAGTCATGAAGAAAAAAAGATGAAAGTGAGTAGAAGTTTGCAGGATGAGAGAGGTGATGTGAGGAGTGTTTGTTTTCATTCGCAGCTCATGAAATATGAAGAGTCGAGTTTAAAAACTTGAAGGAGGAGGGAAAAAAAGAGGGAGGGAGGGAAAGTTTATTAAACATCCAATCAGACTGCAGGTTGACACCCCTTCAGGCAACTACGTCCCGCCCATGTCTTCTTCCTGGACCCCGCCTCTTTTCCCCCTGTGCTGGGAGAGCATGCAGATAGTTGGATGGTGTGTGGTGAAGTGTGAGGCCCACAGAGCTGCAGAGAGGGGAGTTCAGATCAGTTACAGCAGGAACAGAAAGAAAGGCAGACAAGTGATAAGAGAGTTTGAAAGTGGGTTGTAGAGCAGAAATAGAGTTGGACAGACATAATTGTGTCCATCTCGAGGACTTGAGGCAAGCGGTCAGCGGTAGAGACAGGGACAACACGAGAGAGACAGACAGACAGGGAACACCTGGAACAAGCAGAGTGTTGGGTTACCTTCAGTCTCAGGAAGTGTTTGGTTAGTTTTTACAGCTCAGCTCTATGAATTTGGCTGCAGAAAAAAAAGTAGCTAGCTTAACTTTTTTTAAAAGGAGCATGTTCGATTGCATGGAGGCCCTTGGTCTGGCCCCTCGGCCCCTCTTTGATGTCTCCGCACAAGGATCCTGCATGCTCAGCAAGGCCACCCCTTACTTTTCTGCTATGGACCCCTTTGGCTGGGCCGGGACCGGCAGCATTCAGTGTGAGTACTCCGTCCTGTCCATCAGACTGTAAAAGAGCAGCTGTGTGTGTGTGTGTGTGTGTGTGTGTGTGTGTGTGTGTGTGTGTTCTTATCACAGTCCTGCTTTTGTTATCATTGAGCTCTCTCTACAGGAAGAGTCAGATTCCTTTCGATTCTCTGTACCCATTCTCACCCGGCGTTCTGTTTGTTTATGTGCTCGGCGTGCTTTGTGAGAGTGAGTGAGTGAGCCGGAGAGTGCATATTTATACATCATGGTGTTTGTTTTCTTTATGAATGACTTCACCTGATTGACAGCTCTTTTAAACAATTCTGGGGACCTGACCCCAGGGAAGTGTCCAGAAAACAACAACGGCTGACGTCCAAACAGAAACAGCTCTGACAGATTGGGCCCTGAAATCACATGGTTGTGATTTGGAATACACGCTCACACTTGTTTATTTCTTCATCGTGTTTCAGTGCAAATTGGACGAAGTTACGCTAATCTCAACTCAACTTTTGCACTACTTTTTAGCAAAAAAATTACTATACTTTGAAAGATTAACATGCACCTGCCACATAGCTTCACGTGCTAAACATTCTGAATATGCGTTCTCTAAAGACCTGAGCAGACAAGCCAGAGATTGCATTAGATACAGTGTTGAATAAAACGAGCTACCACTCACGCGGACAAACACTGGAAAGATAAATGTGGTGAATACCTCCATTCTTGCTGTAGGAATAATAAGCAGACCTTTGTTATGAACCTGGAGACTACTTTCACACTCTGTGATTACACTCGACTTTGTGGCTTAGAGAGTCAAACATTGACTCTAGCTTTCTTTAGAAACTGGCACGCTGAAGTCTTTTCATAAGTGTCACCCAGCAGAGAACATTTCTTTTTTTGTTTCCAAATTGGAAAATGTTTCCAGTGTTTGGGACGTCCCCTCTGAGCACCTTGGGTCCATTCATCTTCAGTCATTATTTAGATAGCAGGCATCATGCGCTGTCAGCTCCTCAGTGCTGCTAATGATGATGGATGAGCAGTCAGGATGACAAACACCACAGCAGGGCCTGTTCCAACTCGCTAAGGAGCCACACCAGATGCCAGCCTGACAGACAAATGTCCACAAATGTTCATTAATCATCTCTTATTTGAATCAAACTCCGGTTTAGATTCTATTTTTAGCAGGAAAGGTGGCAGGTCCAGTATCTGTAAAGAAATGGCATGTGTACAGATCTTTTTCTGCATCTACTGAAGAAACTGATCCCCAGAGATTCAACCCTTTTTTACAACAGTTTAATCTCAACTCATTAAAGAGCTGTTTTACACCAAGACGTGTCACTCTGATGTAAAAATCATACACTTCTTTTTCTCCACGTCTCTTCTTTTAAACACGACTGATCTGTCTCTTGGCTGCAAATCTATCTCCTCTGAAGTCGAGCTGGAAATATAACTCAATTCTTTTTTGAGTCTATCAACAAGGAAAAGCTTTGGATCATTTATGAATCCTTTAATTCATTTACACTGCAGCTTCTCTGATGGCACGACGTGCATCTTTTCTCTGCTCTGGGTGAGAGACAATGAATCATTGAAGGTTTAATGGACAGTGTTTGAACAAATCAATCGATTATGGCGACTAGGAAAACTGAAACAGACATTTTTGTTTTTAAGATTTATTTTTGGGCTTTTTTGCCTTCATTAGAGCGATAGGACAGCGGACAGAGAGAGAGTGGAGACTGACATGCGGGAAAGGAGCCACAGGCCGGATTCAAACCCTGGCCCCCATTGAGGACTGTAGCCTCCATACATGGGTTAGGGTTAGCAGCGCTCCCACAATTCTACATTTCTATGGTTCAAATGATTTATTTTAAGATAAACCACATTGTTTTTGTTCTTATTTATTGCTGTTAATATTAATATAAGACTGACTCAGCGTGTCTTGTGGTTGGTTGTCAAACCTCGTGCCTGTGGTGCTCTGATGTATTTCTTTGACCTTCACTGGACGCCTTTGACATTGATCATAGCTCATGTCAGCGTTTGGATTTCTTTGATTGTTTAGTCCATTTTGAACTTCAGTGAAGTGCTGCACTGATGACCTTCAGCGCTCACTGGAAAAATAATCCAAGTTTGGTTTTTTTTCAGTGATGTGTTGAACAAGATATGTTGGACACTGGCTATAAATTCCTGAGAACGTTTGGCCACAGTGTCTCTCCTCTGTGTGTGTGTGTGTGTGTTTGTGTGTGTCTGTGTTAAGGGCTGTGCATCTTTTTTTATGTGAGGCAGTTCAGCACCTCTCTGCCTTCCTTTGTTTCAACGTCAGGAGGCATTAAGAGGATTGTGGTGTGTGTGGGTGTGCATGTGTATGTGTGTGTGTGTGTGGGGGGGGGGGGGGGGGGGGGGGGGTCCTGCCGAAGTCTGTCCTCTCTGTCACTGGTCCCTGTGCAGTTCGTGTTTGTGGTGTGAAGGCTTCTTCTCCTCAATGTGACATTTGTTTTTCTCCTCTTTTGAAGTCACCCTCTTCCTACTTTGGGTCTTTTCCTCTAACACTCTCCTTCATTGAGAGTGAGGGGTTTTTCCTTTCAGCAACAATGTGCATGTATTCTTTACCCACGGCCTGCATGCATGGGGTTGGCTAACTGAGAGCCTTTAATGGTTGAATTACAATTACAAAGGCTCAATTAAGAGATTAGGTGCTGGCCATGGGACACCGGTGGTTGACAGAGGGCTGAAGTTGGATTCAGGATTAAACCCTGAGTGAGTGTGTGTGTGTGTGTGTGTGTGTGTGTGTGTGTGTGCACATGTGTGTGTGTGTGTGTGTGTGTGTTTCAGGCCTGAAGGGAAATGCTCTCCTCTTCATTCAGTGATAATCTCCATATACCGTCATCTCTTTAAAAGACTCATCAAAGCTATACTCAGATCAACGCCAGATCGTCCCACAATGGATAACAGCTAATGCAGTAAAGCTGCTGTCACTGGAAGTGGCTTTAAAGACAGAATATATGTATCTGACTTTAACAAAGAGATGTGTGTTCGCTGTATTACTTGGACTGTAGAGCGGCTCAGATGGTTATTTTGGCTGTACGTGCAGCAGTCATTGTAGCCTTTTTGAAATCTGTGTCACTGGGTCAGGAAACTACTCTTGTTCTCTTCATGCCTGTGGGTTTTCTCTCCCGAACAGTGTCCATATCTAAACACTGGAGAGAAAGAAGTGACTCTGTGGAGCCTGAACAACTTCTGAGAAACCTCCAAATTCAAGTTCAGTCAGTGTGTGTGAGGAGACGAGCTGAGTTTGAACTCCTTTTCATGCACATCGTACTCTCGTACATTTATGAGCGCATTAAAGGAAGTCATAAGGAAACAAAAACAGTATCAGATCATAAGAACAACTTCAATGGGTTTGCAATGAGTTCCTATGACATTGTGTTCAGTCAGTTCATTGTTCATGTTTCATTGGCTTATTGTTCATTTGAATTCGGTGATAAACTCTTTGTTCCCACAATATTAATAAGGCTCTGAAGACTTATTTAAAATGATTACTGAAAATATGAATGATTCTTGTAAAATGTCTTTCTTTGAAGAAGAAGAATTTTTTTAAGTTTTGTTCATGTTTTAAAGATGCAACGAGAAGTGAAAATGAGTATGAAGTCTGTTAGAGATTTTCTTTGGGTGATGACAAACCTGAGAATAAGCTGGAGACGTCGCAACAAAGCAGCAAAGCAAAGTACATTTTCAGGACATTAACAGAGGAGGGCCTGTTCAGGAAAAAAGAAAGTATCAGGTTACAAGCAGCCTGCAAGTCAGGAAACTTTCACCACAAGGCCTTCTTTTTTTCTTTCTCTTTCTTTCATTTTCTTTCTGTCTTTCATTTTCTTTCTTTCTTTCTTTCTTTCTCTTTCTTTCTTTCATTTTCTTTCTTTCTTTCTCTTTCTTTCTTTCATTTTCTTTCTTTCTTTCTTTCTTTCTTTCTCTTTCTTTCTTTCATTTTCTTTCTTTCTGTCTTCTGTGGCATAACTGTGAACTGGCATAACTAGCATCTGACCTCCATCCTGTGATCAGAGAGTCGATTATGAAACACATCAGGTGATGTCACATTATTTCGTTTCTGTAAATCAAGCACACACTGTTCCATTTATTACTCTGATCATTCTCAGTGAGTTCCTCTGTGCAGGTTTAGCACGTATACAGCACACTGCAGTAATTCAGGATGTTAGATGAACTACATTTGTATTAAAGCCCAGGATTTGTGTTGCTTCTATTGTTTTGCAGCTTTTTAGAATTACAGAGGTATTTCCAAGTGAAGCTACATGAACGTCTTGTGAGGTTCATTGAGCTGTGTTCAGACTTGCCTGTGATTTTTGAGTCGCAGCTTCCAGCTCTGTCTGCACCACATTGTGTTTATTTTGGCTGAGAAAGAACCTTTGATTTAATCTGAGTTATAAATTATAGTTCTCATATGTCAACTCAGCTATTCATTAAATGTCTTTAATCTGCCCAAAGTTATAAAAAGTCGAAACATGTTTAAAGGGAGCGGAAATGAAAGTAAAACTGGACATAAAAACAGAACTGCATCATGGTTAAACACAAACTAAACAACCGTTCCCATGAATGAACCCTGAAATCACACTTTGCAGACAAACGTGAAAAAACTGAAACAACAAGGAAGTTGTTCTTCTTAAACTTCACACCGAGTGTTTGTCTTCCAGGTAAACTGAACTTAAACCTGTGTCTCTGAGTTTCCAGGTTGTCTGTTTTTGTTAGTGAGCGTCTCCAAATGTGTGCGCCTCCCTTTGTGTGCTCTCATTTGTTTGTGTGTGCGTGTTTGTGTGTGCCTACTTTTTAAGTGTCTGCTGCTGTTTTTATTGAGCCATCTCCTGGACAGTAGCCTGGTTTTCACAGCCTTTCCTTTACAAGGCGCTGCCAATGACAGGAAGGACTCCTCCTCCCACCCGGGCAGGAAGACAGGAGGGGACAGAGGAGGGGAAGAGGGTTATTAGTGGGGGGGGGGGGGGGGGGGGGGGGGGGGGGGGGGGGGGGGCATGAGAATGAGAGGAAGGTGGGGGACTCTGGTATTGAACTTAAAACAGCTGATGAAAGGGATTGTGAATCAGATCTCCTGCATCTCCTCCCTGCTGCCATGGTAATTACTCACTCAGCATATTTGAGCCTCTGCTTGTTCCAGGTGGTTAATCTGCTCATGAATTACAATATGATACATTACAATACAGTGACAGTCATTTTAACCAGGAACCATGAATATTTTAATTAAAGAAGAGATCGGCACCGAATCAGAATTTGATTGAATTGCAATAACTTACTTATTTCATGATGACTTGAGGATCTTGAACTCATCATTTTTTTTAACAATAAATGACATTAATGCAACAGTCTCCCTCTTTCTCCTCCCGCTGTTTCTGTTGTCACACTGAAGCCCCTCACACACAGTAAAGCTGACCTGTGGCCCTCAGCAGCCCACACACGCACACACACACACACACACACACACACACACACACACACACACGCACACGCACACACACACACATACATGCACACACACACACACACATACTCAGCAGCCCACATTCCTCAGTGTGCTGCTGAACCCTTTATGAGACGAGGAGAGGATACATTGGCTCTCTAATATCAGAGTTTGAGTATCTTGAGTAGAAATAAATGAGGTATAACTGCACATTTTAAAACATTTATTCACAAAATAAAGAAAGCTTCAAAAGGGTCAGACAATTGAAAAACAAGTCCTTAGAAAACGACTATAAACCTGTTAAGTCCTTTTTAAACTCTTTGTGGTGAAACAAGTCCTCTATCTCCTCAGTGTGAAGCTCTTTAGAGCCTAAGGCCAATGTCTTGTTCAATGAGATGTCGGATGTTGGCAGCTTGAGTTGTGCTGCAGGCCCTATAGTGTAGGCCGTATGTAACACAGCGTCCAGCACACAGCCACTCTGAGAGGAGGAAACTGGTTCAATAATACTGTCACTACTTCTGTTTTTACTCCTGATTTCAGGGTTTATAAAAGTGCATCTCTTTGGCATCAATCTCTCTTTTCATTTTTATGCACTGGCAGAAAGTCAACGACAGATCATCTTAAATTAGTGCAGATCAGCTTTAATTGTCTTTGCTTCTTCTTATACATCTTTAAATGTTTTTATATGACATGCTTCCATCAGAAAATCTAGAACTGAAAAGAAGATAGTTGAAGCTGGTATCTCTGGCCCAAGGATAAAAGCATGTGTTGTTAAAGAGATCACATTTCTTAAAGTTAGAAGTAGAAAATATAAAGGTAAATTACTTATTCAAGATTATGTTTAAAAAAAACTGTCTTTTTGCAGACTAAAGTAAGTGTTCCTATTTTCCCAGAATGCATTGTACTCAGACATATTTGTAAAATAGCTAGAAGTCGTTTGAAAATATGTGTCACACTGATGTTATAATTTATAACTGTTGATTTCTAATCTACCAGCTGCATAAATAGGATACTATACTTCGTGTGTACTTTTATTAGGTACTGTGGTTTTAGGACAAAGAACTACCTCAGAGTGAATAGTCATTCCTGAGCTTCAAAGCTGATAAGAAGGTGTCTGCTTTCAGAGGAGCTTCTGTTGTCTAAACAAAGATGTGCTGATCTGACAACAAACACTGAGTGAATGGGAGAGGAGGGAGGTGGGGAAGACACAGAAACACGAGTGTAGTAAAGTTGAGGGATACTATTTGTAATCAGACACTTATGTGATATAAGAATGATGTTTGTTACATTTTTAAAAAATAAAAACCTCCACGTCTTGAAGACTTTTTGCAGTGATTTCCTGTTTTTACAGTTCGAGGCATGCATGTGAAGCTTTGAATGTCTCCAGCTATCTGATGAGACCGATTTGCCAGAGTCATCTTGTCTCTCTCTGTGTCTCACAGAGGTGTGCTGATTGATGTTGTGACACGCTGAGGGGTGACTTGTAGGTGAAAACAGAGAGGGTTTTTTTTTTTTGTCGTTGTTGCTCAAACCCAGGCTCCGAGGCTGAGCTCAGTTCAGGGTGATGACAGCCGCTGACAGTTTTTGGCTCCTCTCCTTCTTTCTCCACGCACAGTAAAAGTCCCTCCTACTCCTCCACCTCGACGCCTCCTGTCTCACGCTGCCTTCAGCCCTGCGTCTCTCACCCTGTCTCTCCCCATCATGTCCCCTCCTCACCCAATCTCAGCACCCTCAGACGCTGTCACTCACCTACCTCTCTGCTGGCGCCAGATGCAGTCTCTCCATTTCAATGGGAGCTATTTTTTTCCACTCTGACATTGTCAGTGCTACTATATAAACAGAAAACAGTGCTCCGGTTACAGTGCCTTTTCATTCCCCTCCACCTCCCGCACCTACCTGAACTCCTGATGCTTCCCAACTCAAGTATTTACCTGCAGTGTGTAATGATCTGTTTAATCATAAATGAGTGTAAAAAAAAAAGAAAGACAGACATTCAATAGACATGTTGTGTCATAGAGAAAGTGCCGAGCACCCTGAATGTTAGTTACAGTTTTGTTTTGACAAAGTTAGCAGATAACATAATCTCACTCTTTAGTTCTCAGTCTGATCAGTCAGAATCAGAAAATTGGTTTATGACAGAGTCAATGAAACAGTCAAGGATTATGTGTCTGTGGTTTTGGTGCAAAGCATAGAACATAGAAATAGGTTCAAAAGAAGAAACAAAGTAAACAGGGTTACCTGCACTTTGGAGAAGCTTGATATAGATGATGGATGGATCTATTTTTTTCATCCCAAACTGAGAAACATTGGTATAAAAGAATATAACATACAACTGTGAGAGCTGCTGTTTACACTTATTTTCAATGATTAATTCAGTAAATATTTACATCTCTGACTTGTCTGAAAATAATTAAAAATGTCCCTCACCATTTTTTAAGTCGTAATCAATGTGTACAATTAATGTCTACTCAAATTGAAGAGGGGAGACTGGAGGCTCAGTCGCTTCTTAAAGGAGTTTATTCTCATGGAAGAACAAATGAATCTAAATTGTAGACTTGTGTTTTTATTGGAGGTGCTGGTGGCTCTGTTTTGTGATTTTTTTTTTCTTTCTGACGCATGACGAGAAAATGACTAACTAAAGACATGTACCCTTGACTAACTGTTGAAACAGTTGTTTGCAGTTGTTTAGTTAATAAGAGGATACCTCAGATTGAAATATGTGTTACAGATATTTTTTGTATAAAAGACAAAAATGTCGTCAACGTTGTTAAGGCCTTACCCGGGGATGTCAAGAAATGAGGATTCAAAAGTTCATCTGCACATGAAGGCTGGCAGTGTGATGTCATCCCAGTCGATGTGTTTTAGATTTCAGATCCAGTCCCAGTGACAGTATGCACACTGCTGTCTAAGAACCACACACATCATGGAGTCAAGTCCAGCAGAGCCTTTAAAGGTCAATGTTAAATGCTCCAGTAAAAAACAAGGCTGTACGTGTTTCTTTACCTCTTCAACATATTTCGGATGTTTTTATTTGTGAAGCATCACACTCATCAGGTTTGATTCATTTTATATTGGATCACATTTTGAACTTTGAAGGAAGCTGCCACTCTTGTACTTAGTAATGGCCTTCTTCAGTCAAGGTCAAAGTTAAATGGTCCGATTTTATATCACCTCACAGACACTGGGAAGTTTGTGTCCTCGGACTCACCTCCTTCTCCTCCTTTTCTTTCTCTGTTCATTTCTCCCTCTCTTGTTTTTATTAGATTTTCCCTTTGTGCCTCTGCCTCTCTGTTTTTTGAAACCTTACCACTCTTGTTAATGACAAGCTGCCGGTTCAGGTTGGGGTTGCTGCGGCGGGGTCGGGTGAGGGGGGTGCACATTTGGTTCAGTCCTGTGCTTTCCATTGAAGGTGACAGGAGGGGCTGGGACTTTCAGTTTCTGACCCCTGAATTCTTTATTTTTTACTAGGAAGGGATCCAAGGATGAAGCTGTTGATGTGAATAGCTGCCCAAGGTGACTGGATCCCAATAAAGAGGCCTTCAGCCTGGCCGGGGGGCCTCCTTCCCATCCCAGACACAACCTTTATAGGGCCGCTTATGAGCCTGGGCAACTATTAAACCCTGTCCAGCCTGCGCTGAGGAATTTAGGACCAGGAAACAAGGGAGTGGGGGTGGGAGAGGGACGAGAGAGGTGAAGTTGGGGTGATTGAAGGTGAAAGTTGAAAGGCATGTTCGAAGGAATCTGGTTGTTCTTTAGTCATCACCTTCAAATGTGCACCAGCCGTTTGGCTGTTTCTCTCTTTTTGTGCTTTCAGCGGACGTTAGCAGCTTCAGTTTTTCACTAGTTCTACGCGTCTCTTTCACATTGTTTGTTTTGCACGTTTTTTATTAGCAGCAGTTTGCCTGTGGCCAGCAAATGGTGCTACACAGTGTGCCATTTTCTTTAGCGAGACAGTGAGAAGGCACAGAGGGAGACAGCCAGGTCTCATAAACATCCCACCTCTGTTTGTTCACATGGGGCTCGAGGTATATAGGCAGCTCCGGTTGGACGGGCCTTTCAAATAAAAATGTGAGCCTGCGCTTGTGCGTGCGTGCACACAAACACACACACATGCAAAATTCAAGATGTCAGTCAAAAAGTCAACAGAGGTATGCCTGCTCCCCCCAACTCAGCAGTAAAAAGAGAAGTCAATCAAATCTCAGCTGCCAATCAGCATTTTATCAGCGGGGCCATCTGGCCATCAGCTAATTGTGTCTCTTTTAAGTCCCTGTCAATCAGCAGTGCCCCCTCCTCCTCCCTTTTCTCTTAAAAATGTCTGCCTTTGAGCTTGCCTTCTGGCTCCGAGGGATGGCCTGCATGGGGTAGGGGGTTGTTTGTTGACCACTCTCTCTTAATCAGTGGTTGTATTAGCTTTCATCATGGTCATCAAAGAGTTGAAGAACTTAGGTAAACAAGGTGCTCTGATTTTATAAGAGATTCTAAATGTTTCTTTTTTTCTTCCCCTCTCTCCCTCTCTTCTTTACAGCGGTGGAGACGCAGAGCACCAGCTCAGAGGAGATGGTGCCCAGCTCTCCGTCCCCTCCTCCCCCTCCTCGGGTCTACAAGCCGTGCTTTGTGTGCCAGGACAAGTCCTCTGGTTATCACTACGGAGTGAGCTCCTGTGAGGGCTGCAAGGTAAATGAAGCCGGAGACACATGAAGAGTTCACTGGTGAAGTGAACAGATGATGTGGACTAAGACAAGAGCAGAGTGAGAACCTGATGATCAGCTGGACTGACGTCAGCACTCAATGTCTGTAATGTTGTTTCAGGAAGCTGCCCTCTAGAGTTTTCTTACTATTACTGCATCTTATTAATCATAGCTGAAGAAAGTGCTGTGTAACTTGAAAATGTTAACTTTGTAAAGAGATTAAGAAAAGTATTCAACGTAAGGCAAATGTGTCAATTGTAAAAGATCTTTTTTGTCTATAGATTATGTGAAGAGAAAAATAATACTGTTCTCACAATGTCAACACTGATATTATGTAAAAATAAAATAAAATTTTAAATTCTATTTATTTTTAATTTGCCAGTTAGACAAATTCATGTTGACGAATAAGATGAATTTCATCAGATGTGCTGCATTTTGATCCCACAAAGGATTAAACATTTAGAGATGGAGATCTGCAGAAGAAAAAAAAACAATGAATCTACTTGTTTCTGAAAATTGTTCAAACAGCATCAGATGCTAACAAAATGTAGCTACAGGAACAAGTCGGGGGAAAACTAAAGTAACAGCAATGCATTGTCCAGGAATTATATAAATCTGTTTGTTGGACATTTTCAAACCAGTGGACCAACAAACATTGCCCTCCTTACGGCTATAATGCTAACATGGACTGAAGTAACTTTCTCACTCACGGTGAGCATTTCTTTCTCAAATTGAAACAGCAAACACAACATTTTCTTTCCATCTGTTTCAGGGTTTCTTTCGGCGCAGTATCCAAAAGAACATGGTGTATACCTGCCACCGAGAAAAGAACTGTCAGATCAACAAAGTCACCCGCAACCGCTGCCAGTACTGCCGGCTGCAGAAATGCTTTGAGGTCGGCATGTCCAAAGAAGGTGAGAAGAAAACATGGGCCTGTGGGATTTCTTTGCAAAATATAACTTAACATGCTTAGGAGTTAAGGTTTTTCAAGTGAGTCATTTTCCACTTGTGTTTCCTGTAGCCGTACGTAATGACAGAAACAAGAAGAAGAAAGATGTGAAGGAGGAGGTGGTGCTTCCAGAAAACTACGAGCTGAGTGGAGAATTGGAGGAGCTTGTTAATAAAGTCAGCAAAGCTCACCAAGAGACCTTTCCATCTCTGTGCCAGCTCGGAAAATACACCACAGTGAGTTTTTCTTTTCCATTCAAATCCGCACAGAAACACTCTATATTATATAATAGCTCACCACTTTCCTGAAGAACAAACACTCTACAAAGCAACACACCTACAATTTCTCCCTCTTACTCTCTCCCAGAATTCGAGTTCGGACCACAGAGTACAGCTGGACTTGGGCCTGTGGGATAAGTTCAGTGAGCTGTCCACTAAGTGCATTATAAAGATTGTGGAGTTTGCCAAGCGGCTACCAGGCTTTACCACGCTCACCATCGCTGACCAGATCACCCTCCTCAAATCTGCATGTCTGGATATCCTGGTACCAACTGAATGCTCTTACTCCTCTTTAACCCCCCACCTGTTTCACCTTCCCAACACTTTCCCATTTGTCACACCTCACATGTCGCGATGCGATCTTTGCCAGCTTCCATCGATTCTTTAGGCTGATTTTTAATCACTATTTCTTTTTCTTTTTTCTTCAGATGCTGAGAATATGCACCCGCTACACACCAGAGCAGGACACCATGACCTTCTCAGATGGCCTGACTCTTAACAGAACACAGATGCATAACGCCGGTTTCGGGCCACTCACAGATCTGGTGTTTGCCTTTGCCGGCCAGCTGCTGCCTTTGGAGATGGACGACACAGAGACGGGCCTGCTAAGTGCCATCTGCCTTATATGTGGAGGTAAGATTGTGCCCACCAGTGTTTTTCCTTCAATAGTACAACGTCCTAAAAAATGTGTGTTGGTTACATGTTCTGTTATTGCTTTAGACCGTATGGACCTAGAGGAGCCACAGAAGGTGGACAAGCTGCAGGAGCCTCTACTAGAAGCTCTGAAGATCTACACCCGCCGCCGACGCCCCAACAAGCCTCACATGTTTCCTCGCATGCTGATGAAAGTCACAGACCTCAGAGGAATCAGTACCAAAGGTCAGCTGAGGTTTTACATAGAACTCAGGTTTTACATAGAACTCAACATAGAAGTATGGCTGAGTATGAACGCTAAAATAAGTCTACAGTTCACAGTATCAACAAGTACTTGTCTAATTATGTTTTAACTTTATTTAGCAATAATTCTGGCATGGATACCCACTTCAACATTTACAGTAGTGTTAGTTACAACCAAAATTAAGATTGACAAATCATCCTTTGTCAGTGGTTTAAGCAATTCTTCTTTTAATCAGTTAAAGTCCCACAAGTTGTGCATGCTTTGGCGGGCTATAGGTTTTGTCAGACAAGAACATCATTTGTATATATAGCGTACAAAGTATGGAGGTATTTTTTTCCTACATTTCCTGATCAAAGTGAGTAAAGACTGGTTCACATAGCAGGATAATTAGGCCAATAATTGGCCCCGATTCTCTCCTTTCAATAATCTTAAGGACGCCCTGATCATCACAAGATATTCTCATAAAATAATCCTGCCGTGTGTGGTGTGTTAAGACTGCTCTCGTCTGATCGGAAGGAAGTCGATCTCAAATCGGGGATATTCAACCTGTCGGATTGTTCAGGCTGATTTCTCATTGTGTGTGGTGTCTCCCCCCGAGTGAGGTGATGTAGTGGCGAGGAAACATTGCGTGCAAAACAACAACAACTCACCTCCATATCATCATGTAGCAAGTACAGTCCGTTGCTCCGTTGACCAACGCCTCTTTTTAAAACGTGTTTTTTCAGATAAAAAAACAGCACAAACGATCCCTATTGCATCCTCTTCGTCCCTTTGTTGACTCTGGAATCACGTTTGATCTCGAGAGGTTTTGCGAGATTTCGTTTCTGATCGAGTTATGTTCGCAAGTGAAATCGGTTCTTGCGGTGAGTTAATGTTGCCGTGTGGCCGCACACCACACACTGTACAACCAAAACTGTAAAACCTCCGATTATTCATCGCCGTGTGTGTGTGGTCTCTAAGGTTTGGGAAATCGTCCGACAATTTTAAAGTCCTGCCGTGTGAACCAGCATTTAATGATTACATTTGAATAGTGTAACGTCCTAACAATCAACCTGGTCAACCTGATTTTGTTCCTGTAGGTGCGGAAAGAGCCATCACATTGAAGACAGAGATCCCTGGACCCATGCCTCCACTGATCAGAGAGATGCTGGAAAACCCTGAAGCCTTCGAGGACAGTAGTGACTCAGGGGACAGCACAGCAGCTGCTCCCCCCGCCATTCAAGCCATCAAAAAAGAAGAGAAGGCGTACGAGTCGCCCGCTGAGGAGGAAGAGGAGGAGGAAGAGGACGACTTCTGGGACGAGGAGAAGGAGAGAGGTGCGGACAGTGATGGGGAGGCTTGGGGCGAGGCAGCAGCCGGAGGGCAGAAGAAAGGTGTGACTGGAAAACCACAGTGAGAGACTCAGCGATGCTGCTTCCCTGTCACCAAACAATATCTCCTTTTCGAACCCAATTCTTTTAGGCTCTTAGACAACACTCAAGGTTTTACATATTGTGTATGTTTCAACTGAATTGAAAATGTGTTACATTCAGCATGGGAAGCAAAAGGCGAGAGAAGAAAAAGCACTAAAAGTCAGTGGGCCAAGGAGAGCCCCATGCAAAATCACTGTGCCAAAATGAGACTGTATAAAAGATATTTCAAAAAGTGTTTGGTCCACCCAAAGAGGAACAATATGTGGTGGATTGAAGAAAATGCACTCCTCTGTTATCTACATATAAGGGCTATACTTTGTATAAAATTGATGGTAAAATAACATTGCTGCAACAGTACTCCATGTGCTGCCCATTTGACGCATGTCTTTCGCAGAATTCCTTTTATTGAGACCTGCTACTTATTTTTGTTATTGTATGGTTTTTCTAAGCATGTACACTTTTCTTCTCTTTCTGAAAGCCTGTTTGTAGGACTTTGTGTTGCTTTATTTTTGTATATTATTTCACTCAGTCCTTCTCACAATTTGTTACTGGACATATGAGATTTTTTTTTATTTTTTTTTTTTAAGTGTCTTTAATTGAATGCGTTTCTGCTTTATTGGAAAAAAGATAAGCAATCATCAAAATAGTTGAGAAAGCAACAGCAAAGAGACACCAGGTCATGAGCAGGACTCAAACTCACAATTTGACAAGCATGTGGCATGTTGGGAGGGAACTGTGACTTTACTATCAGTTCTGGTGCTTATGATCCAAATAAGACTCCAACAAAGAATGCAAAACAAATTAAGCAATATATCATCTTCACTTTTCAGCAAATCAACACACACAAAAAAACTAAGACTAAAGAATCTGCAGGGTAGATTTCATGTCGTCACACAGTCTCAGGTTGATGGTCAACACAGTATTTAAAGAAACCTTAAAGTGTGTCTGCTCCAATGTCAATACCTGAAACCTTATGGATTTTATCTCTTTCATTTTAATCTATTTGTACGCTCCCTTGGTGCAGCATCCAGGTACTGAAAAGCCATAATATTTTCATTTGGAAAGCAAAGAATCCTCCTCACATAAAAGCAGTTTACTTCACAGGAAACCTCAGGTGTGTGTGTGTCTGTGTGCATGAATGTGTAACTGAGAGCATTTAACTCTATACCATGTTTTTGCAAATGTTGTTGTTAGTGTCAATACTGCCATAATCCAGAGTAAACTATTAGCTTGCTTAATAATGCACATAAAACAGGTTTTGTAGCAAAGAATTTTTTTTGCAATTTTCACAGCTCACTCAAAGACAGCCGGACATGTTAGCTGAACAAGGAGGAGTTTGTAACCGTCCAAAATGACTAACAACTTAAAAAGCCTACATCCCACGGTCAAGTGTGTCCATGTGTGCTGTATCTCTTGAGTGATGCAAACATACATCTTGTAAATTATATTCTTAATTCTTTTGTTTTTACAGCGACACTATACAGCTTCTTTTTTTCTTACATGCCAGATGTGTACCATTTTCAAAGACGATGCGACTCTCACTCAGTTCATTAAGGGAAAAGATTCTCCATCAGCATGTTGTCTTTCACCGCATGAAACACTGCAGTAGCAACAAGGCTGTGACATTTTTTTGTTCTCAAAATGAGGGATACAATTATTTTAAATTATAAAGCTGGGGAAAAAAAGGACTGCATGATCATCACAAAAGGAGATGTTCACTCTCCAGATATGTTGAGCTGATCATGTTTGAAGCATTTACAATTGATACAAGTTTGGCCATTGGTTAGCCCCAGAAGTACAGCTCAGAGAAAATGTCACAATAGATTGTGGACTGTTACATGGGGATATTTGGTACTACAAAGGAACTTAGTAACCATACGACTGAGAGAAAAATGACAACTCTGATCTTCAGTGTCTCCTTAACTGTTTGTAACACCCAAAATGACACACAGAGTGAATATTTGCACTGTCAGCCACCTCTCTATACTATATTGTTCTGCATTAAATAATATTTCTACTTCTCATAACCAAAATATTTCATAATTGGTTGTTTTCCTGTTACATTTGTTTTCTTGAATTTGAGCTGGTGCAATAGAAAAAACCATGACGGAGGTCCGAGGCCTCAGCTGTTTGTGGATGTCTGCATGTGACCACAGCAACAACAAAAAGACCAAAGACAGATATGTAGTCACATTTAGACAAAACATTGACTGATAAAAGTGAGTTCATCCATGTGAAAGATATTAACTTTGTATTATGGGAGAATCTTTTTTGATCGTGTTACTTTTGAAGCTGGAACCATTGTATCTCTGTTGAATTGTATTGTTTTTTTGACTTTTCATATTTACAATGTTTGTCATTTTCAAACGACTACATGTTCAGGGATTTGGAAACCTCATGCATTTTTATTTCAATCGTTCCACAATATCTCTGTGACGCACACGGTAAAAAAAAAAAAAGACTGGGCCGATATGTCTTTGTTACATTTTTATTAGTTGCTTCTTGTTTGCTGTTTTGTTTTATGTTTTGTCTTTTTTGTATTCGATAAAGGCGCTTTTTGTCCTCAGATTCTCAGTGTAGACTTGTCATTTATCTGGCTTCTCTTCAAAAGGGATTCTTTGCATGAAAAAAACAACTGCTTTGTCAGACTGTTGTCGTTAAAACTTACATTTAAAAGTGGCACATATCCTACAAATGTTTAACAGCTCACGTTTTCACCGAGAAAAGACATCGGGCAACACATATTTATCATCACATTTTATTAGAGAGAGACCAGTGTCTCCAGTCAACACACTAAAATAGCATAAATGGACTCTTATGTTCTGCCACAGTGCTCAACAGGCTGCAGCAGAACATTTAACACTCACCTGTTACACGCACCCACGCTTTTGATTCAGATTCAGGATTCACACTCACATGCAGAGGTTTTTGAGATCATGTGTGAGGAAAAACAAGATGTATCGTATTACATTTTAAGCTAAATGCAGCGTCATTTGACCATTTTCTTGAAACAGTTGAAAACAAGACTGCAGAAAAATATATAAAATGTAGAGCTAAAATCAGTGTCTGAGTGTTGTCTGAGTCTAATCAAAGAGCAGTAATACAATTAACAGCATATCTATTCCAACAAACTTAAGACCTATAAATTGTGCCATGTGTTCTTTGAATACAGGCATCATTAGGAAAGAGGTTAACAAAACAATAGGACATTATTGGAGGCTATTTTCTACATATACAGCTCCAAACAGTAATGTAATCATCACGGATAAGTTGATAAGTTTACAACGATCTTCCGTTCTTCTTCGTTACCACATGGGGTCGTAAGCGAGCTGACTGCAGAATGAAAAAGAGACAAATAATTCATTGTAGTAATAACATTTGTATTCTACTGTTGGTTTAGTTCATGTTTTATTGCTGCTATTTTTACCCTCATGATAATATAACAGTTGTATTTCTCAGCTCTAGTGCGCCGTCTAACTCTTTCCATAAGACAACAAAGTGCCAAGCAAGCAGACCCACTGCTATTATAAACCCGTCTTCCAGGGAAGAGAGTGTGAATGAAGTCATGTCATTATATCTAGGGAGTGGTGGTTCATGGAAATAAAACTGGTTTGGGCATGTGTGGCCTGTTAGGAAGAAAGTGCAGTCACCTCAGGACGGGACGGATGAGTTCGGGCAGAATCAGCTGCCTCATTTCACCGGCGTGAGGATCACGTTCCTTCTTCATCACATCCTGATAAAAAAAACCCAAAGCAGAGATAAATGGAAAACAACAAAGCTAGTTGTGGCTTAAGAATGTTTACAATACTGCATAGTCCTTGACTCTGCCCTAAAGCATGTGACCCTAATATAAAGATTATGACCCGATCTATAGTCCAGGAGCTTTATCTTACACCAACAGTACAGAGATCTTGGACATTGTGGTGAAAAGTCATCAAGACTAAACAGAACACTTAAGAGTTAATGATTGCTTTGTTTTAAAGGACTAAATGTGTTGTTGTCCTGTTTAAAGATCAGCAGCAGGAGATCTGTTCATTTCTGTAATTGGCACTTTTCTATTGTTTCTCGTCGTTAAGCCTTAGTGTTCAATAAAAGAGTTGAAGCAAAAACCTGCAGGTTGAGCTGGGGGAATATAAAGACGGGATGGAGAAACTACACAAATATTTGCACTTTGCAGGAGGTGTTTCACTTTGTCTGGTTTTCAGGAGGACATACCTGAGTGTCAGAGGCTGCTGTGTCCTCTCTGCTCTGAGTATGTGTCTCAGCTCTGTCATGTGGTTCCAGGTGAGCTGACAGGAAAAGAGGTGAACAGACTGAACCGGGGGAAGCTGAAGAAACGTCCCCTTCATCCTCAGAGGAGCAGTCAGGAGCTGTTCAAATCAGTATACACTCTTCATTCTGATACTCATGTTTGCTGTTTGAGAATAGTTGTTCTGTGACAAGGCTTCATTACTCACTGATACATGCAGGTATTTCTACGTTTGATTTATTTTCTGGTACAATCTCCAACTTCTGCTCGAGCTGATGGATGTAATTCAACAGGTCCTGTAAGCGTGGACATTCAACATCAGTCAAATGTCCACACAATAAAACATCAGAATGAATGAAGTCAAAAGAAACAGTTAAAATAGTACTGTTTGTTTGTAATCCGTTTCTTAGTGAACATTAAAGAAGATAGAACAAGTTCACTGAACTTTTATTTTAGTAAAATACCAAAACATCAGTTTAGAAGTGCAGAATTACAAGTTCACATCATTAACTTAAATGTATGTGCCAGTAAATGAATTCACAAAGCTTCCAAAAGAAGCAAAACATACTATTCATATTATTAACTGTTTTAACTATTGATGTATGTTTGTTTACACAGTGTTATTTAACTTGTAATAAATATGGCTAATAACATATTTACTAATAACCTTTTTATACTATCAAGCTGAAACTATACATTTAAAAAAAAACATAGGACAGAGTTCAACATTTATTTTACACTAGAGAACTTTCTCAGCTTTACACTCCATCTCCGACTGTAAATCTGAGCATGAAATCTGGAACATTTTGATTAACAATCTGAAATCTTTGTAAAGCACAGCCACACCTGCTGGCCTCTTTATTTATTCTACTTATAACTCCTCAGCGTAATTTTATTCATATTTGACACTTTTTGGGAAAGTAGTTGATGTTAAAGAGCTCTGCTCAGCATGCCATGTCCATGGTTGTTCACCTTCAAATAATCTGCCTGTGAATGTAACCCATTTGGTCAAACAAATGAAACACTTCCACCCATAGTTATTCTGTGTTTCATGAGTCCTTTATAAAGTTTAGAGATTAATACCTTGTTTGAATAGTTTTGGTAGGTACAAATAATCTCATTGTATTGTATCATCAAAGTCTATTTTGGCTCTTATGTTGTGTTCAAAATAATTAACTTTTTAACATCAGATTGGCTTTCACAGCACTTACACACAGAGAATGAGCTTTACACACTTGCGATGATGATCATGAACAAAGCTGTTGTATTGATTAACTAAGTACTTTTGACTTTAAAAACAAACGGTGTAGTTAAGATCATCATTAAAGTGTCATTAAAAGTCATTGCCTGTTTGTCCTGCAGCTGCTGCTCCTCACTCTCTCTCTGGCCTCTCCTCACACTGGCCTTCAGCTCTTGCAACTCCTGCTTGGCATCACTCAGCTGCACCTGCAGGGGGCAGCACAGTATACACCCTGTGAACTCCCACTCATGTGACCTGGCTTGTCCTCAGTCCAGGGATCGCTCACACCAGGGTGAGAAGAAATGTTTACTCACTGTTCATGGAAGCCTTTCTATTTGTGAAGTTGTGTGACTTATTAGAGAACCACGCTGAACTCTGCCATCATTCTCCTGTTTCCAAAGTGTAATCTGAGCGACTGATGATGCAGATCTGGGGCATGCAAGGGGTTATTTTTGATACCTGAATGTGTTTGTGTGGTGAACAGTAATGTTCAAATGTACATTTCGAATTTCGAAATGTTGACTTACTCGATTGCAGTCTCTCTCTCGCGCGAGCTCCACTTCAAGTTTCTCCCTCTCCATCCTCTCCTCCTGTAGCCACTCCTCCTTCCTCTGAACCTCACCACTCAGTTCTTGTAGTTTCTTTACATCAGCCTACATGAAAACATTGTTTTGTCAGACTGACATTTAGGCAGTGTATGTTCGACTTCAGACTGGTGCATTCTCACCTCTGCTGCATGTTTGTACACTTCTCTTTCTAGAGCCCAGTTGGCGCGTTCCTCCCTGAGCAGTAGGTTATCCTCAGACAGCTGCAAGGTGAGTTGAGCCACCTGCAGCCGGGCCTGGTGCAGCTCGGTGTTGGCGTGGCCCTGATGGGTGCCAAGTTCCCTCAACTCCCTGCGCAGGCTCTCTGCTAGATGCTCTGCAGTCTCCAGACGCTCCTGCAGCCCTCGAACTTCCAACAGAGCAGCCTCATTTTCCACCTTTAGAGAGAGACACATACATTTGCCAAGAAGTTACGTCAAGGTTTTCCTTAATTTGTGTTACCTAGAAGAAAATAAAGAAGCAGGGACCAAAAGACCAAATTCCGAAGAAAGCCATTTTTATATCTCGTCATGTTTAAAGGAATGGGCTCAAATGATGTTTTGACACATTATTGTATTCAAGCTTGTAAGAATCGGAAATGTAGGGAATATGACACATTTTTCAACACTTCCAGATTGATCAGCAGCTTAGGTTAAAGAATCATATAAATCTTAAGGGGCATCGGCCCAAATTTCCATTAAAATATATATTTGATTACTCTTGGTACCACACAACAACTAAGCATTTGATGCTTTACTTTTAAATATCAATACCTGCAGAGACTTTCTCTTCTCCTCGTCGTGTTTCATTTGACTGGACATTTTTTTCACTCTTTCCTGAAGTCTGTGGGACAAAAACAAAATACTTTTAGGTCCTGGAAAGTAAATATACCAAGATGTATGAGCTAGCTTATGTCTGAAACTCTTGCCTTTCCAGTTCCATGCATCCCTCTTTGTCTCTGTCAGTCAGGACCTTTATGTCGTCCTCCAGGTCTCTGACTCGCTGCTCACTCTCAGCTTTCTCGGCCATAAGTTTACTCAGTACATACGTGAGATTTTCCTGACTGTATTTCACATCCTTTTGTGTATGAAGGAGGAAACAAAAAAAAAATCGATAGTCAGTTGTGTTTATGTTTTTTGATCCAAAATATGTTATTCTGTAAAAGGGAAATACCAAAAACTTTAGATGTAAAAAGGTGAGATCTGGAGGGCTGACCTCTCTGTACCTTGTGTTTACCCTCTATCTTCTTCAGTGTGTCACTGTTGTGTCTCAAGTTGTCCCTGAGCTCTGAGATCTCCCCCTTCATTGCTTCCCTTTCAAGCTCCCACTCCATCTTTGCTAGTTTGCCGTTTTCTTTCTCCTTCTCTGTCTCCTTGTTGGCCTCATCCAGAGCGTGCTGTATACCTGCTTGTTTTTGTAAGCACTCGTCCAGCTGACTCTGCTCACAACATAGGGAGAAGAAGTTTTTTTTTAAATATATTCAATGCAAAAAGGAGGAATTCTCATCTTAGTGGTAATGCTAATTTATTTTACTACAAACCGCAATTCTTAAAAAGTTGGTATCTTGTGTAAAATGTAAATAAAAAAGAACAAAACATTAAAACCTTATATGTGATTTTTTCTCTTTTAAAAAGCAGAAAGACAACATCTCAGATGTTGAAACTGAGAAACTAAAATATCCATATTGAATTGGATGCCAAGCTGTATAAAAGTTTTCGAATATTAAAAAAAAAAACCTTTTTGAACATTTCATGGTAAATAAAGGGAATTGGCAAAGGGTTAGTTACATAATCTGGAAAATAAGGAGCATCCCAAAGAGGGTGGGTCTTTCAACAGCAAGGTTGGGGAGGGTTCAGAAACTGTGAAAGGCTGTGATGACCAGAAATAAAATATTGCTGTTGGTTTTTTTTTTTAACAAAGAACTTCAAAGAAACATGTCATGGTCTACAGTATATAATATCATGAAAGAGTCTAAGAGTCTGAAGACATCTGTGCATGCAGGGGACAACTATTACCGGTATCAAATTCAAAATGGACATTTTCCAAAATCACAACATTTCTAATTCATTGTATTTAAGGGTTTTGCAACCAACTCTTTAGGAATTGGGCTTGTAGTTGTAATGCATTGCTCTGTGATGGAAAAGTGTTATCCTTTTCATTGGACCGACCTGAAGTAGCTGGGCCCTGGGGATGACTAGGAGCAGCTCCTCCTCGCCATCATCCTCCTCACGCTCTTCTTTCAGAGTCTCCAGCTCCTCCAGTGGCTTTGGAGCACAGAAAGTGAAGGGCCGACTGCGGGCACACACCTCTCCTTTCTCATCCACATACACAAACTCATACTCCACAGGACTCGGCTGGGGCAGGTAGAAGGCTGTATGAAATTGATGCAATTGTGTGTAAATGTGTTGTTTTTGTTTGTGTTACAAGTTAAATTTAGGGTTGATCATAATGCTTTTAATACATACAACAACCATAGTGGCTATAAATTTGGCTTTTGCTGACCCCTGGTGGTTTAACCTCTCATTATGCTTTAGTGATTTGGCAGCAGCTTGCTAAAGATTGCGTGCTCAAATTCTGTGCTCAAATCATGATGCACTGCTGTGTTTCAGGATTGTAAATCATTTAAACCTTTGTTGAAGATCAGAGAATAAACTCTGTTCTCAAACATAGGAAGGTAGCGATCAGCTTAGATAAGTGAAATTGCCACTATGGTCATTACCAGGCTTTGTTAGGGCTGAGATATTAAAGGCAGGGTTGGTAATTTTCTAAAACTAAGTTCGAAGTTTTTTCGAGTTTACAGCTGCTGCAGATGATGGATTTTCTTTGTTTCTTTTTCAGAGCAAATTAATTATTAATAACTGTCAGGACCTAAAGACAATTTTAACCAAAATCTTAAAAAAGTGTATTTGGAGAAAATTAGATACCCCCTCCCTTTAAGTTTCAACAGTAGGAAAGGTCAGCTGACACAGGTCACACCCTCTTTTGCTTGCTGTTGTAAATCAAAGGGTTTCCACATGCTTTGCTGACATCTCCAAATGGATGAAACAAGTCCACATTGATCTCATCCTTTAAAAGACTGAGCTTCTTGTTATTCAAGACAGTCCCTGTTTGCAACCACAGGTTTATATCCAGCTTGGACAACTGAACTAATGCCCACAGAGTCTCCCCGGAACTTAGGAGTCATGAATAATGACCAGCTAACCTTTAAGGTCAACATGGCCTTGATAGCTTAGTCGTGTTTATTTTCCCTTTAACACAAGAACATATCCTACCTGTCAGAGCATGCAAACCAGCTCCTGGTGCAGCATCTTCTAATATTATGCATTGACAATGTCTTTGACATTGACAATTGACAATTAAACTGTTGGGCTGTTCACCTGGAATAAATCAATAAGTGTCTTCTCTTGTGCTGTACTGTGAAGATGAAAGGGGGGGGGGGGGCAGTAGACTGGGACATTTTCTTGCTAAGATGCGAAGAATAGATGGATGGATATTCTTTTCTTTTATCTATCTCTGTTACTGAAATGATGGCAAAATGTTTAACTTGTGTTTCTGCAGACAGAAAAAAATAAAATAGTTCTTCATCATTTGTGTGTGTGTGCACAACTTTATACCACCTCTGCATAAGTCAGTTGTGGTATCCCCAGTTAAGAAAGTCTGCCACGTCACATGAAACTGCTGTTATATGCCCCCACAGAACTCTCAGATGCTGCTCGCATCAAAGGCCCCTTGTCCTACCTTCACAACAGCCCAAAGTCTCTATAGCTAGACTCTTCTCCTCTGTACTCCCTGGTGGTGGAATAAGTTACCACAGAGGCCCTTTTACCTTTAATAAACAGCTAATGACCCAACTCATCCATGAACACACACGTGCACAGTAATATTGATGCTACTGGTGATGTTGATGAAATGATGATGACTGAGTCAGAGAGAAACTGCTGTCAGGTCACAAATAAATAATATGAATCTATTGACTGGTGTAAAGTGATTTTTTTGTTTTTTAGCTGAAAATTTTGAGAAGTCCAACTGAAATATTAACTGTCATGTTTTTGTATCATTTGGCTGGATTCTTACCATGGAAAAGTGCACAGGAGTTGACATCTGTGCACTCAGTGTAGCCTTCAGGAACAACAGCCCATGTATAGGTGTAATACTGTTTCACTGAAGACCAGCCCACCTTTGAAATGATTTAAAAAAGAAAAGGTCATTTCCAAATGGAGATGTTTTCAGTTATAGCATGCAAGGATGGATGTTAAAGTGGGCCAAGTACCTCAAAAATACCAATCCAGTCGCTGCTGCTCCACCTGTGCTTAGAGGTCAGACTGTAGTGACACTCCACTCTGGTTTCGGGGAAGTAAAGTTGCCCCACATTTCGAAACACCACAGTGCTTTGTTTATCCATAGTAATATGAAGCTGTGCTGTTTAGGATGAAAACATAAGTTGATCCAATGAAACGTGCTCCAGTTTCAGCTTGGAGGAGGACAGCTGATGAAAGGTGATAGCAGAGACAGTACAGGAATGCAGCCTGGTCATAGTTACGCTAGCTGTAGACTTCCAATATGTTTAACAACAACATGATAACCTACAGTGCACTAACATACACAAAATAATACTGTGAGGACTGTTTGTTGATCAGAGCACTGTAACATTGCACACTTCTCTGTGGATGCATCTTCTAGTAATCCATCTCAACAATACAAATTGTCAAACCTGCCAGCAGCCTTCATCAACTAAATTAAAACTATAACATAAGAGTTCCTAGAACTAGTTATGCATGACAACACATTCCAAACGTGTTCAGCAACAGAATAAATTCTCAAACTGTATTAAAATATCTAATATCTTATAATTGACTTTACTACATTCACAAGTACACGAACCATAAGTAAAGATGACAGATTTAATATTGTTTTCTTTTGTTGTTACAGTCTCTCTACGACCATAAAGTTTGTATTTTTAAAGAACAGCAGATAACAGTACTGTTAAATTTAATGAATCAATGAATCTTGTGTTGTCAGTGTTTTCTTACCTGATTCTGCTGAGAGATGAGTAAGAGGTCTCTTTTTTTGTTTTGTTTTGCTGCCTCATGCAGGACAGAGCTGTGTGCGACTGTAGAAAGTGATAAGTAATCCTGTCAGGTGCAGGAGTTTTCACAACATCTCATCAACCATGTGCACACCACCCCAGTAAATGTTGTGACACTTGCAGGCATCATGGGAGTTGTAGTTTAGGAGCACACAGCTTGTCAAAAGGCAAAGCAATGCTGCAGACTTCAACTCCCATCACAGGTTACTGTTAGAGGAAACAGGATCTGCTGTGGCTGGTTGTTGCTCATTGCAGTTCTGAGTAGAGGCAGAAAAGGGGGGGGGGCTGGGCTAAAAACCTTAACAGCAAATATATCATAAAGTCCATTGTACTGAAATCAGATGAAAAAAAGGAGTATGTTCCTCCAAACACTTACAATATGAGGAAAACCATTCACTCAACTTGTTGATTTATTCAGATTATCAGAAATGTTTTTTGGATGCTTTTCACTAATTGCTCTTAAATTGTTACTCAGTTGACATTTTCTTGGGTTTAAACAGTATGCAAGTCTTATTATCTAATGTTTTAGTAGTTTGTACTAAGTTTACAAGTGCATTCCACCTTAAATTTGACTTTTATTCTTTGTGATTGCTCAATGTGTGTAGTACCTTCTAAAAACACTTGATGGCAGTCTAATACAAACAAAAAACATGCACAAAGACTCCTTTATTTGCTGTGTTAGCAGGACTCCAGAAACATTAACATCATAGTTTGAGCGCTCATGATGATTGATCGTGGTCTTCGTGTAGAAGTTGTGCTAACTAGGATTTAAGTTCCTTTATGCAGTCATAGTTGGTACCTTTTGCATGGTAGTATTTATTTGTAACCATGACAATGTTAAAACACAAAATATAAGCATTTTTATTGAAACTTGAAATTCAATTCAAGTTCATTTCATGAAAACTTATCCCAGACAGACAAGGTTTTGGTAAAACTGTGGGAGAATGCATAAATAATACATAAACATGAAATTTACCAAAAAGACACATTTTAAAGAAAACATGAAAAGGTACAAGTAATATTCTTGGAGAGCTACCATCATGAGAAACACTATTTTTATTCTACAAAATATTTGTATCAGAGTATTTCTGAACTGTGCAATGTTTCCAGCAGAAAAAGCTACAGGACATCCTGAAGTTTACTCTTCATGCATTGTTTTTCTCATCATTGATCAACAACATTGATTGAACAACATGTGCAGATCGGGGGAAATGAATACAGTTTCCATGGAGATACAAGTGTCCAATACGTGCATTAACTGTAACATACTTTGAATCGCAGTCATATTTAAAGGTGTGTATGTCCTTCTATGTATTATCATTAGTTCACACAGACTAGGAGAGGATAAAATATTCACATAAAAATAACAGTTTTAGGAAATTAAATAAAGGCATATACCTTTTTTTTCTTTTTTCTTTTACACGCTTTAACACTTACGAATACCCTGAGTTTAGGTTGTCAGCATTGAAGAACACACTACAAATCTAGAGCACTTTATACAACATTTACTGCACAGAACATTAGAAATGTTTGAACTGGAAAGCAAACAAACTAACCCAATGTATATAAAAAAACAGACATGAATACAGAAATGGAAGATTAGTGTATAGCAAGTATTTTTATGTGTGTGTTTTCTAGAGCCTGACCCATTTATCAGGTAGCCAATAATATAACCTGGTATTTGCATATCCAGTAATTATTGAACCCAGCTATGCACCAACATCATTAGAAATACTAACCAGTCAAAAAGAATTTAATTTGAGTTCAATTGTATGAAACTAGCAGTTCTCTTTCACCAGCAGAGTATGTTATATGGATTACATCGAGCAGTACTCTCCAGAGTGTCAAGCAGTGATCCACCTACATGCACAGTTGCTCTCCATTTACATCACCTTCTTGTCTTTATACTGTATATCTTTTCCATAAGTGTTTGATAACTGCATTTGAGGGATACAATGCAATAAACGTGTTTATCTGTATCTATACAGATCTAGCAAAGATTTCGATACACATTTTTTTCTCTGCCCAATATTGATATTGGCTCTGAAAATCCACTACCCGTCAGGCTCTAGTTTTTTCTGTTGTTGTTACTGAAGGTGAAAGCATTTGCTCAAACACACAAGCACTTTCGTGAGTTTAAATGCGAGTCTGCACTTTAAAGTAGCAAATCACACTGTAAAAGAATGCCACAACAGCAAGCGTCTTCCTCTGACTCCTCACATCTTGATCAAGATCACTCTTTGCTGCTGTGGATAAGAAAAGTGTCAGGTAACTTTCATCAGCTCACACGTTGGCCAGCAGTGACATGACCCCAAGTTCTGTCAGTTTAGCTTTGGCTTCATCCTCCCAGCCCTTGTTGGCCTTTGGGTTTCTGGGTGATGGATGCATGATGCCCTCCACTCGCACACTGACACCTGCAGCAGTCAAAGCTCGCCGTGCCCGCTGCTCTGCCACCCTCCCAATCCCGATCACCATGGAAACGCCCAGCGCCTTCACAACTTGGCAAAGTGCAATGTCACACAGGACGAGGAGCTTCTCCCGTTCGCCCACAGGCAGCTCAGGTGGTGTTAAATTCTTCCCACTGGCACTCATAAAGATGAGTGGGCACAGATTGTGCACAAAGCAGTGCTGGAAGAACCGAGCTGGTTCACCACAAAGTTTCCTGAAGAATCCCCAGAAACGAGCGCCGCTCACTTCTCTCTGAGTGCAGGCGAGTCCTGTAATCTGTCGCTTTGGATGTTCGTCAGGAGGATGACCCACCTCCCCGGTGATCTTAAGCCAATCAACAACAGATCTGACTTCACCAAAGGGGACCTGTGCCAGGAAAAGTTGATCACTTTAGCTTTTGTGAAGACATGATAGAAAAAAAACAAGACATTTTCAATTCATCTTTTTTCAAGGATTCAAGGATTCAAGATTGTTTATTGTCAAATATGCTCCATGTTAAACATACAGCACAGATGAAATTGCAATCCCCCCAACCCCCGTGCAAACCTGCAGTGCAAAAAAAAGAGCACTAAAACCTAGCAATAAAAACAATACTATAAAACAAATAACTTAGCTAAAGACAAGCCCTAGGGTGCTTATTTTAACTTGACAAACTAATGAACATGCATAATAGAATAATGGACATGCAGTGAATGTTGGGCGATGATGTGTTCAACATTGTTTTGATGTAATCACAGTCATTGACAACTAACTCTGGGTTTGTAATACAATTGAAAGATGAAAGAGAAGACATACACTCTTTTATCTTGTTTTGGCCAGTAGACATCCAACCATGCAGAGGAATTTTATATAAATATACAGTATATAAATGTGTTATGTTACAGGGAAAGCAAGCTACGCCATAGGTCGATGTTTTTCATAATTAACAGCTACGAAGTGAACACAGAATAATAAAGATATTGCAATATAAACTGCCTGCGTGCCTCTTTATATGTCTAATGCATCAATAATATAATGTATTTGTGTTGAACTCCGTATTCATATCATCTCTCATAATGCTACTAATAGATGTCTTATTATAGCTTTTACTTTTAGGAAAGTGTGAGGTATCACACCAGAAGCCCAGCTAAAGAAACTGAAAAAACAACTCTTTTCCACTAAATCAGATAAAGCAAACCATAGTAGCTGGAATCACGGCTTGTTGTTGTTGTTGTGGTAAAGTTCCGCATTCATAGCCAATGAGTAAAGACCACGTGCTTAGGAAATGAGTTATTATTAGATGATATAATATTGTCACATTTAGCATAGTGCATTAGGTTTAACACACAGAGAAGTCTCTTATATTTAATGCAGCGCTCACCCCTGTCTGTGCCATGCCGAAAGGTCCCGGGTTCATCCCCAGAAAAAGGATCTGAAGTCCAGGCTGACAGTACCGGTCCACATAGCAGCGGTGTGTGTCCCAAGCGTACTCCAGTGGGTTGTAGATGTACCGGACGGGCTCGCTGAAGGTGAGCTGGCGAAGGTGGGCGTTTAACTCCAGTTCAGCCTGCAGAAACCTGGAGGAAGGGGTCAGCTGCTGGGATTCAAACAAAGGCTCGTGCCCAACATCTCCGTCCGCGAGCTCCCCCGTTTCACCTGCAGCTGGAGCGTCATCTAACATGTTGCACTGTGCGCGTGTTAAGGTCCGATAAATTACACATGAACTTTATTTAATAAATAAATGTCAGTGAGTTGTGTAGGAGGCGTTCAATCGTGTAATGAACTGCCAGTGTTTTCTTCCTCTGCTCTATCCTGTGTTTCCTTCTTCATCATCATCTGGTCGCAGTCTAAGTAGCTGCTGCCCCCTATCGTATCACGGATGTGATACAGGGACTATGATTGGCCGTACTTCGGAGGCCCCAGATGACGTGTGATACGAACAATACGAACAAGAACCAAAGGAACTGGGACAAGCTGCAACTTATCACCATCACCAGGACCGTAGCCAGGATTTTTGAAATACCGAGGTCAACATTTGGCAAAAAAATATTTTTGGCAAAACTGTTTAGTGTGTGTCTTTGTATGAGTGTGTTGCTGCAATCGTAAAATAAATATATAAAACTGTAACTTAAGTATTTGAGTGTGTGTGTGGTGTTAAAAAAAACTGCAACTAAGATGATCTGTAACTGTATATTAAGTGTTTGGTATAGACTCTGGTCGGGAATTTAAAGATTAATCATGACACAATTAAAAATTGATTCAAAGTTGCCACGGTTCACATCAATACTTAAAAAAATTAATCGCAGTAACCACACCCGTCGCTATCGGCGGGCCATAGGGGGCCGGGCCCACCCGCATAAATGCTTGGCCCCCCCCACTTGAGGCAGAGATCTTTTTTTAATTATTTTTTTTAATTAATACTATATTATCATAGATGCAAATTATGTTGCATTGATGTTGCATTCTTTATCAGTAAACCAGTAAAATATAAAGAAAAATGGTGTGATTGTATTTGATGGGAATTTACACTGGACAATAACATCTGTCTTCTTGGAAAACCTTTAATCCAAATCAACAAGACATGTTACTTCAGATACAACAGCCAAAGTGGTCTAACTCCACTTTGAGAGGACAAGGATGACATTTGTTGAGCGTTTGTAAAACTCCAACAGCAATCTGGCAAAACATAGTTAAAATTCAAACAAAATATATTTGTATACATTCTCCTATGCCACTATTGAGACACAGTGATTAAAATAGAAGTGTCAAGGTTTTGTGTTTGAATTAAAACATTAATTAATTAATTTAAAAAAAAGAACATTTGTATGTGTACGCATACATTTTTTTGCGAGACCCCTATAAAACCCCTATACATACAGTATATGTAGACATTTTATTTTACTTGTTTCAGTTTAACAGTTTAGATATTATGCCCAGTTGGAAAAGTGTGTATTCACTTGTGCTTGTGAACACACACTTTTCCAACTAAGCATAACATCTAAACCGTAACAAAAGAAACATAAAAATAAATTGTCTGAAAGTCTAAATGTACCTCTTGAATCCTTGTGAGATTGCAGCAGTTGACAAAACACTGAATAAACACTAGATTGAAAGATTGTTTTTAACAGTAAAAAAAAATTGCTTTTAAAATATTTACGCAAATACATTTTATTTGTGGGTTTTAACTATGCAAAAATTGATTTTACATTTTTCAAAAATACATAGCTTAAAAGGTATTTTAATTGTTTTGTAACAGTGCAACCAATGCTTTCAAATTATTTAATACAAACAAAGATTTAAAGACATTTAGCTTGTTTGTTTTAACTGTGCAAAAATTGCTTTAAAATCTGAAAATATATAGCTTATAATATGTTCATTGGTTTTTTAAACAGTGTATTTCCATGATTGCCATATGGTAAGCAATGCCAACAACACCATGCTGGGCTTTCCATCCTCCCACTTTTCAATCACTTTTTCTGCCATTATTAATTTATGTGAGGGTCAAACAGATCATACACGTGTGAATCAATTCAGTCCGAATAATGTCTCACCAATACGTTTGATGATTCATGACCGATCAAGGAGTGAAGGCAAAGCTTCTAGGCTCTCAACTAATTTGAGAGTCCGGGCCCCTCCAATCTTAGATCCTCCGGATCGGCTTTGAATTCGGACCGTAGTGACCACACCCTAATTTCTAATTCACAATGTATATCCCACTAGTTCAAGGCTCAAGGTTCAAGGTTCAAGGTTTTCTTTATTGTCAATTCCAAAATATGTCAGACATACATTGAAATCGAAATTACGTTTCCCCCCTCCCCACGGTGCAATGTAGATAAAAAAAAAAGGTACGGTAAATATAATAAAACAAGGTAAAATAAGATAAATAATATTTACATTAATAAAACCTAAATGTGCAAAAAGTACAAAGTTAAATAAAATGGAGTATAAAACAAGATTAGAAGAAAAGTGAAACTTGTGCATGCGTGCAATGTGCAGTAAGTGTCCAGGGTTCTGTTTCAATGTTCAAACAGGAGGAGGTTCCAATGTTCAGTGTTCATGGGGGCAGAGGGGAGGGAAGGGAGGGAAGAGAGGGGAGAGAGTTCAGCTTCCTGACAGCTTGGTGGAAGAAGCTGTTTCTCAGTCTGGTAGAGCCGGCCCGCAGGCTGCGGTACCGTCTCCCCGATGGCAGGAGGCTGAAGAGGCTGTATGAGGGGTGGGTGGGGTCACTCACAAAGCGGGTTGCTTTGCGGGTGAGGCGGGTGCCGTAGAGGTCCAGAAGAGAGGGGAGCGGGACACCGATGATCCGTTCAGCCGCCTTCACTGTGCGCTGCAGGGTCTTGTGGTTGGCAGCAGTGCAGCTCCCCAGCCACACAGTGATGCAGCTGGTCAGGATGCTCTCGATGGTGCCTCTGTAGAAGGAGCACATGATGGGTCGGGATGCTCGTGCTCTCTTCAGCTTTCGGAGGAAGTAGAGGCGCTGCTGGGACTTCTTGGCCAGTGATGTGGTGTTGGCTGTCCAGGAGAGATCCTCACTGATGTGGACCCCCAGGAACTTGGTGCTGCTCACTCTCTCCACAGCAGCACCGTCGATGGTCAGTGGGGGCCCTCCGGAAGTCGACAACAACCTCCTTGGTCTTGACGATATTCAGGAAGAGGTTGTTGTCTTTGCACCACGTGGCCAGTTGGCCCACCTCCATCCTGACGTGCGTCTCATCGTTGTTGGAGATGAGACCGACCTTCACAATGTGGTTGCTGCTGAAGGATGAAGTGCAGTCGTGGGTCAGCAGCGTGAAGAGCAGGGGGCTGAGCACACAGCCTTGGGGGGCCCCGGTGCTCAGGATGGTGGTTTTTGATGCGTTGCCCAATATGATTGACACTGACCGTGTGATATTTACACGAATTCGAGTCTTCCCTGGGAAGTCTCTACGATGTCAATATACATGTCAAAAAGTTGTCATTTGTGTGTCAATCTGCCACCCTTTAACACATTTCATGAAAAACAACAAATCCTTACCTTTGCTGTAAGGGCCATCACCCCTCTCTGGGTCTGACCGTCAGAAATATGCCAGCTTAGATGAAAATCCCCGTCCTCCTTTTACATTTAATAGTCACAGAATCTCGCTTTTTTAAATTATTTCTGCCTATATCATTATGAGAGAGAGAGAAAGTGGATAGATACGGATATCGGGAGAGAGAGAGGGGAATTTTATTAAGATTATCCAATCACAGAAATTCTTATATCAAAAGGTTTTCTGCTCATCTTTTAGTTGGGGGGGCCACCTGAATCATCTACGGAGAAGTCCGCCGACTCCACCGCACATGGTCCTGACTTCAGACTCGTCTTGTCAATCAGACATCACATCGGGGTCACCAGTTGAAAGATTTTTAGGCTGTGTCGTCTTATCTGAAAGGAAGATCGCGACCAAATGAGACCAAGTCAAGAGCAGGTTTATTGCAGGTTGATCACAGGTCATACAAAGAGCCACCCAGCTGAGAAATTCTCTGCTCGACCCAGATCAGCAAGAAAGAAAAAGAACTGATCATGGCAAAACAAGTGTTTTAATGAAGACAGTTTCATTAAGGATAGTTTCAGGGGACTAATACAGAGAGGTACAACTGCTGATTGTTGTGCAAAAACAGGAGAAGCAGTGACCTTGAGCAACTAGAACAAAGAGCAGCTTGTGAGGAAAATATGAGCAGTACACTAATAAATATGAATTTGTGTGATTCTGTTTTATATGTATTAAATCAAACAAACATTTTATTTGTTTTTAGAAAGAAGACAAAAGAGGATATACAAGCGTTTATAACTTAATGGTCACTTATTATGTAAAATACACACTACCATCATTTTCTTACTTTAATATTTGTTCCTTGTCGGTCAACAAACCCCAAGTTGCTTTTAAATTTTTTATACAAATATAAAGATTTGAAGACATTTTGACTTTACTTGTTTTAACAGTGCAGTTGCTTTATAAGGCTAAATATTACACCCAGTTGGAAAAGTGTGTATTCATCCGTGCTTGTTAACAGTCCTGTAGTAGCTCTTCAATGTTAGTGGGATCAAAATGTTTGATGAAACACTTAATATTCCAAAAAAGAATTTAGAATTTTTGTTTTTATTGTGATGCATGTATAAGAGTCTTGCACACCATCAATTATCAATGCAATTGTCAACCAACCCCCGTTATTAGAAAAGTCCATCCTCTCCGTCTGTGAGAAAGAGAAGACAAAATAATAATAATAAAAAAATGTTAAATAAATAAAAAAGAAATGCATCCAAATAAAAGTAAGTACCTGGTCTTCTGCAAAGCCTCTCTGAAGCAACAACTCCACTATTCTGAAGTCTCAGCTATCCTCCAGCAACACACCTCCAAAACCCTATTAGCATAATATTTGTTGTTTTTTGTTTCTAATATTTTAATACTAGGTTTTGGCAATGACAGATTTGGGGAGAGGAAAAACAGTCTGAAAATACAATAATACAATTTGTTTCCATAGTCTGTGTGTCCACTGTGTGAGAATGAGCATCCCCGAGACGCCATTCATTCTCGTAACACTGTCCAGACACAGGAGTAAGTTTAAAGAAAAGATGGGGTTTTATTTTATCTGAAAATAGAAAACCAAATTATAAGAACTAGGCATATAAAAGATGTCCATTTAATATAACTTTAAATCAAGATGATGAAATTAATTAGGGTACCTGAAATCAGCGCAGAACTTTGTGTCCATACAAAAGAAGTGGAGGGTTGTGGTACTTACCTGCATGCATAGAGATAGAGCAGCCATTGATTCCAGTCTGTACCAGTGTTGTGTACAAACTTGGTCTGGTTAAAGTACTACGTTAGACCATCTGTTTAAGGATGATCTGGTGTGATCCTGAGTCTCCTGATACCAAGTAACTGAAACACTTGTTTCAGCAGAGTAGACATAAAGTTAGTTCCCTAATTAGTTAATATTTCACAAAGGAAACACATATTTGAAAAGACCTGTACGAAATAAAAGCAACAGATATTGCCTTTATGGATTTTAGTGGAAAGACTTCTGGATACTTGGTAGAATAGTCCGTTATAACCAGCATATAATGGTTTCCTGTTTTGCGTCTCTCTACCAACTATGTCCATCCCAAGGCGCTAAAATGGGGTGACAATAATGGGTAGTGGTTAAAGTGGAGCTCTTGGGTTGTTTAAGTAGATGTTATTTGGCACTGAGAGCAACTTTTACAAAACTGAGCAACATCTCTAAGCAGGCCAGTGGAAATGTTTTTTTAATACAAGCCTTGTTTGCGTTTGCACAGATGACCCAAAGGCAGGCATGGTGTTTCCAGCTACTCGGGCAACCACTAGCTGCAACACTGACTCTTGTTGACCATAGATGATGCAATTTGTAAGATACACTTGTCACATATGATTTCCAACTCGGGTTCCTGCTCCTTTGCTTCCTGGAAAAGACACAAACTTCCTGTATACCAGCGTTTAAACCAGGGTCCAACAAGGCCCTAAGCATGGTTCCATTAACTTCAATGTATTTCATTTTAATAGAACAGTCATTATTAATGCGAGGACAAGTTAAAAAGCACATTACTGCAAGGCTAGTTTTTTTGTAAAGCAAACAAGGCAATTCAAAGTGCTTTAAACAACCTAACATACCACACTAGTGATCGCGCTCCAGATTCTCAAGTCAACACCCTCTTTAAAACTTTTTTTTTAAATACTGTAGTGTTCGGTAATTTAAAACATCAGTATACTGAGTGTTTATGGCCTTTGTCAGTTTGCTTGGGAATGAACATCTGCAGGGGAATATTTCTGGAGTGTGAGATAATATCCCTAGAACTTGCATTGGTTCCAGTCCACTGGAGCATCTGAACTTGTAAGCTCAAGGCCAGATTTATCCGTTTGTGATGTCTAGCATTTTGAATATAAGTAGCTCCAAGAGTCAGTTTTGGAAAAAGTTTAAAACCACACGAACAATGATTTCGAAATTCGTAGTGCTCAGCAGAAGCTCACAGACGCTAGTGGATAGATACTCAGCTGTATTTTGTTTTGGTGTGATTTTGAGAACTTCTGTTTGATTTTTAATAAGGTATGTAAATGAGAGCAATTACATTACTAAATCAAAAGTGTTATTGTAAAACTGAAATCTGTTTTGATTGTTTTATCTTAATTTGAGCATCTAGTTCAAATAAAACAGTGAAAATTTATAATACAATTTTAATACAGAAAATGACATCTTCATCTCATTATTTCAACGTTAACACTGAAATAAACAGTCAGAAAACAGACATCCTTTCCCATTTTTTTTTTTATTTCAGCATTAAAGTAAGAAGCCTCTCCTCTGATTTTCATATACTTGAAACTAATTGGATCACAAGGGTACATATTAGTAAGCCCATTTTACAATAATCATTGTAACATTATTTAGAAAGTTATTCTTATGCACTCATTTTCCTACACAAAATAATTATCAAGATCCTATCTTAACTGAGGACCGTAACTCTGCATGCAAGACTTACAAAGAAAACTAATCTGTGATAGCTACTGTTATGCTGTTGTTCATCTAATACCATTATCAATATAATTTACTACAATTACCAGGGACTTCGTATAAGAAAGAAACATTTTCTTGTGGTAATATTGCCTCTGATGTCAAAATTAGCAAAATTGTGGGCTCTCAACTGTACTCATACAAATTGTTCTGTTTGTAGTCTGTGTGAAGTTGAGGAGAAATAGGCTTTTGTCTAAAACTTAAAACCTACTAGTACAGTCTGATAAAAAAAAAATCTGTTCTTTTTTTTGTCCATTTCTTCCCTTCCACTCCAGTGTTTACAGTTTCATCAGATTAAAAAAATGGTCCATGGAACAAACCTTCAAAATGTGATGAGATTCAATCATCAGACAAAGCAGTCCTTGTCTGTCAGAAAAAAAAACAAGATTAAACCTTAATCTTATAAAAAAAATGATCTGAGACTCAAGGATTCTATTGCATTTAAAACTATGAGATTGATAATACTATAAACAATAAATGACTAAATGGATTAACAAGTGACATAATCTATACTGTATTGCCCTTTAGCTTTTTCAATATGTACTTGCGCCTTCAGCATCCCTTCCACTGATCAGGAATAATGTTCCTACAGCAAATAAACACATTTCTCAAACTTGACCCTTTTGTTGCCACTCGCTTTGACTTGATCTTCAGTTCAGGTAAAACCGATGACATCTCTGTACAAACTTAAATCGTAACATAACTTTGCCATGATATCATTAGACCACTTTAAGAAATCTTCCCAATAATACTTTTGGTAGAACATCACACGACAAAGCTGTGTTTTTGCACCGAACACAAAAAAACGACCACTTAGAGACCAGATAATGTATCCTGGATTTCCACGATCACATTTTGTCTACAGCTTTAAAAAGAAAAAGAAAAAAAGTGATGGTTTCAGGTATCCTTTTCCTCCTACAGCAAAGAAGAACAGCTGTGATATCTTGATATATACATGTGTTCAGTCTAGCAGACACCCTCCGACCCAGCACTGATAGAACATCAACACACAACCAAGAAAGAATCGAGTTTGAGAAATTTCCCAACAGGCAGTGAAGTGGCCTCAATCAACCGTCTCTGACTGTCAAAAGACCTTCACACGGTACAACCGAAGGTCATCATAGGTAAAGAAATCATTTGTTACGATATCATTTAGTACTACATGATTATTTGTGTGTCCGCACTTACTTAAGGCTAAACCCAATGACATGACAGACATCCATTGTTACACACCAACCACACAATATTTGGAGAAAAAGGCAATTGTTAGTGTGTAGTACAGTCAAGGAAGTATTGATTCTGCTTAGGCTACCATCAGCCAAAGCACTGCAGTGGGTAACAGTTCAGCACGACTGACGGGCTCCTTATTGGACTCTTTAAGTGTGTTACACTGTGACCAGTAACAATGACCGAAATATTCATTTTCATTGAAACATAACCTCCCACAACAGTAGGATATGTTAGACTGTTTAGGCGCCACTGAAGCTGTCAACATTTTGTAACCATGACAAGTTTCAAACAGAAAAAAAAAACCATACAATGATGATGAAAGGTTGTCTCATCTTAGTAAATACATCTGATCCACAATAACAAACAGCTGAGAAAAAGGCAAAGAAAACAGAAACACATTAAGGCCACAAGATTTTGTATACCCCCGCTAACCTCACACAGAATGTGAGTCTGTACAAACAACATAATGGGACATCAAGTGGGATATCTGCACCGCTTCAGACCAGGACGTTATGACGGAGCACTGATCCGCCTAAGAGATCTGTGAGTGTGAACCGTATTTACACACGCAGCTGAACGCACGTCAGCACGACTGTCAGTCAGTGTGGGAGGACGACCTGCTCAGGCTGCCACCCCGAACCCTCCCCGGAGTCCTCACACCACACAGAAGGTGAGACACACAGGTGTGTCTCACCTGAGACTCAACACTTTGTCTGCCATGGGAACACTCATGCTGCTTGTCCTTTCTCATGCTCTTTTTGGAAGTCATGGTTTATAGTTCATCATTTTTTTAACAAACACACAAAGTCACTCAGATTATCGTTTTGATTTCACTGAAACAGTAGCAACAAACTGCATTGAAAGCATCTCTAGTTTTCTGTGTAGGTCGATTTTGTGCATAAAAAGTCACCACTAATCAAAAATAAACATTTGTGATTATTTAAGAATATACTCAATGACCGTCTCCTGTGTTGAAAAGCTCAGCGATATCTTACTGTTTGAAATCACATTCAAAGTAGAAGACCACGACTCCAACCTGAAGGCTATTTGAGCTTCAGATTCAAACAGGACTGGTCAAAGCTGGAGGTCAACCAGGGATTTCTTTGCTTTATAAAAGGAAATTCCTGCTTTTAAATGACAATCCTTTAAACTCAAAATGGGCCACACAAGACAACTTTAGAAACGAGCTCAAATACGTTTTCTTACCACTTCATCCCATTTTGTTGCCAACATACAGGATAAACAATACCCACTGCCCCTCCGAGTACCAAATGGAGATATATTTGAACAACAATAAAAACCTTTTTTTTTTTTTTTTTGCAAAAATCAAATAGATCAAGTACAAAACAGGACCACTGTTCATCACAGAAAAGTCTCATCTTAAAAAAAAAGGAAAAAAAAAGAGAAAAACAAACGGGGGATGGGGGATGGGGAAGAAACACAGTAAAAAGTCAACAAAACAAAAGACATATGTCCCTCAGTCATAAGTAATCCCGAGAGGGGAGCTGCAAGATCCCTCTGTGCTAGAGTGTGATGTCACTCTGTCCAGAGCTGAGAAGAAGAAACCCTGTTGCTTGTTCCGACTCTGGCGTTGTTGTGGCTGTAGGAGAAGGTGGAATGTCAGACCGCCAGCCGGCCCGGAGGCGGGTGCAGCGGACTCCAGGTGGGGGGAGCAGGTGGGGGTTCTTGGGGGTACGGACGTGGATCGCAGCATGGCTGATTCTCTACTTTGGCTACGCTGCGACCCTGGCACAACCTCCGATGCCGTAACAGCCGGTCTGTCCGTGAAAAATTCTTCAAAACACAAAGGGGACATGATTCAATGAATAACTAAACACAACATGATTAAATATTCAAAGGACACTTGTGCTCATGTTCAACTCTATCATTCAACCATGGGACTCAACCAGAGTACCTGCACTACTTCAAGTGACCCCAAATAGAAAGATTATTTGTGGTTCTGGATATCAAAAATTGCAACAACATGTTAAATCAATGACAGTATACCACATCCACACTTCAACAGATTAGTGAAAGTGTTACTTAAGCCAGATGTCTGTTAAAGAAAATATTTTGCAATACATGCTTCTTAATAGTTGTATTTTGAAATTTCAGCTAAAGCACCAAACATCAGAAAAAAAACATGTAGCTATCTAGCAAAAATTAAAGTCACAGGTGGAAATTCCAGTTTGATGAGTGCAAGTGCCAAAATGACTTCTTAGTGAATCTCTGCATAGTGTTAAATCTCCTGAGTACATGCAGTGACTGGTTGGAGGTTTAGAAGCAGGTAACTTCTTGCTGTGAGGAAACAACCAATGGACCACGGTGCAGCCCAACCAACACATTTACTTTCTCATTTGAAGCCTTGGTCATCTTTGACCATCATTTGATCGTAGCTTTCATGAAGGAAAATACAGAAAAGGTCCCCTTTGAAAAAGGTGAGTGAATTGTGGTCATTTTGATTTGTTGTCGTGTGTACATACCTGCTGGCAGCGTTCACACTGGTAAGGCTTCTCCCCACTATGGACACGCTTGTGTCTCTCAAGGTGGTAGCGTTGGATAAACCTCATTTCACACATGTCACAAGCAAATGGCTTCTCTCCTAAAAGAGCACACAGATACAGAGTCAATGCATCAGTTTTAGTGTCTCATACAAACACATTGTGACATTTTATAGTTTTAATCCTTATTTCCAGACTGTATTTCCAACACTGACAAATAGTTGGAAAAAAAACCCCCTTCCCTATCATGTACTTGCTACAGTGTTCTTTAATCTGAAGATGATAATCTTAAAGGCCTCGTCATCAACTCATTATGTGCCGATCAGAGTGGAATTTATTGTTTTGTGGCCCAGATTTATGCAGCATGTTGGCCCAAAATAAAAAAATAAAAAATCTGGGACGAGTATTTTGAGGCTGGTTCAACATCCCATCAAATGACTTGACAATCGAAGCTGGAGTTTGTCGTTACCTAAAGCACCAGAGCCTCTCTCGGCGATAAGGGTATGCAGTAATAAAGGAGCGCATACCCGTATGAGTGAGGCTGTGTCTCTCCAGGTGGTTACGCTGAATAAACCTCATGTCACACATGGAACAAGCATACGGCTTCACCCCTACACACACAGAGCAATATATTAGCCCTGCCGCCAACAGGTACAAGACATACAACTTTCAAGCTAACACTGAGTTAACAGCTCATCATTTCTGAATGTAAAGTGCATTCTGCTTCTAAGAAAATATGTTGAAATGTTTTCATGCAACTATTATTTAAACTATGAATAGAGTTAAGATATTAAAACATTTAGGAGCTAAGTGATGACTGACATTAAAGGAAAAATACCCAGATCTGTTAAATGTGCAGTATGTGAATGGCAGTTTTTTTTGTCTCAATACATTTAACTGTAATCCTCACTTTACAAAGCAAAGACAGCATCCTCTCCATAAATTATGCCTAAATTTACAACAGAAAAACTTTTGTACAAGCAAAAACTCCTGAAAATGTCCTCAAGTTTTATAGACTGAGCTGCCAACGCTAGTAACCTCATCTTTAACCCGTCTTTCTCTGGATTGTTTGAAGCTAGCCCCCTTAGCTAAATGTCTGCAAAAAGTTGGGTCAGCAGATACGTGAGCCCAACAGGAAATCAGCAAATGGGCTGGGTTGATAACCTCTGTGCGATCAGTTTGATCTGCACATAATGAAACTACTTCATACTCTATTCTGCTTGCTTGTGAATCCTGCCTGGGTATATATATCCACTCACACATAGCGTTGATTTAAAGTGAACACTTCTATTTTTCTGAAAGTATTTGAAGATAAACATCTGTAATAACACTATAAATTACAGATGCATTATGGGGGTATTAAAAGCTAAACATTTTTTTAAAGGGAAGTTCTGTGCCCTTAAAAGTGACTGACATGTAACACAGATGGAAAAATAAAATGGTTTTAATGCTGTTCAATATTAGGATTTTTTGCACTTGCTTATATCTCAAACTGCTGGTAAAAAACAAAAACGAGATCAAAAATCCTAACTTAAGATCTGTAGGCTCACAAAGCAAATACATGCATCTAATTTAAAGGACGTTTAGAGACAACATGTCAACTATTTTGGAGAGAGAAAGAGAGAGAGAGAGAGAGAGAGAGAGATTTTCAACAAATATCCTCAATTAAACATCACAAAAAGTAAGGACATTTCTGTTTCGTAGATTACTTATTTGTTCTAACAATGGTTCTGGGCAATAAATCCTATACTGTTGGAAAGCCTGTTTTCCCCTTTTTCAATGTAAGAATTTTGCATTTGTGGGATGAGCAGCAGAGCTGGGTCGCGCCTATGAAGCAGTATGCATGGGCTCTGTCCAGATCAGCCAAAGGTGGCATGATTGGAGCAGACATGAGCTGGTCATTGTAGCAGAGCCGATGCAGGCTCCAGGTGTCTGATTGGCAGCACCTGGAGTATCAGAAGCCCCAAACAAGAGTCAATAGCAACAACAGAATAAGCAGTTTGTCATTGGAAGAGATTTGGCAACTTTTTTAACGAGCACAACTCTGCTGCTTATCCCACAAACGCATGTTCCATGCAAATGTGGCACCATTTAAACAGGCTTCCCAACGACATAAGATTTATTGCATAATCATAGAAGCATTGTTACAACAAAGAAATAATCTACCAAACACAAATTTCCTTGCTTTTTGTGCACTGTTTAGCTTCCTATGACATTGCTATAAAACAAACTGGTGTGTGAAGCTAAAAGTAACTGACTGAAACACCTACTAAAGCATACATTACACTCATCAGGGCAAACACAAAAGTATCGCTAATACCAACGATACTACTCAATAAAATAAGTGTCTTGTAATCTATTTAATGTGAGAGGGGCAGGTGCACGGACCCATACCCGTATGAGTGAGGCTGTGTCTCGCCAGGTGGTAACGCTGAACAAACCTCATGTCACACATGGTGCAAGCAAAAGGTTTCACACCTAAACGCAGAGCATCCATACATTATTTCAGGACTATGAAGAGCTGCGTCACAATCCATCAGTCAGTTATGTCCTCTAAATATCTCTATCCAAATTGATGGGTTGTTAACCATTTCAGTTTTTCAAAGTCCAATTAGCAAAACAAAAAACTGTCAATCAAGTTTTAGATCCACCACTTAACACATGACATGAGCTGATGATGTCACAATCCTGTACTCACTTACATGTGCAGACTAAATGTGACACTTTGACACACATAATACACACTAGCCTTGTAACATGTGCTAAACTGTAACATTCACAGAGAAGTTATGATAACTGGCTGTCACAGCAGACGCTGAATCTATCAACATGTGAATACAGTCTGATCTCAGTGACATGGGTACGGTGGGCGGACGCATACCCATATGAGTGAGGCTGTGTCTCGCCAGGTGGTAGCGCTGAAAAAACCTCTTGTCACACATGGTGCAAGCATAAGGTTTCACACCTAAATGCAGAGTAGCAATATTGTATTACTTTACCTTGACTTTTCAAATAAATACCTAAACTATTGGTTATTAACCACATAGGCCAATTCATGCAGAAACCAGAAGATGTGTCAATTGTAACGCTAACTTTTAAAAGTAAACAAAACTAAACAGCAGGCAGCTTAAACGTAAAAACCAATCAGAATAATTTATTAAAGCTTTAAATATTCATTTATTACTTTCAGTAAAGGAGTAATGCAGCCAATGGCCTCACTTTTACTTGCCTCATGTTAAAAGCTGTTTGCCTTAAAAAGGAGTTTCTTCATGTTTTATAAGAAAGTTTAAAAAGTACATTTCAATGAGAATCTTCTTATTAAAATCATTAGTCATTTAACCACTAGCAGCGTTTCCCACAGAATGAAACTGTGCACGTGTTGGAAGAGGAGGCAATGGAGCGTTATTATATTGCCATGATTACATAGTAATATAAACAATAACGTGTTCTAATTACAGTTGATTATCTATTTTTAATGGGTTACTTTAAATATTAAATATCTTAAATCGACCGTCAACAGAAAACGTGCCGGGATCAACACAGTGAGATGACGCGACACATCGCACCTCAATCATTACTGGGAGGGACTTCCGAGGAAATGCGTCTCCCTCTGATCATCCACAGCGCATGTGTCAGGCGCTCCGGGTTATCAGACGCAACAAACACGGAGAAGGACAGTTTGTCCAACACTTCATTTACCGCAGGTATCTTACTCGGATAAAATTCCCAAAGGTTTGGCCATAAATATACTTATGCGGCCTGTCCAGGAATAGTCTGTGTGGGAAACACTGCACTAGTGTTAAAACTTTTCCAAAAGGTATACATAGCTTTTTGATTTTTTAAAGAACAGTGCTAATGAAAAAAATCTATATTCTATGAAGCAATTATAATGATAGTGTGTGAATGTGCTGAGAGTCGAGGTTATGGGACTTAAAACACAGTTATATGGCTCAACCATTTTACACTCTACTTCTGATTTGCTATGCCTGAAAATAAAGCATCACTTTAATAGTCTGTGGTGCTGATATAACAAAAAGAAGGCTGTAAAATAACAACGTTGACAATATGAGAAGGGCAGGTGCACTGACCCATACCCGTATGAGTGAGGCTGTGTCTCGCCAGGTGGTAACGCTGAACAAACCTCATGTCACACATGGTGCAAGCAAAAGGTTTCACACCTAAACGCAGAACATTGAGGTATTATTTTCAGTCTTTGTTTGTGTTCACAACCCATCCTCCTGATCAAATAGAAATCTATTTTCCATATTGATGGGCTGTTCACCACTTTGTAATCATTCCCATTTTTCTGTTGAAACAAATGCCAATTTATCCTTGTTGTTCTCAAATTCTCAAATCCACAACTTTAACACCACACATGAGCTGATGATGTTGCTGTCCTGTTTGGCTTCACATATTAAGAAGGAACATGCTTGATGAGGAAAGTTTTAAACTGACTAGTTCAAGAGAAAAGTAATTAAAAAAAAAAAAAACCCAAAAGGAGTCTGGGTTTTGTAAAAGCATTATGTTAAATACAGTCTGATCATGGTGGAAGAGGTACGGTGGGCGGACGCATACCCATATGAGTGAGGCTGTGTCTCGCCAGGTGGTAGCGCTGAAAAAACCTCTTGTCACACATGGTGCAAGCATAAGGTTTCACACCTAAATGCAAAGTAGCAATATTTCAATACTTTGCCTCAATTTCCATTTTTGTCATTTACAAATCTTCTCTATTGATTATCAACCACACAAATGCCAATTCATGCAAAAAAAACAACCTTTTTTCCCCACCAAATAATTCTTCATGATGACTTTAAGATGTTTATGTATTAATGTGATTACCAATAACCATAAAAAAAACAATGATTTGACTATCCTGTTTAACTGATACTTGTAAGTAGCCTTGAAAATGTGGTTAAATACTCGATAGTGACATTTCCTTACATTAAACAGGCGCAGGACTGACAGAAGAAAACTGTGAAATGCACACTGATTTCTAACACTGAATGTCATGGGCACGGTGCACGGACCCATACCCGTATGAGTGAGGCTGTGTCTCGCCAGGTGGTAACGCTGAAAAAACTTCATGTCACACATGGTGCAAGCATAAGGTTTCACACCTAAACGCAGAGCAGCAAGACAATTATTTTTGTGTCTCTGCAACCAAGAACAAAAAAAACAAAAACAGATAAAATCTGTTTTTTAATATCATGGGTTCTAATCTGGGCTAAATTGATAACTGTGGTTAATAACCAATGTCATACCTCTAAATTGAAGTGGACAATATGATAGAATAAGAGACTTGTTTCAAATACCAAATTCCAGATGGGATCTTAAATCCATTTACACAACACATGAGATGATGATGTTATCCATTTGTATTACTCTTGAATAATATGTGTATACATACAGGTGATTCAGACTAAATCAAGCACACAGACGTTGCAACATCCTAATCGTATGACTGGGTTAAGATTGGCAGACGCATACCCATATGAGTGAGGCTGTGTCTCGCCAGGTGGTAGCGCTGAAAAAACCTCTTGTCACACATGGTGCAAGCGTACGGCTTCACCCCTATACACACAAAGTACCAACTTTAGCACAAAAAACACTCAACTGCCAAAAATGATCGATTGTTGAACTTTACTAATTTCTTAGTAAAGTTTTGGCCGTATTCATCAGCGCCTTGTTTCAACTGGAAATTCCAGGAATGGTTCCAGGATATATATCTGTTTCTTTCCCAATTGTAAATGTCATTTTCTGATTCCAATGGAGATGTAACTGATACAGAGCTAATGCTGAACAGTAAATCGGGACATTTTGAGGGGAAATTAAAATGTTTTGAGTAGAAGGCAAAATCACCTTATCATCAAACCTGCAAATGAATTATCTGAGGACAAAGTCCCAGCTTGCATGTTCCTGCTATCATAATGGAGAGTTTTTCAAACTGGGCCCAATGATTGATTTCATGATTTCAATTTAAACAATATTGATTTCTTGGGGTAAGTTGGTGGTCTGACAACTTGAATTTTTGTCACGCTGAGCAAAGGGGTCAGACTATTTTAGGCAGTTGGTAAACATTAAGGTTGTACATTTGTTTGCAGAGCATCTTTTGAGATTTTACTTCCATTTTTTACAGTACAGAAAATATTCTGAAAAGCATCACACAGAATGTAGCTCGTGACTGAAGCAAAAAGAAATCATTCACCTTGCTTTGATGTTTGTAACTTTGTTGCAAAAGCAGACTGACATTATAATGACTATCCTCACACAAAAATCTGTTTTCCAATATGAAAGCCATTGAGATGAAAACATCCATTGCAGCGTTTAACATGAGATTTCCTCGCCGTAACTTTGAATGTGAAATGACCCATATTCAACATTGTGTGAAGTCAGATCGTCTGTTTTCTCATTTCCATCGAGGGGGAAAAAAATCCCTACGTCAATTTGAGCCGAAACTGCAACAAAATCATCAGTCCAATCAATATGAACTAAGACGCTTCAGCAGGTTACATAACCATCAAATACTCTCTAATTCAGCCTCTCCTGTTGAATAAGAACAGGACTCCTTGTCCTCACCTGGACAGTCCTTGAATCCTTTCTAACAGAAGCTACGGATCATCTGCTAACAGTCTTTAGTTGCACAAACAGAGAATTGATCCTCTGTGGGTTTACACACACCTTCAGCTACTTCTCTCTAAACGCCTCAACCCAGAATCTCCATTCTACCATTTGACAAAGCTAAATCTGGTAGATAATCCGTTTATACACAGTTTGATCTTTCCTCACACAGCTCTGATGTGTTTCATAATGTGACGTATCCAAACCAGGAAAGAGACGAAAAACGTTTTTGTTTTTTTGTAAAATGAGCTCATTAAATTGTGTTTATGTCTTAAAAGAAATGTGTTTATATTTTATACAAAATGGTGTTTTTCTGTAGTACATATTTTTACAATCATAATAATGTGCTGACCCACATTTCAATTTGCTAGGGTATCATTTTTATTAACACCTGAGTTGTCATTTCAAATACAAAGTATGGGCGGAGCGTTGTTATGCAAGCCGCTATGACGATCCCTACAGAAGCCACAAAAACAGAAAGCAGCCATACAAGCATGAATGTAAAGCGCATGCATGTTTAAAGTTGGTGAAAGAGAGGGGCGAGGTTGAAAAAAAATGAAACATACCTGTATGAGTAAGACTGTGTCTCTCCAGTTGGTAACGCTGTATGAACCTCATGTCACACATGGTACAAGCATATGGCTTCACCCCTAAACAGAGCACAACCATGTTAGACGCATTTCAACACACAGAGGAAGTTCATTTAAACGTTTACCACTGTTGCATGCATTAGCCCTGTCAGACATCGATTAAGACACATTACACAAAAAGAGTCCAAACGAGCACACCTCAAGAGTCCTGGTGCATTGCACACAGATCTCGTCAGGGTTTACACTCTGCAGTTCAGAATATATTGCTAACAATGGGGTTATGCTGCTAATCAATTGTTGAAGCATTCTGTTATGTGCCTTAGAAAATCTCAGACAGTAGCCCTATTTGTAGACGAATAGGACTGAGGCTTTTGAACTCTTTTTATTGTACTGTGCCTTTTCGTACAACATTTTAGAACGTACCCAACAGTACACATGCAGAAGTACCATTACACTGTTAATCACAAAAAAAAGGCAACTGACACAGAGAGTCACTTTTTCAGTGGACAGTTTTCCAACAAAGCCTACAAATTCTATTTCAACATTTTAGAAGGGGAATGGAGAATAAGGAGAAAAAAAAACGTGTGGGGTGTCCATATGAAAGGTGTCGTGGGGAAAGGGGAACAGTTAATTCAGTCATACCCGTGTGAGTGAGGCTGTGTCTTGCCAAATGGTAACGCTGGAAGAACCTCATGTCACACATGGAGCAAGCGTATGGCTTCACCCCTAAATGCATACAGTATCAAACTTTAGAAAAGTGTTCTCATCAGCTATGTACACACAAATATGTCATTTTTCACATACAGAAGTAGTGTTCAATTTCATTATTAACTAGTCAATATACAAACAAGACATAAAATATTTAACTGTAACCCTAAAAAAAAGTCGACAAATACAGTAAGTACTCCAAAAAAGAAGACAATAAGATGGGCTGAGTAGCAGAAGTTTTATATCTCTAAATCTAAAAAGCCCCGTTTCCACACAGCGGTCCGGTATGGATCAGTACAGTTTGGTACGGTTTGGTTTGGTAAAGCCTGATCCAGTTTGCGTTTCCAAAGGCAACCGTGCCCTATTTGGTAGGCGGCGTTTAAGCGGGATGTCGATAGCCACGTCAGCTATGTGATAGCGCCACATGATAGCAGCTAATCGCTAACAGCTAACCCGCTAATAAACTCGACAAAGGAGAAAAACGTGACACAAACGAGAAGGCTGTGTGCAGCGAGGAGAAATACAGACGTAAACAATCGAATGTTTAAACACGGCGGGGTCATGTTTACCGTAGTCACGCGGGAAGTGGGATTGCTTCGACCAATCAACGGACTGCAGTGTCTAGCTCCACCTTTTAGGGTCGGATCGATAAACTTGGCACCCCAACGGAAGGGTCCCAAAAAATATGACGGTATAGGTCGGTTATTTGGGAATCTTTCCTGGGATTAGACTATAGAAACGCCGCAAAATTCGTGCCGAACGAAGATGAACAGCTTTGTGGAAACGGGGCTAAAGTACTCTCACAGTAAAGAGTGAGCATGTTTAACGCCTGATGCTGTCAGGTGAGAGGGATAAGTAAAAGTTATACCCGTATGAGTGAGAGTGTGTCTTGCCAGGTGGTATCTCTGGAAAAACCTCATGTCACACATGGAGCAAGCATATGGCTTCACCCCTGCACACAGAGCAGAATACTTTGTAAAAAAAAAACAAAAAAAAAACACCACACAATCAACTGAACAGGACTCACTCACTTCAATTCTGAACCCAGCAGGGACACGTGTATGAAATAACACTTAATACATTTGCTTACAATGTTTTGATGCGTCAACGTGTGAAAAGGGGAGCTAGAGTAAAGTAACGTCTGGCTGAACTAAGACAGTTTCCTTTAATGCTGGAAGTGATAAGAAGCACCTAAAACATCTTTCGACAAGGTTTTATTTCCAGGCTCTGCAGTGAGGTAAACAAAAAGGGGCAAATAATTGTAAGTAAACAGGGTGTTTGGGCTCTTTTGTGGAGTAAATAAAGGGGGGAACCCGTACCCGTGTGAGTGAGGCTGTGTCTTGCCAAGTGGTAGCGTTGGAAAAACCTCATGTCACACATGGAGCAAGCGTATGGCTTCACCCCTGCACAAATAGAAAGTCTTTCAATATAAGCTTGAAACAGGAAAACAATTAACACAGTTCACTCAACTTTGCCTTAGTAAAGGCACTCTAACTGTTTACGTTGTATAATCGTGATTATAAACCTGAGATTCAAAGGATTGTTTGGTTTAGCATTTGACGAAAAGTAAAAACTTGAGCACCTCCAACGTTGTGTACATTCAAGTGCCCCACTCTGTACACAAGAGTTATGGTTTCTACTTTGAAATATGACTATCTTAATACATATCTGGTTACATCTCAACTCTGAATTAAAGTATTTCAATGTTTTAGACGCTGTAGACATAAATCAATTTAAGTTAAAACACTTTATTAGTTCAAAAGTTAAGGCACTTCTTAAAACGCGAATGAGCTCAGGTAATCAGACGCCTACCAGTATGAGTGAGGCTGTGTCTTGCCAGATGGTAACGTTGGAAGAACCTCATGTCACACATGGAGCAAGCGTACGGCTTCACCCCTACATACACAGAGTATCAACATGTTAGCTAAGATGTTCTGTAAGCATCAAAGGAGAGCATGGTTCACAGACAGGTTTTCACTGGAGCCTGGCAAACATTCCACTCAAGCTTCATGCTAAAATGTGTTTTTTTGGTTCTACTTTAACTAAAGTGTCTTTTGTCATGTGGAGAATTCATTGAGCTTCGTGAAACAAAAGCAGCAGCAACATAGAAGCCAAGCATGTATGAAACGATATGTAAATGTTAGCAGCCGTAGAAAATACAACATCTACAACGGTGATCACACAGGCTAGCTGAAGCTCAAACGTTAGCCACTTCTCAAGCCCCTTAGCTATTTCAGTTCTGGACAACATGTTGTAGCATTTTTCCAAAGTGGCATGTGATGTAACTAAGTGCAAGCTGACACTGAGGTGGCATTAACAAAAGTGCGTGTCACTTCAGTTTATGTTGCTGTGTAGTGTTGTAGGTGTTCCTGTTCCCTAGCACTCCACAATGAAGAGCTCCCTCAACCATTTAGAAGCTACCAGTCTGATCTCCAGCATACACTTAACAGCAGGAACATCAACAAGCAACCATGCAACAGTGTATGGAATAGTTCATTCTGAAAAGCCAGACAATTACAGCTTAGACACTGAGCTTGGCAGCCATAGACGGTGATAAAAAAAAATGTACGTGTGGACATCAAAGGACTATTCCCATATTATACCATTACCTACAACAACTTCTGTCAGGCTGGACCCAGCAGGAGGGCTTTATGACACACTGTTTACCACAGCAAAACTCATCTTTAATGCTGATTTTAGCCTTCTAGTAAAGCGACTAACAAGCACATTTTCCATGAGTGTATTTCTGAGATGAGATATTTGTTCCTCATTACAGAGGGACCAATCTGCCCATCGCTTACATTTCATTGATAACACTACGTTTCTTTCATCAAAAACACTCTCAGTAGCTATGTTTACATGTTGAAAGATTTAGCTGGACTGGTCACTTGGACGCTCAATAAAGTGATCACATGAAGACGTGTGTGCACGCCTCAATCATTTAATCTCAGTATTGAAATGACAATTTTGACGAGCGCAGAGATGTCCTAAGGGTCTATTCTGCAACAGAAATAGCAGCAAATTAAGCTGTTCCTTCCTCTTAGCAGGACTGATAGGACAATGAACTGTGTTCTGACTTGCGAGTCTTTCTGCAACATCAGGTATGTGTTTCTGTCACTAGACGTGTCTGTCGTGTTTTTCTCCGGAGTGAGATCCATTTCAAGAAGAACTCAAGCCCTGCAGGGTTCATTTCCCGTAGAGTTTCCCTCACGTGTCCAGATGTTGCTCCTCCTTCCTGTGTGATAGACTTCATTCTGTTCTCTAACGTCCGTGACTTCAGAGGTCTGTATTTTATTTGGCCCTTTTCTTACTTTATTCTTCTTCTCGTCCTAATGAAGCTGCAAGCTCAGCAGCAAATAACTGCCCTGCAAACGATAACGGGGGGGGGGGGGGGGGGGGGGGGGGGGCGCTGCACCTTCAGAATGACATTTCTCTCCGATGAGCCTTTTTGGATCCTAATCAGGCTTTTATTCCAAATATTTACGTCCATGTAAACATAGCTAGTGATTGCACCTCCTTTAATAAAACACTAGTTTAAAAAAAAATGTGTAGACCAGACATATAGTTCCAAATACACAATATGTGGCAGCTAAAAGGCTAGCATGGTATTTTCCACATGGCAAGCATCAGTGGGGAAAAAAGATGACTATAAAGCCAAAGAAACAGTTTTTGTGCGGCAATGATACAAACGAGATCAAATACTTTGAGTGGTCCACCGAAAATGAAATATTCTATACATTCAGCGACTCTATTTGTATATGATGCATTACAATAGATGGCCCTGTATTTGACAAGTGTCAATGTGTACAACTGGGAAAAATATATTGATGTAGTACGTCATCTAAATTCAATTGAAGATCAGTGTTTTTATTGCTAGGTTTTAACTCCAAATGTGGTGGCTTGAGGTGATAAAGAATCATTTATCATATGATACTTATTTAAACATTCTGTTCAACACAATTTTATAACCTTAGAAATAAGTCCAACATAAATGTTTATTGTTGACGTTTTTTTTGGGCTAGCTTTAATTGCATAAGAAAAATTCCTGTGAATGAGACTACTTTTGTAGTTTCTTTACTTGAACTGGGTACGGTAAAAGGACGCATACCCGTATGAGTGAGTCTGTGTCTCTCCAAGTGGTAACGCTGGAAAAACCTCATGTCACACATGGAACAAGCGTACGGCTTCACTCCTACACACACAGAGCATACAATTATTAGCTATTCAGGTCTGTCAAATAAAAAGTGGACAACAACAACAACAAAATAAAGATCTAGAGTTGCCACAGTAGCAACAGCTGAGAAATTGATGTAGAAATTGGATTGATTGATTAATTATTGATATCCAAATGTGTTTGTATGAACCATGCTTACAGGGCTTATTAGACTTGGTCATCATCAGTTTGGCGTTTTTCTGTCTCTGAATAATGACGTGTTACTGAACGTTGGAAATGTATTTCGGTGGAAGTTAACTTACCCACAGCATTTATGTCTTAAAACAATGAAAAACAAAGAGATTAAAATGTAGTCCTCCATCATCTGTGTTTATGCTGTATAACCAATTCAAAGCATAGTCCTTTGATGTCCATGCAGTTATTCCCCACTGATTAAGTCATAATTACCGACAAACACATTTTTGGAACAAGAAACAAATCATGCATGTCTTTTGCTGCCTGTGGATGGAGGCTTCCTAATTCTTACACTGGGGTCCAGAAGCATGAGTCCACTTTCAAAAAGTCTTGTTCACAGACCTGGTTACAGTCATCTTAATAGTTTAACGTTTATGCAGGCTGTGGCTGTCGTGATGAAAGCTAAAATGTAATTAGTTTACTGCGGATGATTGCATTTTGAATTACCGGTACGTGTTCAAAATACCATAATGCAATGTTTTTATTTGGTGTTTTTGTACTGCCTTGAGCAGTCTCGTTTGCATACAAACCAAGATTTATTTTGAAAGGATATAAGGAATTTAAGGCAGACCAAAAGCTTTGAACATACTAAAAGGAACTTGTTCAGCACCAAAAAGTAAAAGAAAACGGCTAAGAGCACAGAAAAAAGTGACATGTTTGATGTAAAGAGGTACAGTTACTTTGCCCACAGGGAGACGGTGTCTGTAATTACCAGAGTAGCATATGAATTTTATTTTGCTATACATCGCAAAATGGTGTTCATTATTTTTGTGTTATATTTGATGTGGTACTTGTTTAAGTAAGCCATCATAAATAATGCAATTGGTGTAGCTATAATGTTCCCCTGCATTTATTCACGTCTAAACTGAAGGTTGAACGAGAGCGACACACTGCTGAGAGTTAATCAAGTTCAATAATCCAAAAACAGCAGCTTTGGTCAAGCACGTTATGTCGTCAGATTAGGTCTGCTTTTACCTGTGCCCATGACTGAATGTGTTATAGAAATGCCCAATCGTGCAATGTGAGGTTTTGATTTGCATGAGGTTTACAAACATGCAGAGACTGCAGGACACAGGAGTATACAAGTTTTGGAGAAAATTACACTTTTGAGTCACCACACCCTGTGAAGACCAGCATAACAAGCTGACATCGATGCAGAAAACAGCAGCATTTGCATTGATAAGACAAATTCAAATAGACGCACAACATCTTATTTGACTTGTTTAACAAGTCAAAACACTCAGCCTCAAACTCAGAGTGGAACCAAAACAAGATCCAAGACAAAATGAAAGTCAGGAATGAGCTGGTTTTACAGATAAATCAAAGGCAAAATATGCAATAACAATTCATCACAGTCACATGAGGCACTTCTGACGTCTGTAAGCACCAGGCTCTATAGCCAACAATTCTACGACTGATGCCAGTTAAATGTAGGCGTTCATCGAGGCTAATGATGGATGTCCAAAGCAGAACATATCTATATTTAAATCTTTACAGTTGAAACAACAGTTTTCAATAGTGGACTCAGGACCATAGGACCTCACTGTATTATATAATCCTCCATTTAATTTTCCTGGTGTTGGGGATGTATGAGACAAATACTGTGCTTTATTTTGGGGTGGGTGGTGAACAGATTTAGGGGTTTGGCTTTGTTGGAAAATTACTGTCCACAGACAAAAATGAACCCTCAGATTGATCCAAGTGGCAGACTACAGGTGTAGTCCCATTTATGTAATATGGGTACGGTTAAAGGACGCATACCCGTGTGAATGAGGCTGTGTCTCTCCAGGTGGTAACGCTGAATAAACCTCATGTCACATACGGCACAAGCATACGGCTTCTCCCCTAAACCGAAGAGCACCAGTTTTAGTTCAAGTCCCCACAGATACCACCAATTAACTGTGAGGCAAAAGCTATTACCAACATAGTTTTTTTCTTCTTTTAAGCAGGCCATAGCAAAACCTTACAATTGCTGCATACTCCTAAGATTCAGTCCAACTCAAGCTTTCTGTGCCTCTACGATTCATATAATCAAGCATAACAAGGTGGCTTAAACGTGAACTTCAGTTGTTCCAAGCGTGACCCATACCTGTATGAATGAGGATATGTCTCTTCAGGTGGTATCCGCTCCTGAATGCTCCATAACAGTGATCACAAATAAAGTTTTTCTGCACTTTGGATGATGGGCCGTTTTCATCCCCGCCAGTGCCCTGATGAGAAGGACAGAAAAATGATGGTTTTACACTTGAGTCGAATGTCGACGGCGCCAAAATGATACAAACTAAGCTACACAGAGACAATCTGTCAAACATACCCACCCACAACCGCTGATGAAACCTGAAGAAACGCTACAAATTTCAGTACATGTAAACCGTAAGGTGTCAATCATACTGCGAGTGCTGCGCATATTTAATCCTAATCCTTTGCATATCTCTCATTTTTGTTCTCCTCTTAAACCCGAATGATCTTTCATGTGAATGCACAATAAAAGGTGGGTTTTTTTTGCTTTTGTTTACATCAACGTAATTACCATTTGAAGTGAGAAACACTGCAGTCTCTTCTGATGGCCTAATGCCCTCATGATACTGCTCCCCCTGTTATGCACACAACCGCAGTTATTGTGCTCTGCTCTGCTTCACTCTGCTCCCCTCCCCCCTCTTTCCTCTACAGCGATCCTCCACCCCCTCCACATCTTCCCTGAACTCCTCCCCCCACCCCCACACAAACAAAAAAGTGCACACACGAAGGCTCCGATTCAGGCGCACTTGGATAAAGAGTTTCTACAAGAACGTGTTAGCAGCTCACAACACTTTTTGTTGTGATGAGAGAGAAAAAAAAAAAAAAAAAACGGGGAAAAATTAACATGCATAGCAGAGACCAATCCCTTTTTAGCGACCACAGCCACTGACCTTCCCTCCCCTTCCCTCTTGTTCTCTCACTTTACAGGGCGTTACTGATTTCCTGTTCTTTTTTTTCTGCTGCATGTCCTCATTGGCTCTCAGCTCCTTCTCGTCCAGCAGGCGGGGAGCTTGGAATTCACCTTCCTTCCGGATAAGCTTCAGAGACAGAAAAAGTCAATTATTTCCTGATATAAGAAATTCTAAATGATCTGGAAACAACTTGAATGATCGCCTATTGTAACACATTTTGCACCTGTATTTAAGGAAAACCAAACTGATCTAAAGCAATATTTTAAACAATCGGATTATGGGGTGATAACATCCACATGTTTTGTTCTCTCTTGAAAAAATGTGTTATAAGAAAATGGTGACAGATGGGGGTCCGGGCATAAGGGAGCTTCTTTATCATATTCATTTTTGACTTAAAAATAATCAAGCATGACAGGAATTTGCATTTTGGGCTAGAGACTTTTCAAAAATAATAAAGAATATGTTGTTGGTCATTCAGTAAGTTAAGCATCATGTCTTGTTAAGGGTCCTAACCAGGGGCGGACAGCTCATTCCAGATGGGAGGATCATGTGACTCTGGGGAGCACGATCAGGTCCCTCTCTCTGCGGGGGTCCATGGCCAAGTGGAGCCATCATCTTTTTGGGTGGAGCAGCCATGGAGCTGGCCTGCATCAGGGCCATGCTGGAGAGGACAGCTTCGCAGCCAAGCAGCCCCGCCTGTGAAGAAAGAGAACAGAATACGACCCTTGACTCACTGTGTCAAAGAGAGAAAACACTGACAATGGTAAATTATCTGCAACTCAGACAAGTTGGCATTTGCCGAACAAGCCTTCAACGACAACATCCTGAGTGACACAAGACTGCAAGTAAATTTTTCTTATAACCACTTTGGTGGTCTGAAAAAAACAAACCCATTTCATATGGTCGCGGACTGAGCTGCTGGGCAGATGTGACATTGCTGTGGTGTATGTGAGCGCAGGGACAGGGGTTGGGACAAGGTCATCCAGAGATCCGTCAGTCAGGATGGTCGGGCTGGTGGGAAGCCACACCCACCTCACTCATCTAGCATTAAAACTGAGGAAGAGGAGGATGTGGATGAAACAGACAAACATTAAAATTACCACAGCATCCCTTGCTGCTTTTGAAGGTAAATCAATCGTCTCCACTTAAGATTTTCTTTTCTCTTTCAAAACAACATTTATATATCCACAAATATGACACATGAAAATATGACTGTATAATGGTTTATATAAGCTACAATTGAATTAAAAAAAAGCCAAAACATCCTCTGCCAATCAACATAAATAACCCCATCATGTTAGGTATAAAGAACAGCCTGTCTATGTTCTGCTCGCTTCTTTTGGACATCAGCTTTCACGTGAAGTCTTCTTGAATTTACATGTTATTACTGTGTTATCGAATGTTTCAGAAATCACGTAGGGAGGTAATTAATGTTTATAGCTTACACAGAAACAAAATGACACTTTTGAACGACCTAAATTCAAAAGCAAAAGTTCCTCCGTGGAACCAGAGGTACATCAGAAACCAGTTTGGATTGAGAACCAGTAATGTAAACCTAATACACAGTAATGGGTAACTATTTTCCTATAAGCCCAACAAATTCAGCAAATACTGCATTTATCACTGGTTTTCACATCAGTAAACTGCACGCTGACAACCCAGACATTGGAGCAGACCTGCATGTTCACGAAGCAGTATCTAACTATTTTAAACACAGCTTTCAATTTTGTCTCAACTATCATTTGTGCTCGTGTTATATGATGGTTTTGAAATGTGAAGACAGAAGAGGTGATGAAAAAGTTAAAAAGAGAAAAGAATTCCGAGAGACAAATTATATCCACCATACTTAATTTAATATGGTGGATAAGACAAACAGTATTTTTATTAAATGTATACGTGTTATTTGTCATTGTATGAAATCCTCCTGCTATTTTGACTGTGGGATTGATTTGAATCTGAGGCCTTATACAAGAACAAGCATGAAACGCAAATAAAGTCATGGGTGAGTTACTACTTTTTTTTTTACTATCTCCTTTCATTCTCCTTTTATGTATAACAAAGTGACATAGTTTTCCTCCTGATAGACTGATACATCTAACAGTATTTTAACAGTAAGTTTCTGTTTACTTAAAATAAAGCCTTAATAGTGTAAAATGGAATGTCTGATGGACAATAAAACACAGGCATGTGGTCACAATAAAAAATACATCTGAAATCACTGTTATTTATAATAACAAATATTACGTTTTACATTTGGCATGAGCATTTAATAACCAAGTGTTACAAGAAGGCCATGAATTTACTCAAAGAAACACTATCCTGTCTTGTGATTACTCTATCGGTTTTTAATCGGCCGTTGTTTTCATTATTTATATTCAAAGGTTTGCTCCAAAACACAGATGTATATTAAAACACTTGCAGGCTAATGGTGCTAGGAAAATAGACAGTTAGCGCAAAGCTAACAATTGCTAACGCTGACAAAAACCCACATTTCCAGTTGACTTTTATTTATTGACTGTCGCTGTTTTAGCTGCAAGCAGGGAAAATACCTCAAGTCTTAATTGATGTAGCTGTAAAAATTAACACATATTTCAGCATTGATTGAAGTGGCCTACCCAACCAAACGTTAGTTGTGCTGATGTTGAACCAGCAGGCTAACACCAGCTAACACCAGCTAGCTGCTCGCTGGCGCCCTCGCCCACACAAATGTTAGAAAATAGAGATTATTTTGTTTCCCACCAGGTCACAGATTTCATCCAATCGTTTGATAAGAGTATCGTCTTTGCACATTACTTCACTAGTGTTGATATAATCAAACGCTTCACTATAAAAAGACAAGATTAAACGATAGTCATCCGTGATGGCCGTCGTTGCCTCCCTCCTCCTCCCTCCCTCCCGATGATTAAGCTAACGTTAGCAGTGGCTAACATTGACGCTGAAATATTAAGTAAAATACATCAGCTACAATTTCTGAGCATGCATATTCGAAAAGCAAACAGCAGACAACTTAATGCATTGCTCGAATTCACCGAGAATATAAGAAAATTTAAAGGATATTTATGTACCTTTCAGCCTCGCTCGCCCGACGTTTTTCCAGAGCGTCTAGTTTACAAACACAGGAAACGCCACAGGATGTTACACCCCCCCCTCCACACACACACACACACACACACACACACACACACACACACGCGAGCAGCAGCAGCAGCAGGGATTATCTCCTTCCAGTGAATCCTCTAAGAAACGGGCAAGAAACACCTCTTCAAAAATGATAAGAGGAGAAAACACGTTTTCTGCGTCATGTCATGTATGTTGGCGTGATGGAGCTGGCATCTTACAATCAAGTATTCAGACGACGATTGGAAGGAAAGGAAAGGAAAGGAAGCAGATGGAAAGGAAGCAGTGGACAACAGAAAATGAGACGTGCACATATGTACTGGACTTTAGGCGGATCAGTCCGATGCTCCTCAGAACCTGAAGCATCAAACACGTTATAATCAGTAACATCAATGCACAGTCTGCTTTCCTCATCGTCTAATCTTTAAATTTAAAAGGATATTGAGCATTATAACAAAGCCCCCCCCCCCCCCACACACACACCCCTCCAACTGCCCATGGCGTCATCATTAATAGTGTCAACTTGATTTATTTTAAAACTGCATAATGATAAATAGTTACTGTAACATTCACCTCCTTAATTCATCATTAAGCCTATGTGTCTCCACACTGTTTGACCTGCTCTGAGTCCTACACAAAGACCGAGCCTTTGTGATGTTGGTATATTTAGTTTAAAGGCTACCAATACTGCACTTCTCAAATAAAAGTTAGTTATGTTAAGACAGACTTGGTGTTCCTTATAATAAAAACGGCCTACATGCATATAGCATGTATTTATCTGCGTATAGAAACTTTGGTATTATTTGACATTTTTGTAAAAAAAAAAAAAAAAAAAAAGACAAAAAAGGAGGTTAAGCACCGACAGACTGCATTCTGTGAAGATGGGTAATGAAGGCTACATCAAGTTGATCAGGATAATGTTTTCCTCATTATTAGTTTAGCCTATTATTCATCAATACACCATAATGCAAATGCATCTTAGTCTGTTTCACTGCATTGCCAACCCATGCAGCATGCCTGTTTTTTTTTTTTTTGCTGCCTCCCTCGTCTCTTGAAAAATGAACGAGGACAGCTCATGGTTCTCAGGAATGTTTGGGTGGGAGGTAGGCTGTGGGTGGTGTGCATGCTGGAGACACTAGCGCGCTTACACGAATGCAACAGGTAGGGGTAATGCAATACCGCAGGTCATTGGTGTACAGAAACCACATGACCCAGCTCTTCCACTCCCAGGACACCTTTCTGTTCACTCTACGGGTTTTTTTTGTTTTCTGTTCACTCTACGGGTGCACACCGGGTGGTGACGCAGAGGCAGCAGCGAGTGTCAGGTGTCTCACCTTCTCTCACGAAAAGAGTAAGTCAACGGAAGTTCGCAAGGTAAGACCAAACTCAAGGCAAGGAGATGAAAACATTGAAATAAATGGCTCTCGTTAGGGCTATATGTGTGTATAGTAAAAGTCGAATGATCTTGCTTGTTTATAGTTTTATTGTGCACTTGGCAGCTGTGCTTTAAAAAAAAGGGCTCATTGTCGTTTGAGTTAATCGAAGCCGAAGCAGTCGAGGTTATTTTCTTCTTGGGTTTTCTATTTTCTCTACAGTCTTTAAAAACCTTTAATTAATTATTAAAGATATATCGGCCTATATTTTCTGCTTAGCCATGGTTTGTGTGTTTTTACCAAAGTGGCAAACATTCAGTGCAAATAAAGTAGTCCTTAACGTGTAACACACCTGACGTTACAGTTCTTCAAAGAAACATGTTGGCCCTGTGAACTGTGAGGCCAATTTTTATCATGCGTCATATCTGTTTATAACATCGCCTCACTAGTGATTCCTCAGGTTGAACTCAATTGAGTAACATCATGTGTGCTTTTGTTGTTTTGTTTTCTAAGAATAACATCTTCTTAGGTCAATCATGTGTTAAGAAATGTGGACTTCTATTTGTACATGTGTCATATCCAACTGTGTTTTGGTAACTTGTTGTTAAGGAGAACTGGACCATTGCGAGGGGTTACAGGTCAGTATCCACCTTTAGCAGATATCGAGTGATGGGGATGAAGCTGAAAGCTAGAGTTTAGATGATTATGTTTTAAAAGGTCATACATCATATAGTCTGTACAGGTGCTCGCTGCTCTTCCTGAACAGGGATGTTTGTAATTTAAAGCTTTGTTTATGTTCTGATGCCTTTTTATACCTCAGATTACATTTTTACATGCACAATGTTTTAGGCAATGTTCTTTAAGTTTAGAGTATCCACATGTAAGGTTGTTCAGGTTAAGCCTGCTCCGACCTCACCTGATTCTTCATTCAAATCATAAACATTTCCTGTTGTGTATTGATTTTCAGATGACAGCTCTCTTCAGCGCTTGTCTTTGTTCCCAGAAAATAACTTTAGTACGATTCACAACTCTCCTTGATTTTGTTGGGAGGTTATTTGTTTTTCCTCTTTTGTCTAGACATAATTTGGTTTGCTTTAACAGTTTAAGGATATGCAAATGAGGTGACTGGCGACTCTAAACTCTGTCCACCTGTGTTGTCCTTGGGAAGGACTTGTGATCTTTCTGGGGTGTGCCCTTGCCTGTCATGTATGCTGCATACACAGCCTCCAACACCCATGGTGTCCTGTAAAAAGAAGGATGGGAAAAAGTGAACTAATGAGCGTATGTTGAACATAGTTGCCAGACTGCAATCTTTATATGCTTAAATCCACTGAACTACTCAATAATAACTAAACCCAGTCGCACCACCTCTAACAACTTAAATATAGGCAACCTAATCTAACCTGCCCATCAGGACTGAAAACCTGTAGCAACAGTAAACACCCCCTAGCCATTGAGATGAACCCAGTCATTGTACCTGAGCAGAGGAAAACCATTCCTTTAATTTGTTAATCCTTTCCTCAACCCATTTACGAACAATAGACTGACAATTTAATGAAATACATTTCATTCAATTATATTTAGTCATAAAATAGCAATGTCATGAATACATTAAGAGTACACTACTTTCTAAACTGGTTTCTCTTTGGGTGATACAGCCAGAAGGATACGTGCATGTGATTGTGTCTGAGTTCAGATTCATGTTCAAGTCCAGTCCAAAGTTCTCTCACTACTTGTCACCAGTGTTGCTTTCATCTGGGCGGTGATGTAATAGGTGCACCATGGTGAAAAAGTCCCAGACAGTAAGAGATTATTAACTCTATGGGTTGTGGTGATTACACACGGGTATAACATACTGTCTGAGCACAGAAAAAGGGATTCAACATGGCCTGTACTTAGAGCAAACGACATAGACAGAGTGCGTCAGAGACCCATCATCTGTCTGTGGTACTTTTTTTGCTCGATGTTTGTCTGTTGGAGTGTACTTAAAGAAAGATTGAATGTATTACACAGCCTATTGTGTACACATTGATGTGTACACCTCCCTTCTCTCATAATGATAATGTGCTCATGCTGAAGTTAGCTGCTTGTAGTTTGTTTTTCCGTCTTGGCCATCAAGCGGCACATGCTGCAAGTCAAGTTTGAACATGTCGATCTGTTTGTTTAAATGCCTGTCTGTCTGAGCACACCAATGTCCAAGCATTCTCTGGTATGTAAAGCCTGTCAGGTGGAGGGGGGTTACAGGCGGTAAACTGATGGAGAGAATGGCACAAAGACGCCAAACAAGACTTTGTGCTCATCAAGTTAGATTTTGCCATTGTTTATCCTTTTAAAACAGCTGTTTTGTCGATGAATATTGACGCACAGTGTTGTTTTTTAAATGTCCTTAAACACACAGCTTTTAAGTAGGGGACTAGTGAAAGTTCTTTTAGTGTTTAAGTATTTTTTTCCAGTAAAGGTTTAGGATATTATAAAGAGTGAGGAGTTGCATTACTTGTAAAACTGACCATGGCTAATGCTAGATGTAATTGTATTTTAGGTAATCTCATAGCTGCCAGAGATGGAAAGTGGTCCCTTTAATCGACGTGGCTGGGCCACACAGTCCTTGCGTGTCACAGCAAAGGAGCTGTCACTGACTAGCCGTGGGAAAAACAACGCCATCGCTGAACGCTTTTCCAAGTAAGTCATATCTTGTTAATGCCACAGGTTTGGCTACTGCTTGCTCTCAAAGACATTTCCTCAGTTTCCACCTGTGGATTAAACAAGGTTTTTTTCCAGTTCCATGAGTGATTATTTCTATATTATAATCTATGTTTTAGACTACACTGAGCTACTTCACACTCTTTTTCTGTTACTTTTATAGGCGGATAATGTTTTGAAAATGAGTGCACCATTAAACATCTCAATTATTTATTATTTACTGTTGTTTATTACTCAGTGTTTTGTTTCTTAAAGCAGGGATAGGAACAGTAACTTTGGGGTAACCAACAAGCAGAAGAAGGATATAAAAGTTATCAAACTAAAAATATGCTGAAACCACACACACAGACCTGAAGACATTTTCTAACTGACTAGAGATGGAGGATATTATAGGTTGCCAACTCTACAGATTCAGTTTGTGTAAGACCCCTGTCATTTACGATAAGTACATGTAGGTACAATCTGAAGCTTAATTCAGTCAGAATTAGGAAAATGGACTGGATTATTACAGACCTGTGAAGGCCACAGACAGGACAAAAAAACAAATCCCGGCAATTTCATTTATTCATTGTGTCAGGGTGTTTTTTTTCTAAAATGATGTTCCTCCGCTTGGTCTGGAATACAGTCATTAAATATTCCATTCTTATCCCCACATGTGAAATATATCATCCATGGAAGCGCAACAAAATAACTGAACTGAATGGAAATTGTATCTGAAAAACTTTACACCTTTGCAAAATTCATGAAAGAGGGTAGCATTTTTTGCAAGGTGTATTTTTGTGTTGAGTCAGCAGATGTCAGTGTTGTGCCTGTCTCTCTCTCAGGTACCAAAGAGCTGCTGAAGAGTCCACTGCAGAGAAGAAAAAAGGAGTAAGTATGTCTAGAATGCTTGAGGACATTTTATTTCTGTCATGAGACAATTATTCACAGTTATGTAATATTAGTCCACAGCTTAAATGAACCTATATCAATGGTGCATTTTGATGCGCCTATGTTAACAAACCACATGCTTATCGAGTGTGTGTGTTTACAGCACGTCTTGCTTCATTATCTCAATAGCTGCTGCTGGTGCTGAGCTAATTATTGTATGGCTAGATGAAGGATACGCACATTCACACACTCACCATGCCAACACTCTGTCTGGGCCACATGTCTTGTCTACACTGACCTCTCATTGGCCACTTGTTGCGATGGGTAGGCTATCAAACCCATAATCCTACTAAAGTATAATCCCCAGCAGGCCTCTTTGTTGTTCCCTCCTTTGTCACTCTGACTCACTTATAAACAAAGCTGGACTGGGATTAAATGAGTTACTGATTTGCTAATACCATGAGGAAATACAAGGTATTGTTACTGTTTAGATTCTTGAAAAACATGAGCTTGTTTATCAGTTTGTTTGTGTTAATGTGTTAGTTGTTTGTGTGGGGGCCAGCTGCTCTTAATCTTGTCATTTTCTAGTCTTTGTTTAATGATCTTCCTGGTAATGATAGTGGCAGGGAGCCTTGTTTTTAACTCCTCAAATGTGATATGAATCTATTGTACATGAGAGCTTTTTTCTGCGTTGTTTGTCTCATCACAGCATGAAAAGCACAGAACTTCAACCATGCTGTAAAGACTAAATGATTTTCCTAATGCTGTTTGTATATTTATATACAAATTGTATATTTATATACAAACAGCATTGAACAGATTGAATTAATTTAATTTGTCAAATTTACCAAGAACCCAACATGCATATTTATAAACTAATAGCAATATTACAAGGACCTGGAGGTCAAGTTAATATTTTTTGTTGAAAACATTGTGCCCTGACGAGTCTGAGGCAGGTTTAAATAAGTGGTGTAAAAGACCATCTGTTTGTGTGTGTGTGTGTGTGTGTGTGTGTGTGTGTGTGTGTGTGTGTGTGTGTGTGTGACTCATGAAAGGGGGAATGAAGGGGGGTTTCCTTACAGAATAATGAAGAACAGAATACAAACAAATAAGCCCTTAATAAGCCCTTCTTAGTCAACTGCTTCACAAACATAAGTTTCACTGCCTTTCTTTGCTTGATGTTATTAATTTTTGCTTTCATTGACAGTTTTTAGGCTGTCGGAAGTTACTGAAAAAAAATAGCAGTTGCAGGTATGAAAGGGAATCTTGGAGGTTGAAGACCACAGTGATTCAAATCAAAGACAGACAACAGGATGTGACGGGTAGTCGCACTGATTTCAATTACATTTGACAAAACTGGTTTTAAATGCAAGAATTGAAAGAAGAATTAATTGAAAGAGACCAGGATCAGGTCAGAATGAGGAAATAACAGACACACTGAATGGATTCAGTTGTGGTTTGAAAAGAATCGGGGGAACAGGGCAAATGTGAGAGTGAGCGACAAGCATTACCTGGATATCTAAAGCTGTGTCCATAAAACAGTTTTACAAAGTTTGTTATCACAAATCAAAGGCAATAACTTGTCACGAGGAGTGGTTAGTGGGTGATAAATACTTACTCATCGCAGTTACTTATAAACGAATAACGGCTGGTATCAGTTCGTATTGTCTTCTATAACTTTTTCTCTATACTACATTTTACGGTGCCCAACCAAAAAACAGACATTAAGAACCGTCTGATTGTCAAACAGATCCGTATAATCAGCTGTGATGCATGAAGAGATAAATCGAAGGAGAGCGACAGAGGAGCGAGAACAGGGACAGTTTCCTGATACACTTACTACAGCGAGCCCATTCCTGCTTGGTTTTTCTAAATGGCTTTTTGACACAGGCTTTTGCATTACAACTTTTCAGCTGTGGAAATTTTGAGACGTTTGAATGCTTTTGCTAAATCCAATTTTATTTTAATTTAAAGATGTATGAGGTTAGTTTATTTTTGAGTGGAAAATGTTAGTGTGAGTGAATAAAGAGTTAACTTTCCCTGAATGTATCATTTCCTGCCCTTGTTTCCTGGGTATCTCTCTCTCTCTCTCTCCCTCTCTCTCTCGCTCTCTCTTGGAGTCAAAGGGACTCGTTCTCAAGAACAGTATTTGACTAGCTGCTAACATCTGGGAGAGCTCTGCCTCTCGCTGTCCAGGCACACTGGACCTGTACAGAAGGAAAAACTAAATGACTAGTTTTCTCTAGTTTCTATTTGTGCTTCAACTCGTCTGGCCACTCCAGGAAATTCACAGCAGAGGTTCCTTCTTTCTTTTTTGCTTATAAAAACGGACACAATCTGGCCACTGTCTAGTTCTCTCCATTCAACCGGACGAGCATCACAAAGAGAGTAATTGTGTTGTTTTGTCCTCTCTCTCTTCTTGGTGGGGGGTGTGGGGGGGGGAGTCTGTCCCTTTTTGTTCAGCCTTTTTACTTATACTTTTTCTTTTTCTGTGAGGATTAGTTTTTTAGTTTGTCTGTCTGTCTGAATGTTGTTGCACTGATATGCTAAGAGAGAAAACTATTTTGGAAAGTTACTGTTACGGTGTGTTTCTAGCAATCTGAAAAGTTTAAAATGAACTTGTAGTTTTAATTATTTGTGAGATTTCATTTGTGACCGTGTTTTCATGTTTCCTATTGACTTGCTTTCTTACCAAGGCTTACTTGTATTTTACCTATTCATTGGTGGGTTAGTTTACGACACGAGTTGGATTATATGCATGTCCACATCCTCTTTCTTCAACTTGCCATTCCTCTTTTTATAGTTAAGGAAGTTTTGGCTGTCACACAGCAGCAGTGTGCCTCCTGTTGCTGTGTTTACCCCTCCACATGTTTTGTGGACATGAGTGTTGAATACAGCCCTCCTCAGGGGTCTTTAGTAAAGGTGAAGTTGTCGTGTGGAGAGGAATGTAGCTGGAGAGGAAAAAAAGCATGCTGAGCCCCGCTATCTACGTCTTGAGCCAGTCGTTTTTCTCTCAGCAGCCGCAGCAAAACATTTACTTCCATGTCCAACTTTGAACAGCTGTTCCTCTCATCTGTCAGAAGCCAAGTACAGATCCTGGCATTTCCTTTCTGCCATGGTGCTGAGCTGTACGCTTAGCACTGTACAAGCAGGGTTGCCAAAAGAAAGTTCAATAATTCTAAAGTGACATTAGCAGAAAAAGGAACAGAGTGTGGCCTGTTGCTTTTGATTGACATTTTCATGAAAAGTTTGGCCCTAAAGTGCTAATTGTCTTCCTCACAGGCCTCTGGGAGTGCATCGCCGTCCCTGCGGTCAGCCAACCTGAGTGCTCTGAAGAAACGCTGGGAGCAGAGAGGGAGCAGCGACAGGGAAAAATCAACTTCAGTCCCATCTCCATTCCAGTCCAGCATCCGACGCAGACCTTCTGCTCTGGCCAGAATCCCGTCTGTCACTGAGCAGACTTCACCAATGAAGAGCCCCACCGTGCGGAGCGATCAAGAAGATACACTCACAGAGCTGAAAGAAAGCAGAGGTGAAGAAGAGAGAGGGATGGACAAGGATGAGCTGACACGCAGTGATAGACCTGAAAAGCTGGAAGAGCAAGTTCCAACCAGCCCCCGTGCCTCTTATGAGAAAGCCCGAGTGCCACTGAACAACCTGAAGATGAAGTTTGAGAGGGGAGAGGACGCTAAGGGCAAGGTACATACACACAGACATACTTTACAAGAGTCTTTTGCTGTTTTGAATCTCTATTTCTGACACAGTATTAACAAAACTTAATCTGAATCTAAGCAATCCTCCTTTGTAATCCTTGATGTACCAGCAAAAGTTCCCAGTTTGTGCATACATTCCTGTCTTCTGTATTCAGGAATGCCTTCTTTATTGACAGCATTGACAGCTGAGCATCTATTGGCCCTGCTTCTCATGCGTTTACTGTAATCACAATGTTGATCAGGGGGATTTACTGTACTGAGGATATCGTTCAAATTTGGCCAACTCTTGCATAACCTCAAGCTGCTTTCTCAACTAAAGTATAATTACCTTACATTTTAGAGGAACTCCTACTATTGAGAGCCACATTTAAAAAGCTTATACGTTTAAATCACTGGTTATCCTACCTTACAGCAAATCAAAATTGACCATGTACAAACTAAATGCAAGCAATTTCATTTTATTGTGAATTTGGGGCTATTTTACAGAGCTTTATATCAGCTCTTATTTTATCCCCAAGCTGACTGATGCTGAAGAATAGGAGCAGAAACATTCAAGGGGACATATTATGAAAAATCTAATTTTACATTGTTTTTGAACAAATATTCCAGCATCCTCAGTATCTATCAATTCACAAAATGTGTGCCTGTTCATGTTATATTTTAACCAAAGCACAGCTCAGATGTTTCATTTAGAGCACAGGGGATTTGAAAAGGTGCAAAAGGGGAATAATATGTCCCCTTTAAGCAGATAATATCAGAGGTTGTATTTATAGCCCACAGAACCAACATATTACTGAACACAATAAGCTAACTTTGTTCTTAAAGGTTGATGTTTTTACATGTGTCTTTGTGTTTCAAAAATAATTAAAAAAATATAAAGACACATGGCAAGTGGAAAATCATATAATTAAAAAGGAATTTAGAGTGAAGATAAAAGGTAAGAAGTCCCCTGTTGTTAAAATGACTGAAGTTTAAACATATTGCAATATCATACTATTCCTTTAGCACGTAAAAAAAAAAACTACCTCTCAAGTCAAAGAGAAATGACTTTCAGGAGTTGGATATATAAGAAGCCACCTGTCCCTGACAGGTAAACAAACTGTTTCCCTTTTTATTCACGTTTTCTCCATTGATCCCTCCTCTGTTTTACGAGTGTTATTGTTCCACCTGAGTTTTGCCTGACCCCCCCCCCCCCCCCCCCCCCCCCCCCCACCAGTCACTATCCTCCCTCCTTTTTCCTCTCCCTCTCAGCTTCTCTCTTCCTCTCAGCACAAAACAACAAGTCCTCCGTTCTTCATCTTCCTCAGTAGAGGAATGCAGGAACATTCCTGACCTACGGCAGCTTCAGTTTTTAGACAGTCACCTCGAAGGAGCAAATCTCCCTTTTCATTTTAGGCAGAGTTTTTACTGAGTATCAAACAGTCCTGGGCATCAGATCTGCTGACAAGTTTTAATCACATATTGCAAAGTTTTGGCACTTAAAAATGCTTGCTGTTGTGAATAACAGCTTGGTACTATCACTATGAAAGGAGAAGTGAAACAATCCAGAGGGTAGACGAGGAGCATTGCAACACGAAAGTGTTCATTTTAAGTTTTCAGGGTGAGCTGCGTGTGTGAAAGCAAACAGACACATTTTTAGACTTTGTGTCACTCTGACTTGACCTGAAATTTCTCCTGCAAGCCTCCGAGTCTTGAAGTCCAAGTCCGAGTGAGCTGATGTGAGAATGCAGCAGGAAACAATCAATAGAATTCACAGCGAGCGATTGTTTGGGAGGTGGCGTTTGTTTCCTGCGTTTTGTGAAGGACCATAGACTGTTTGCATGAAACTGTTGCAATCTTTATGGAGATAATTAAACTGCTGCATTATGTTTTCTGTTCCCAAGTATATTTTTTAGCTCTTTAGTTGATAGAATTGATGTAAAGGCCAATATTCTTATTATAGCACTGTATAGTAGACTCAGTAATTTTGTCCTCCACTTCCACATCAATCCTTTCATGTCATGTATTGCCTCAGAAAACCTCCATTAACATACCTTAAACACAGAGGGCAACAACATGTAACGCACATATTAATACAATGACAAAACACTTACTGGGAACATATTCCTGCACTATCAATACTTTACATACTTCAACACCAAACTGATGACAATACTGAGTAGTGGAGTACTTTTATGAACTGTTGTTAGCTTGTTATCCCGTCGGCCCCAGCTCTCCTTTTCAAGACCACATGGCACAAACAAGCTCCTTCTGCTTTTTGGATGTCAGTGCAAACACCAGTGCTTGTATAAAGACCTTGTATATAAGATGCAAAGTGGGGGAAAGAATAGTAGATTTTTTGAGTGTCCCCCCCCCCCCCTCACTCCCTGGACTTCAGGTCACAGACATGTTGGTGGCTGTCTGTGCAGATACCTGACATTTTTCTGTTTGATTGCAGTGCTGCTGACATGTAGTCTGTAGTTTGGTGTTTGGAAAGTATGTTCAGACAATGTTTTATGACAGGAAAGTTCAAACGGGACTGATATGGGTAAATAGTCTTCGAAGGAAAAATACAAAGGATACAGGCTCCTTTGGAAAAATTATGTTCAAGGTTTATGTTTTTTACATTTACGTGATGGATGCTTTGAAATATGATCATCTGTACGGGAGAAAAAGTAACTTAGTTGTTCTTTATTAAAGTATTATTTCTTTGTGTTTTTCGCCTCACAGCAGTGTGGTAACCTTTGTAAGCAAATTCAAAGGTTTATGAATCTGTGTTTTTATGTATAAAAATAGACGTGCTCAATAGGGCATGTTCAAAAAAGATCTGATACAAATCTTAAAGTCAACAGTCTGTGATTTATGATGGTGTTTGTTTGGCTGAAAGACAGGAAGGCAGTAAAATGTTGTCCATTAAAAATAGTGTCTTTAAAAAAAGCACTTTACATAGAGGGCGAACAGTGTTACAGTTTGTACAAGTTTAAATCAGCAGTCAGCTGCACTTCTAATGCAACCTATCATTTCACTTTGACAGGTTTCCAGGACAACTCTACGCAGTACTTCCTCAGAGGACATGGATCAGAACGGAGGTAAAGACAAAAAGACATACAGTCCTTTGAATCCACCAAGGTGTGGACCTTATGAGCAGTTAATCACGTGGACTTGAACAGCGTCAAGTATTCTGACGACTCAAAGCACTTTGAAACTGTCTGTCACATTCACCCATCCATCCTCATTCACACACTGATGGCAGAGGCTGCTATCTAAAGTGTGTCCAACGGTATTAACTCATCCAATTCATACACAGTGCTACACCGCTGATGTAGCATTGGGAGAAATTTTGATATTAATGTCTTGCTCAAGGACACTTCAACATGTGACTGTAAGAGCTGGGCATCGAATCCCAACCTTAAGAGACAACCAACTCTACCACTGATCCACAGCTACCCATATTGATCTCATTACTGCCAACCTTCAAACCAAAACTACGTTCAAACTTGACCTTAAAAGACAGACCTGTGAACGTGCCTAGTGTTTCTTTTATTAGATAACCGCACTTTATGACACGATGCGATCATAAAAGTACTTTGTGGACACGTTTGTTTCATGTGAAGTCTCTGTTCAAAGGTTTATGTGTTGTTCTTCAGGTGTGTCTCCAACAAAACGGATTGAAGGGACATCTATGAAGGAGAAGATGGCAAAATACCAGGCCTCTGTTTCTAAACAAGGAACCAGCCCCTCTGTGAGTTAAATCAGTTCAAGACATGTTCAAAATATGAGGCTAAAAACACAAAATCCGACCAAAATACAACGTAAAGGCCAATCTGGTCTCGTTTGTTAACAAGCCAAAGGTTAAGTTTGCTTTCAGTCATTGTGGAGGCCATGTTGTTTTTTGGTGATTTATACCGTTACTGTAGGCACATTGTATTCTTTCTTCCTTCCTGCCTGCACCAGATATAGGGACAAATCCACAACAACCCTTTATGTATCTGCCAGTTTGCATTAGTAATTGTTTTCCTCTTTCTTTTCATTCTGTGTTTTTCTGTGCAGGGTGCGGCCTCAGAGGTGCCTGCACCAAAAATGTCTGCAGCATTAAATGAGAAAAACAGTGCTGCACGTGAGTGCAATGGTGAGTCTCACTATAATGAATAGGAAGTAGAGCATTGCCGACAATATTTATATGTCCTATTTTTTGAATAGTGGTTTGTTCCCCTTGTAATTTTCTGAAGTACAAAGTGTATTCTGTCTGTTTTCAGGGGAGAGCAGCGAGCAACCCAAAGCATTACGGGTGAGTTCAACATCACATCAGGAAACCTGCATGAATCTTAAAATTAAATCTGACTTCAATGCTTTTAATCATGATTGTTTGTGCATTTATTGTGTGTTTAGAAGTTCTGCCCTCCTGTGAAGGAGACATGCAATGCCTGTTCAAAGACGGTGTATCCTCTGGAGAGACTGGTGGTTCTGAAGCATGTCTACCACAAAAGTTGTTTCCGCTGTGTGCACTGCAGCATGAAACTCGGGTAAAATTGACACTGTAACAAACACTTTTTACTTATTTTTTGAGAGTCTTTCAATGTAAGGAGTAAACATACTTGATATCTATTTGAAAGGCTGCTTTTTCAAGAGCTCAAATAATTTCTTTTTCCTCTTCTTCTTAGTCTTGGGAACTACGCTTCTTTGCATGGTAACGTGTACTGCAAGCCCCATTTCAACCAGCTTTTTAAAGCCAAAGGAAACTATGACGAGGGCTTCGGCCACCGGCCCCACAAGGAGCTGTGGGAGCCACGAGCTGATGAAGAGGATGGTGAAGAAGGGATGAAGTCAAAAGAACAAGAGAAACCAGCAGTTGCAGAGCTTTGTCCAGCTGAGAGTGTCTCAGAAAAAACACCAACCTCCCCTGATGAAACTTCCCCACCGGTTAAAGTCACAGACCTGACAGCCGCTCTGGAGACACGTGTGCAGACACATGTTAGACCTAGTGAGAAACTTCAGGCTGCAGAGAAGCTAGCTGAGGCACGCAGGCTTAGGATTGACTGGCCTCCCAAAGGTGGTGAGGGCAAATCTGGGTCAGCAGCCCTAAGTCCAGTCACCGAGGGGGCTTCGTCAAGCCGACCATGGAGAGCCAAGTGGCCCCCAGAGGATGAGGTGCAGTCATCCTTCCAGAGTTCAGAGCAGGTCGAGCTGAAGAGCCTGAGAAGGAGCTCTTCTCTAAAGGAGCGCTGTCGGCCTTTCACCATTGCAGCCAGACCCAGCCCCGCAGCAAGTGTAGTCCCCAAGGAGCCTCGTCGCCCGCTTAAATCCCTGCTGGAGTGGAGAACATCATTCGAGGAAAAACAAAAATCTGAAGAAGCATCTGTAAAAAACAAACCTTTTGAGGTGAAGACGGAGAAAAACACAGAGAAGGAAGTGAGTGCAAGAGAGTCTGTCACGGAGGAGGTTGTGGACCAAGCAGAGGAAGTCAAAGCAGCAGCAGACAAGATGGAAGCAGAAGAGGGCTCTCAGAGAAGCATCTCACCGGGTATTTCTCCATCCAGCTCTCCACCTGCACAGCCAAAACAGAACCGCGCCTCCCAGGATGTGGGCTTCTGGGAAGAGGACAAAGAAGGAAGTGAAGCTGAGGAGCTGAGTGCTGAGGACATAATTAAGAGGAACCGTTACTATGACGAGGAGGATGGCAACTCTGACTCATAGGAACACTTTTAAGTGCCACCCCAATTCACACTTTTAGAATTTCACTCAGTTTATAAGTAGATCTCAAATATAGCTTTGCCAGGTTCGATAGTTTATAGGACCAGCTTATACTATGTATTTGCATATAAATTGCAAAAACTGCCTTTAATTGTTAAATTTGAAATATTTTTTGTTTTTTCTTCACATTTTTACTTTTACACTTTGATAGCGCTTTAAAATGACTCCTGATTTTACTGGAAGTTTGGCCTCTTTAAAACATTTTCATTGTCTCTTGAAACCTCTCCACTGTTGGTGTATTTGATTTTATGCTCATTTGAAGTGCTTGTTGATGATAATTACCCCTCTGCATCGATAACAACAGTTATGATTATTTGTGTTTCTCCTATAATGCTAAAAAGACCAAAAAAATCCTTTACCAAAAATGTTACCAAAGCTTGAAAATCTGAGCATTTTATTGTAAAATATAGTTCATATTTTTTAAACTTTACTTCTGAAAAAAAAAAAACTAAATAAAAAAATGCCAAATGCAGGTTTTTTAGAAAGGTCTTTTCCAACCTCATGCATCTGTCGTCTTCTCTCAGGGATAAGACGTTGTGACTATCAGTGCTTACATTTACTGTCTTTTTTAAAGGACTTTGTACTTTATTAAATTTATATTATTGTATTTGTTATTTCTAAAACTTTAAAACAACTAAAGAGAAGAATGTTTGATTGATGTAGAGTTATTACGCTCTCGCAGCTCCTGATAAGTCATAAATAACAGAACAAAATAACACTGTCCTCTTGGGGGCGCTTTGGAGTTGTAAACTACAACTTGAGAACAGTAAGGGAGAACAGTAAAGGGAATTTTCTACGTCATAGCTGTGGCTGTGTGTTCCTTGAAATAGCATCTGAAGTCACAAGAGCATTTATTAACAAATCTCCAAGCCTGTCGTGGTATAAATCAAAAATCTCATCATTTTTCAACTTTTCTTCTGATGCCAATCTAAAAGCTTAATATGTATCACTCCTGGGCCCTCTGGACTTTTTATTTGGCATGTACTGTAAATCACTTTGTATTTTTACATGTACTTTGGAAGACTTTTGCACAGCAGAATGTTTTATAATAATTTGTTCAATGTGACAATGGGCAAAATTACTGAACTGTTGTAAAAACTATTAAAATTTATCAACAAGAAATCCGGTTTTCTTTGTTTTGTTTTTTTTCTTTGACAAGCTGACATCTTTAGTAAAGTCTTCACAAGCAGTTAGACTTGGTGAATAGTTTTTCAGACATTAAAGGACACAGACACCAGATCTGCCATCTGAACAGCTTCTTCAGATCTTCTCTTAATGCACCATGAACTTTAAAAGACCTTGAAAGGATTCTATTTCTTTAAATTTCCCTAGTTTCTATGAAATCCAAATGTGGGTAAAATATACATAATTCCAAAAACATCCATCATTTAGTTATTTAACTATTAAATTAGCATTGTAAAAGTCATTGAACTCTGCAGACAAATGTTTTTTTATATCGATGCCAGAGCAAAAGAAAAAAAAAAGGCTGGATTGAAGGCAAATACTTTTATTATACTAACATATTTGGTATGTACTGTATATCTGTTTGCTTAATGTGAAAACTAAGACAGATAAGTAAACTATAAACACAGATGACAGGATGTACACAAAGACTGAAAGATGTTCCTATTGTGTTAAACTTCATTGATTACTTTAAGAAAAACAGGTTCCATGAAAGAAGATGTCAGGCACAATATAAGTACACTTTGTCTACAGTACAGCCTGATGTGACGGTGTGCAGTTTCCTTAGCACAAAATTAGCAGCACAATTAGCATCACATGATACAAAAGTCAAACAGGAAGGCAATTTATGGACGCATCACTCCCCCTCCCACCATACTAAGTAATAGTAATGAGTGACCTGCACAGTCCAGTGATGTTTGGCTCTACATGAATCATTTCCAACATTTTACCTGGGTCCTACAACCTGGTGTATCCAGTCCAGGGTCCAGACTGGATGTAATCACAGAGGCACTTGCTGATTGGGTTAAATATAGTTTAAAGCGGTTTGGTTGTGAAGCGTAGTTACAGACTTCTAGCATCTGTCACATTTCTAAAGGATATTAAAAAGAAAACAATGACATACAGTATCACAGATAAAATCTATAATGTAGAGGAGTACAGTTATGTGTGGTGTGCAGGATTTGGTTTTGCAAAAAGAAATCAATTCTTTCTGTTGTGTTGTGTGACTTTCCCACTGACTAAAAGAGCCAGAGGGGAAAACTTCAAAACTTCTTTGACAGTCAAATAAAAAATAGATTATGAAAACCATGATTTGATTTTGTGTCACCAAACTATAAACGTAAAAAAAAAAGGCAGAACATGTTTGTGGCAATCAATGGTTGTCTTTAAATTACAGCAATATCACAAAACTAACCCTAGAAAATAGACTTTCATTTGATTATCAAACACACCTGAGAGCAGAAAATATCAGGATGGCTTTGTTTTCATCCTTAAGATTCAATGAGACTCCATGTTGAGCCTCAGTTGCTGCTGTCTTTACAGTTCATTTCTCTTGCTCTGGATAGTTTCCCTTCTTGTCACATTTGGAATCATTGTGGTCAAAAGTACTTCAAATCTACAGACTATATAAAAGGACATTTTTCTTTCTATGAAGTTCCAGGATGATCATAGAGAGTCAAGCGTCTCCAGAGGAGTTTAGAATGACTTTAATTGACTGTAAGATTTACTTGTAATATTGTGTGCTTCATGTGAACAATATGATACACACCTGAAGGACCTGTATGCAGCTACATGTCAGAACAAGCAGAACCACAGTGATAAAGCAGTCCGTCTATAAAGACCTTGCACCAAAACATGGCACTGGGTTTTGGTTTCGTTTGTGTTTTGTGTTAAGACTTTGTCAGTATTGTACTTGAGGATATCATTCTCACCACTGAGTGTCAGTAGCATACCATCAATGGGAAGCAGTACAGCAGAGCACCAGGTCTGAACACTGCCCATCTATATACGGTACATCTCGGCTCCATTGTTTAACTGGGGAGATGTTTACATTCATTATTCTGGTGAGAGCCTCTCTTTTTTTTGGCATTTAATGTTAAATCAAGCATTTTTCTCTCACAAAACATTTTTTGTGTCAACCGTTTCATTATAAAGCACTTCTTTGAGCCAAATGTAAAAAAATAGTTTTTGATCATTCCTGATAAAGATTTCTGCCAGATTTTTTTTCCTAAAGCATTAATAAACCATTTTCACTCGCAAACACTGGAGTGACTTTTCAAGTAACATCTTGCAGCCTGATGATCTTTCGGAGGTAATACAGTGTGTTTTTGCTGCTGCTCCTCTGCTCAGCCGCTGAGGGGGTGCAGGTCCACCCTCACCTTCTCCCCAGTGCTCATCATGCCGATTGTGGGGAACAAGCCTCCTACAGGTAAGGATACGTCCCTCCTGCCCACCACCTTCCCATTTCTAGTGAAGAACACCTGTTCACACACAAAAAAGGACACAGCAAAGACAGTTTAAGGAGATTTGAACTGAATGTTCTCACTTGAATTTCAGTATTTCCTACATTGTGACAAAATCTTACCATGACTTTCCTCCCATCCAAATCTTCTCCCTCATCCTCCTCATCGTCATTGCTTACATACATGTCGTTCTGAACCTCCCTGGGCTTTTGAAACACCTCAAGGTCCCAGTCATCATCATCATCATCTGAAAAGCGCAGCAAAAATAGAAACAAAGAAGATTAGCGATTGAACATAAGGATGCGATTCAGGTTCTTATGGAAACAACATTAGCATGCCTTTACCTCCAGCCTCCTGGCTGTAGTCACGTGGAAACATAATCCCACAGCCCATAATGTCACCTTCAAAGCAGCGCGGTCCAAACGGGTCCCCGACCCCGCTGCCCTGGAACAATTTTCCATCGTCTACAAGGAACAACAAAGAGTCCGATCAGTGCAACAGTGTGAGACTAACACATGAGACCGTGGAATGCAACCAAGACAGATGAGGAATCTGTCAAAACACACAAAGTCCTCCCCTCTCACTCTAAAGGATGTTAATGGTTTCTAGTTTATTCAGAGAAACCAGAAAAAAAAAAAAACCTGTGCATGTCAAATGACAGTAGAAACAATAATAGTCCAAACTTCACTGATCTGCTGGAAACAAAAAAGAACACGATAAATAAAATGATTTTTTTCTATCAGTGTAAGAAAAGAGAAATCACTTGGTGCCATTACCAGTGAATATAGTGACCAAATAATTGAGTACACTACAATCTCTGGCCCTGCCATCAGTGGCAGTGATGCTGGAGACATTGCTGCTTGTGCTGTCTGAAGAGATGGAAATAGATGTTCAAATGATGAAAAAACATTTTTGCTTCTGTCATGTGAAATTTAAACACCAGACATCTGCTTTAAACGACCTAAGACATCCTGATATGTTATCCATAAGACCAGCAGACAGAGTTCAATATTCATTTATAACTGAACAGTCTTTGCTGTTATTGACTATTGTTTGAAAATAATGAAATTCTTCCCCTATCCTACCTGTCTCAAATAAAGAACTTTTGACAGTCATATGAATACAAATGTTTAATGACACACCATCAGGCACCTTTATCAACCAATACACACCTGCATGATATGCTATGGACCCTCTGCTCCAACCTGGATGTCTGTTTTTAGGATAATCCTGGAACACAAAAGATAAAGTGACCTCATCGGCAGCTTAACAATACATTCTTTTTCTTAACAGCAAAATGATTCAAATATCAGGACCGATTTTGAACAATCTATTTATTTAAAAAAAAAAAAGTTTTAGTTTTCAACCATGTTGAAAAGCTTCCCCTCAATAGATGTAGAGTTGGATTTGAAAAAACAACTGACAGGCTGTTGTACACTATGTGATACATGAGTAGTATGATCAGTAAATATTCAGTCTGAAGATTAATATGTTGTTTCCAATGAGGCCAAGTTTCAGTGTCGGCGCCTTCATAGAAAGATGTTTAAAAGAAAAACAAACTAAATCCCTTTTTAACTGCAGCGACTTTGTTTTAAACTGTTGTTTGGATGGACTGTTAGGTGGTTACCCTGTTGTGTTCTCGATATCATGATCGACTCAGAAACTATGGAAGGTGAAGGCCTGAGAAACAAAGACTTCAGAAACAAACGTTTGACTGCAGCAACTTGTTCAGACGACAAAACTCTTCCCTAAAGCTACAAAAGAGAAAAGGAATTCACCATAAACAACTGTTCATTTGTCCAATATCAACAACCATTGAGCAACCTGTAAGCGTTCAGCATGTGTTCCTGAGCTCAGAGAGAGAGAGAGAGAGAGAGAGAGAGAGAGAGAGAGAGAGAGAGAGAGAGAGAGAGAGAGAGAAAGAGAAATGCAATTTAAGATAGCTTCAATACTGAGCATTAAACTGATGTGCTGCACAGAGAGTGTGTAGCTCTTACTCATGACTCTTAACTCTTATCCCCAGTAATGAAGGGGCTGCTTTGTTAAGATCTTTGTAGTGAGAGCTAATGCTTTGGATCAGCAGACTGACGCGTCCTGCAGGAGATGACAGGGGATAGAAGAGAAACCTCAGGAATGACCGATTGATGGATTTATAACAGTCGAGCAAAAACCGCAGACAAGTTGAGAAAAACAATTCCTGGTAAACAATCAGCAAAATGACAGAGCTCTATTCTCCTCACAGTCTGACCCGAGGGCGCAAAGTGCCCACACACGGTAAGTGACGGCAGAGGAGTGGTGGGGGAAGTTTAGAGTCGAGGGCGAGTATTACAATGATCCATCACCTCCCAGGATGTGAACGCCATCACAGCTGCAAAAACAACTGGGTGATCAACAACCAATTAGCCTCCAATAAGACTTTTCTAATGATTCACTAAAGAAAATGAGAGATCCTATCTCTGATGTCTAAACACTCAACAAGTCCTCTCTCACACCCTATTTATTTCCAAAATACCGATCTTCACTTGCTGTCATCATTCCAGATTAAAGCACCTTACAGAGCCAAATTAATTAGGATATTAACCTTGGATTGTTTAGCCTGAGGAAGTTTTTTTCTTCTGCCCGAGCACACTTTTACTAGCTTTGTGGAAGGAGGAAGTTAAACGCACCTTATCAAACAGCTAACACTCGTATATCTGGCTGCAGTATTTTGGTTAGCATGGTTATTTAACATGTAAATGGAAAAGTCTGCTCTCTCTGGAAATCCAGATGTGGGGGTAAAATGAGACAATATTTATTTTGTTGTTAGCTTTTCCTCTGTCGGTCATCAATCACTCCGACTGGAAACAGTGAGAGCAGTGGTGCACATGAGGGGGAGCGATTACGAGACACGAGCAGGGTAAAAAGGGGGTTTTCTTCACAGACAAATAAGCGCAGTGTGTGTTACACTGTGTGTTGCATGTTTTGTTGGTGATAATGACACTGGATCATCATTATGCTGATGACGACTGAAACAAAGAGGCTCTCACCCTGCGAGCCAGCCCCAGGGCGATGTAGCACTTCTCTCCTGCGTCTGTGATCTCCAGCTCATAGTAGTGGAAGCGTGTACTGAGAGGCCGACGTGCCTGAGCCAAGCCAACATCCACGATGCTCTTCCCTTTACCCACGTACTCCAGCAGCTGTGGAAATAATGCCGACACATACAGGTGACATGTTCATATGGAAGCTGGATTAATGTCTCTAAACAACTGTTTGGCTTTTAACATCTCGGCATTTCCATCCATATTTATGAATAAACAAAAGTGTCAAAAGTGAAATGTGAGTCAAAGGTGAAACCAAGGTTTACACAGGGCTCAATAATGGTAAATGCAAGAGGACCAACGTGAGCTGAAATATTATTTGGCTGTAAATATGGGCCTATGACAACAATCTCTGATTTTGTGAGTTTAATTATTTAAAATGAACTGCCATCCAATTATTTATATCTGCAATGCACATGTGGAGTTTGTGTAATTGAATGGTGTCTCCACTGTCAGAGGAGAGCTGGAACTTTGTGCCGGAGGTTGTTAAAAATATGGCCAAGTGGCAGCATGTTAGAAACAATGAGGGTCCGAGATCAGAGCCCTGTGGAACTCCAGAAACTTGGAGGTGATGAAGTTGATTTCAAATAGTGAGTCGAGCAGCCACCATGAGAAAAAACATAGTTGAAACGTTTCAAGGCAGAAAAATATTTTTACTACAACTGTTAGGTAGAATAACAAAGACTGTTTATAACAGAAATGGGACATGATATAATAACGAGAGAACACTTCTAAAAATGTGTCTACTTTTACTATTAACATTGACTATTGTTAAAAGAGAAACATTTAAAGACTGTTGACAAAAAAAATATTGAGTTAAATGAATGAATAATGGGATTATTTATAGCTAATAAAAGCAAAGAAAAGTAAGAATTGGTTGTTTTTTTACATTTGCCATATTTATGTACAAGGAATATAAGAAATTCACAAGAGAGGGTGCCAGAGGTCAATGTCATATGGAAGTCATTTATTTACAGAATATGCTGTAAGGGATGTTTAATGATAAGATGAGAAACTAGAGAAGGTTTTGGTCAGCCCTAACTTGCACTTGTATGAAATAAGAGCTACAGAGACAGACACCACATAACTGTTTACCAAGTGCTAATACTGCATAAGGCTGAATCCTTTTCCACAGGGAAGTCGTTTCAAAGCAAACCATGTCGAGAGAAGACATGAACACAGGACATCACTCCAGCTGTCAGAGATCAACTGCATCAGTAAATGCAAAAGCAATCTTACTGCAGTTTTCAAGACCTGACTTTATTTGCGTTTTCTTTGATCCCTGTGAAATTCAGTTTCAATGTAGTGCAGTTTAACTGCTAAGTTTCAGGAGTAACAGAATGTGCCTAGTTGCCTACATTCACACATGACGGGGCGTTATTTGTTGAGAAAGCTAAATGTGCAGGAGGCACACAGGTTACACTCCTGCGTCAGTGCCCTGTCGCTGTGATCTCCTCTATTTCATACAGGAGAAATGCCATCACATTAGAGAGCCAAAAACTGTGAGAGACGAGAGGTCATGGAGCACTAAAGACTAAATATCATTTATAACGGTGAACTCTGCTCATGAAGAGATCATCAAATGCAAACAAAATCTCCATTTTGTTAAAGACTGTGACGAATGTTGAACTTTGACAGTTCCACTATTTTCACAGTGAAAATACAGCTTTGAATAGATTTGACTTCTTTCGTGACATCAAGTCAAATATAATGATTTATATCGAATCAAACTGAGAAGACTTGGATGTGTTGTGTTTGTATGCGTCAGGTCTTTGTCTAGAGTGACATCACTTTCATCGTTTGTTAATGTTCACACAGCACTCACTGTGACGACAAACAATCTCTCATTCACTGGTTTTCATTGTGCTCTAGTAATGTTTATAACACCAGAAAACTTTTTTTGTACAATTTCTGAAGTTCTGCATAAAATGTGTTAGCCCTTTCATCGATCAAGAGTTGGTGTTAAATTTGAATAAGTATGAGGGTTTTTCTGGAATGAGTCTTACCGTGCCAGTGACCTTGACATCATGGAGACGGTTCCAGTCCTCTTCATGACTGTCCACTATCATCTGTCCGTCATCTTCCTCCATCCCCCATTCGGCGTTCAGGTTCAGCAGCACCTCTTCTCCGAGAGAGTGCATCCCCACAGCTGGATACAGAGCTTCAGGAGATCCTGGTACTTCCACACTGCCGACCTGAAGGCATAAATACAGAGTGAATGAGGAAAAGGTTAACTGGTTAATACACACAGTATAGGCTGACAAATTCTGTGTAAGTTAAAGAGAGGTTATGATGAACGTACTTCTTTGCCATTCTTGGTAAAAAACACTGTTAACTGTCCATCGTCAGAGTCCAGAGATATCCCACAGCCGATTCTGTCACCTCGACAGCATTTTGGACCAAACTGCTGTCCCACAGAGTCTCCATTATACAGCCTGTGGAGAGACAAGAAAGTGAGACGAGGGACTTATCTCCCCTCAGTCATTCAAAATTCATCATCGGCTCACTGCAACGCATTTCTTTAAGACCAGAAAAATCTTTTCTGTCACATACTTTCCGTCATCAGCATGAAAAGCCACAGACTGTGGGAGCCAGCCCGGCTGGTGGTCCAGCTTGTACAACTGTGGCACCAAACCCACAGCAATCATCCCCCTCACCCCTGTATCCATGATGGTCACCTGTAAAGAGCCAAGATGAGTTCATCAGACAAACAGGAGGGAGAGCATCCCTGCTGGAAAAAAAACCAAAACGCTTCCTTTATATTCATAGTTCCAAAAACAAGAACACTAGTTTTCTTTGAGACATCTTAAAAACAGTTGCTCACAAACATTTTAATTGAACGGATGTCATTACATTTCAGAGACATGAGTATTTAAACAAAGTCAGTAGCTGTAGATAGTTTGAATTCTATCGTCCAATCAAAAGACAACATATTTTTTCTTAGCTACCACAAAAAAAAAAAAAGACACAAACCTTGAATTTTAAAGACACTTTGGAACCACTTGTTTCACATCATGTGTGGAAGGCTTTTACACCGAGAGCTCGAGCAGAACAAACTTTGTTTCAACAGAAGAGGTGGGGGAGTAAAAGACACAGCTCTTTTTTCCTTCTTCATATTTATTCTAGGGCCTGGCCGAGTCTGGATTTTTGGAGGTCAATACAATATCATTATTGTGGAGAAAAAAAGAAATCTGCTGCCACCATATTGGGCGATATTTTTCTTAGCTCTATTTTCGATCTATAAATCTAGATATTTTCTGTGTTGATAGCCCAATTTCAGTTATCAAACAATGTCAACAAGATATTTAATGACAACAAGACGGTCACTCAACTGGAAAGTACCTTGGGCATGTCACTGCACTCTGGAGACTGATAATGCTTGTTATAATAATTACTGCTGGTGTAATCCAGTGATGCCCAAATGAAATGTTTTGAACTGGTGAATAAATCTAGTGATATTGGTGCATATCTGCCATAAAATTAGCCATTGCCGATAGTCACTGGATGTGCTAATACCTATCTATCTATCTATCTATCTATCTATCTATCTATCTATCTATCTATCTATCTATCTATCCACATTATCAGCTGGCCGATTAATCGGTCAGGCTCTAAGCTATTAGAACACAAAGTAAGGCTGAGACTTGTGTTGATGTCACGCGTGAAGTAGCCCTGCTACAGTAATCAGGAGTTAACCTGAATCAGACAAGGATTCATTTAATGCAGACCATGAAAGGTAAACCCTCTCATAGTTGTTCATGTATTTCATTGGTGGACTCCATTCTATCTCTAAATTCATAATTTGATTGGTTTTACGGCCGTAGAATCCTACAAAGGGACATAAGAGGGCTTCTTGTTTATCGATTCCTTCAGGCCACATGCCATTACACGTTGCTTTTATACAGGCACTGCTTCTCTTTTTACTTGAAGAAAAACCAACGTTAAAACTATACGGCTTCTGACTGTACGACACTGTGTGTTAGTCCAACGTCAACACAAGTCCCCATGAGACGGAACATGGAGAGGATCTAACTTCAGTGCTGTGACGCGTTTCTAACGAGAATGACATCAGAGGCAGGATGTAACGTTGGGATGAATTTGATTGGATCATTTGCTGCAACAATGCTTTTCAATTTGTTGAACAGTTGGTTAAGACTCCTGAGTGCAGGATGATTCAGACATGTGAAACGTTTCAGAGGAAGAGGACTTACAGTTATTCTGATGTAAAAACACTCAGATGATACCTTATTGAACTCATGTGGCAGATAAATGAACATTTAACACATGGACTTGTAGTTGATTTCATGGGGACTTTAAGTAAAGCACTGGCTTCCCCATTGTTATGATAACTGAATTCTGACCATATGACATCATCCCAGGGGAGAGCTCCATGGACATACTGTTATAAGAGCACTGCTACCAAATCCAGGCCAAGGAACACAAGAACCTTTTTTCAAAGTTATTTCCATGGCGTCATGCCCGCTCTCCTGAAAGTTGAGAAGTAATTTATCCCTTTTTCAGAGTCAAACATAAAGATGAACCCTGAAATCTTCAATAAGTATCCCCTTTGCCGTTGTTTAAAAGCTTTCATGTCCTTTTAAAGGCAAATGGCTACCTCTCTCCTCCTACGTGTTTCCCACAAAGTGAGTCACAGTCAAGGCGCACACGAAAGTGCAAAGGTTGAGAGGGTTAGATAGTGTTTCACGACACAACAGACAGGATGTGTGTTTAAAGGCAGGTTTGAACATGGTTCATTCTGAATAACAGTCACTGACTTTGGTTGTCGGAGCACTGAAATAAACAATCTAGCACATGATTTTTTTTTTATAAGCTGTGACAGATTTGACTATGTGAAAGCAATTTGTCAGGGCTGAGACAGGATTAGCTTTTGATTCAGAGTAAGTCTGCACACCCATTTACTCATTTATTTCCATGTATGAAGTTAAGTACTGATACTTCTGTCAGTTTCACTCAGTTCAGGCTGTTTACTAATAGATTCTGACTTTGCTGGTTCGCTGAAAGCAGCTGGGCCCTTTCCAGGCTGAGTCCAAAACATGCGTTTCCTATGCTACCTTTAAAGGCTTAACAGCATATGGCAACAGATCAACAACTTCTGTACAGCGTGAATCAACGTTAATGGGATATATTTTGTTCAAATGACAAGAGGAAATGTGTCTGCTACTTTTGAGAACATGCCGTGCGTTGTATTAAAAGTGCCAACGGGCAGTTTCTTTTCAGACAAGCTCATCAAGGGAGCATGCAGTGCTCTCTCTCTCTCGTTAGCTCGTCAACTGTCATTCTATCTCGCTGTAAATGTGCACCAATAATAAGCCATACAGATCTTTAAAAAGAGGGGAGTTACTCTTAAACAATAATAATCTTTACGTTGAATCTCTTTCTATGTTTGAGATTTTGCACAGAAAGAGAAGCCCTTTTTATGCGCATTCATCAATTTAAATAATAAAGATGAGCAAGGGAACAAAAGCTGTGTCACTGTCCTAAACAACCCAATGTAATGGAGTAATGGGTTTTATTTACACGATATCAATATTCAAAGAACTGCTCGTCAAAAAAAAGGTCTGTGATAAATGTCACAGAATATGAGCATCACGAGCTTTGCACAATTTCAAGCCAAGAGCTTTTTGTTGTAAAAAAAAATATGTTTTTTTAAATGTGAGGTTAATCAGTGATGAAGCCTCCAGAATCACTTCGCAATTATTAGTTTAGAATTATTGTTTAGTTGCTTATTTAAAATGTATCAGGCACAGTGCCAGGATGGCACTCATAATGGTTCTCTTACTTCATAATAGCGATTTCTCTTCGACAATGGCCAGGCAGCAACAAAACAGCCAACTTCGTCTGAGTTCCCATGATACCTATAAGAAGAAAATGATCATCACCACCACTCCTGACAAATGCAAGCAAAAGGATGATTCAACGAAAATAAAAAGGGCACTGAAGCGTTGCATGAGGCACTAAACCCACATGACAAATCTGTGTCTACAGGTCATACTCTAATTGAGTCATTGCTCGTCACTGATACCTGAGTATGTCTCCATCTCTGAGCATCTTTTTCAGACGTTCCCGGTACCTCACTGCTCGCACTTCACGAATTTCTCTGATTCTCCTTCTCCAGTTCAGAAAGCGATAATGGAGGTTTATGTCGTCCATGCCTGGAAACCATTACAATCTAAGACACAGAGAAACAAAACAAACCCATCTTTTATCATTATCCAAATAAACATCTGTTGTGTGATGTGAATTTGTTTACATGATTTGTACATGATCCTTTTTTCTGTTAACAATTTAACATGGCCTCATCATTTAGCAAATTACATCCACAGTCCAGCTGGTGAAGCTACACCTTTACAAAGACATAAAGACATAACGGATCCATCTTAAAAACACAGCAAACAACTTTGACCTCTACATGATCGCTAGTGTTGCCTGACAACAAGAAGGACCTGCCTTTGAAGCTCAGGCCAAACCCTTCCTGTCAGGGAGTCAATGCGTAGGTTTGTTTTTTTCCATTTAATATCAATCCCACATTCCAAAGACAAGCAAAGGCCTGGACAGTGACTGTACACTGCCAGCAGGCATAAACGCAAGTCCCCTATTCTTGTTAGTCCTGTGATGGTCAGGTGTGTCACTTGGGTGTCCTCCACCCAAACTGAACTGCTGACTGACTCAAGCACAGACTGGATTTTATTCGTGTGTCTGAGACTTGAGCATTTATTGGCGTATGTCTGGCTTCTTTATGTGATGATAATTTTCCTCATTGACTAATCTAACTACTAAATGTTTAGTCTATAAAATGACTGAGCAATTAGGGTGATAAAAGCAAACTGAGATTGTCATCAAGTAGTTACTCTCTGTCAAATAATGGATTCATCAGTTCACTTCAGCACAATCAGTCTTATCCATGTAATAAAGACTTCAAGGTTATACAATCACAAATTGGACATACTTTTAAAAACACATACGCCAGATGTCAACAGTCCACCTTTAACTGTGTTTATACGTGTTTTACAATGTGGATCCCGTTTCGTTTTGGTTTCATTGGAAATACCCTGAAATTGTTTTCCGTTCCTCTTGAATACAGGGCAAATGACAGGAAAGTTTGGGCGACGTTAATTTTTAAAATTGATAATTAAACGTTTATACAACCAAAATAGAATTAACAGTTGGAGATCCACATAATGTGTTTTAGTACATACAAGTACAACCATTTAAGGTAAATCATCTCGGTAAGGCTTAAAATTTTAATAATTAGTTCCGCGTTGGTTTCTCGGATTTACGAGCCTTCCATGAACGCATCATTCATTTTACCAAACTACAGCAGGCTGGCTACTTTCAGCCATACAACATTACCGCTCTGGGAAGTTCAAACGGGACTATAAACATGACTGTACCTCATGTAATCCACAAACTAATACACGTCTGTGTGTTTCGTCTAAGTTCCTTACTGTTTCTATGCTTGTAACGCGTCGTCCTTCGGGTTTTTCTTCCAAATTTAAGGAGATGAAGTCTGTCACTTTATGTCCAACCTGCGCTACCGGAAGTCCCGCCTACACAACCAATCGGATCACAAGATAAATACAGCGTGTACTATGCGACTTAACCTGTGCGCTGCCATCTGCGCGTGTGCATGTTTGTCTTTGTGAGTTCACGTGGTGCATACAAACCATAGTATACAAACATCAAAATTACATGTTAAGAATTTCGTAATTCAAAAAGCACGAACACTTTAGTTTTTGTAAAAGTCAATTTAAATAGACATGTAGCTTAAAAGAAATTGAGTCAGAAAGAAACATCAAAGCATCATATTTGATAAAACAATTTTAATTTTGAACCAGCAAGTTACTTATTAGCGAAGGATGTTATTTTTCTTTTATAAGAATGAATGTTAATTTAACTCAATTTATAACGTATAATAAGTGGCACCATAAGAAAAGAAGACAGCAAATAAACATTCTTAATTACATATCAAATATACATCAAATAAAATAAGTGACAGAGACACACAGACACTAAGTGTTGCTTTCCACATCTTTTCTCTGGCGAGGCAAAATTAGCGCGAAGCATAAAGCAAAAGAAACACGCTGATCTTTTTGATTTTTTTTTACCAGACGTCCGACGGTAAGTGATGCAATATGGCAATTTTATTTGCAATGTAAGTCATTTCTCCGTTTAGTCTTCAGTTATTTATTTATTTACCATTTTTTCTTTCTCTTTAAGTTGACATTTCTTACTTCAGCTCAAGTGGTATTGAAGTTAAGTAAATACATTTCTGAAATCCAGGTGGAGATAAATTCATGTTCTACCTCCAATTGTATCTGAGACAAAGTGGTCACAAGCTGAATATTAATATATCATGTTAGAAGACAGGTTGTCAGATTTTGAGATCCTGTCTTCTAATTTAATCTGTTTGTGACTCACAGATGGTGGAATTTGCTAGGTGGGACTCTTTGCTCATGGCTATTAATGTCTTAGTCATCCAACCTTGAGTGGCACTCCTTCAGCCTCTCCGTGTCGGCTGTTTCCTCTCAATCTTTAGCCCTGCAGTTACAGACTATGAAAACATGCTTACAGTGTTTGTTTTGTGGTTGCTATTTAAAGAAAAGTCATAGCAATGACCCAAACAAGGACAACGAGCTGTAAACTGATTTAATACTTTTAGTCCTGTTAATGTAAATGTGTTTCAATTTCACAAAAACCTGTTATTTTTGAGAAATTAAAAAGACCATTACCATTAGAATTATTTTGCTATAAAACGTTTTTTTTCCTGAACAGGTGCTCTTATTTAAATGATACTCATACCATAATACGTTGTACAATTTCAAAATCCGCTGCACAAGATGATAACATAATGTTGTTTACGATAGAGCCATTAATTGACTGATTATAAGACACAAAGTCAAATAAATTCTTTGTAAAAGATCTCAAAGTTTGAAATAACTCTTATATGAAGTGCTGTCATTTAAAGAGTGAATGGTGAATTGTGTGTTCCCTGGTCAGTTACATGAAGTGGTCACCTCTGTAAACGATCAGTGTGGAAAAGCCAAGCAATAGAGCAGCAATCATTTATGTCAGACTGTGTTCAGAAAACATTACTAACCTGCGAAGATGAAAGACAAAAGAAGGTATGAGCATGCGTGAGAGTTTGTATGTACATGTGTGGGGAAAACGGGGTGTGCTCGGTTATGTGGAAATGTGCAGGAAAACAAACACGTACCCTCCCATACCTTTCCCCACTTGTTTGGGCTCTTTAAAAGCTGCTGCCAGTGGTGTCTGTCAGCCAAATTATTACTCTGTCTTGGCTTCAGCGATTCACATCCACCTTTCAATACCTTGACACACTGCAGTAGCTGGATCAAAGAACGAAAGTCCTGACAGAAGATTTTTGGAGACTTGGCTGCAGCTATCTTTTAGTGGACAACTTTTAGAGTGAAATGCTTCTGTACTTAAACATCTTAGTGCTGATCCTCCTGCAGCCAGCTCTGTCAACTCCAAGACCACAGACCACGCGGTCCAGAGGATGTCCCACTTGTAAATCAAAGCCCACACCGAGTCTTGAATCTGTAGACTCAAACTCCACTGCTCTGGCTACTGGAGACCCATGCGGGGTCTACACCAGGAGCTGTGCCAGTGGTCTACGCTGTGCTCCTCAAGAGGGCGAGCTGAGGCCACTCCGAGCCCTACTAGAAGGAAGGGGAGTCTGCAGCAACACCAGCAGTATCAGCCCCACTGAGAAGATCCAAACAGGTAGGCATAGTACTGTGTTTGCAAATAAATTTGTGAAAGTCATTTTTATCAGATTTTTTCATGGATTTTTTAAAACAAACTCTTAACATTTGCCTGTTTATTTGTGGGGTTACTTACATTTTGCTTTCATCACTGCCTGAGCCTTCGATTATTCTTTCTGTAGTGTAGAGCTTGAGTTTGTAAAAATGATGCAATCTAAACAGAGAAACCCACCAGTGATTACATAAACAGTCTTTCCTCAGCCCAACTGCTCATTCAAGTCAGACAAGCTGTTGCAGAGATCCATCGGAATAAAGAGATGGAGAAAAAAAAACACCCCTGCTTGGAAGATTTTGTTTTTATGACTTGGTGATCACAGTGGTTAGTTTCTTTTAGACAGATTCTAAAAAGCCTTCATAGTGTTTTAGTATTATTTTGCAATTTTTAAGAAGTTCATAAAAGTTGGGGGTGACTATAAAACAAAATAAAATAAACATTGTTTTGCATGGTATTAGCAGATCAATTCTAAAAATGTTATCTTTAAATGTTCCTAGACTCAGCACCTACTGAGGATCCGAATGAGGTAAAGAAACCATTGTTATCTAAAAATCATTTGAACACAAATGGCATGAACACAGGATTGCACTAAGTTGTATCTGACTGTCTCTTCCTGCAGGCTCCTTGTCGTAAACTTTTAACTACACTTATCAAAGGTCTTAATGCCCATTTGTTTGACCCACAACATGACATCTACATGCCCAACTGTGACAAGCGGGGTTTCTTCAGAAAGAAGCAGGTGAGTTTGGAGGTGCTGCAACCTAGCTATAAGAATGATTGCAGACCTGTGTTTGTATTTCCAGCTCTGACTGTGTTTGTTCTGTGTGTGCAGTGCTGGTCCTCTCGAGGGAAGCAGCGTGGAAAGTGTTGGTGTGTGAATCAGAATGGCATGCCAGTCACAACCCCAAAGCACAAGGGCCATCTGAGTTGTTAAAACAGTTTGAAGCCTGGATCGAGGCAGAAGAAGCTTTGTGACCGACATGAGATAAAGATGAAGGAACAACACACAGAGTCTCAAGGAGCTCAGCACGGTCTTATACATTTCATTGTCCAGAAGCCAAAAACTCTCCACCAATAAGACGCTGTATCAAAACCAGGAGTAATGTTGTCTCATTGCGCCCTCTACTGAACATTTCTGGACCATAGTACTTAGACATTTGTTTTAAAATTTACTTGTGTACAAGTTACAAGTTGTTCATCTTATAGTTTCAGCACTTCATCTTTTTGAAAACAAAAAATTCATGTCATCAGCCAGGTATCAGGAGGCCGTTTGGATCAATATATGTACTAAATAGACTTTCTCAGTATTTTTTCATCCACTGTAATTGTTTTAATGGCAGTTCATAATCTCTGTTCATCCTATTTATGCTACTTCTATAATGTATTACTGTATATTTATGCTAATATTCCTTTTAATAAGTAATTTATCATTACTCACGGATGAGAACAGGTAGTCCTACGAGGTACTTTTCAATTAGTTTGTGATGCAGAATCAAAAGGGGGCTTTACTTTTGAGATTGTCTTTTTGGGGAGTTTCATTTTGAAATGTTGCCTTTGGAAATTAAATATAAGATAAAGACTGGCACTGATTGTTAATGGATGCAGATGTTGTTAAATGTTTTTCTATAAAAAAGTGTTTTTTACTGAAGATTGAGAACAGTGTCTTATGGTATAGCTGAAAGAATAATGCATATCTTGTTTACCTTCAGATTTCCCAACACACAATCATTTTTGTTGTCTACTGTTCACTTGTCTTTGCATCTGGGAAACAGTTTTCAAACCTAAATCATTGCAGAATATCAGCATTTTAGCTTTCTACTCTGAGCATGATATCAGAGAAAATGTTGATTAGGTGAAAAGGGTATAGATAGCTATCATGGTCAATAGATAAAATGTAACAACAGGCCTAAAAAGTCCCTAAAATATGAATATCAAAAATGACAACAGTTCAACTTCATATTATTAGTATTGAAGTAATAGTTCAGCCATTGAACATGTGAGATGGGATGTCACCTTCATAAAAATAACGAAGAGGAGGACCCAAATGCAGAACACAAATATATTTTAAGTAAAAGGCACATTAAAAATTGCTTTCTTAAAACAAATACAGTCCACCAAAATCAACCAAAAAATCCACAATACTGGAAGACAGAAGGAAACACTGGTGAACATGGGTAGGGAGACGATACAGAAGGTAGGCTTTCAGACACAGTTGAGACTAACACAAAACAGGAGAGGACAATTAAAGTGAAGGGAAACACATCAAGGCTGGAAGAAACATGAGCACATGATAGAGGGGGGAGAAACTACAAACTAGAACAGGAAACACTCAAAAAAAAAACTCAGGATAATCCTTGAAAAATACACAGGAAACAGAAACACAATGATACAAATAAAATAAAACAGGAAATTACAACAAGGAACAAACAAGCTAAAGAAGAGTGAATCGTGACATTTGGAAGATACATCACAAGCAAACAAGATGCAATATAAAAATGTCTTCATACATAAACATACAACTTTAATGGTAATATAACTTAATATAATTTCTGTACTATGATTAGTTTAATTATCATTATAAGCATTAGTAGTAGTGATAGTAGACGAGTAGAAGTAGGTCTAGTCCTTTTTGTGACTGTTATAACTAACTAACAGGCAAACATAAACTGGTAATCCCTTGTTAAAACTCAGTCCCACATCACAGATTCTTTGCAGCCTGTTGTTTCATCATCATATGACTGTGTTACTGAATTTGACCCAAGCGCGTCGGTGTTGCCTTCAGGGCTCTCCTGCACCTGTTGTGTTTCTGTGTTGATTTATTTTTCAGTACGATAACCTCCAAAGTCTGAGTGAGGAGCAGGAGGAGGTGCTGTATTACCTCTCTACTCTACGACAGTATACAGGAGGACGCAACGGATGACAACCAGAGTCCCGAGACACAGACAAGAGTAAAAAAAAAAGGTGCCATGTCTTCCCCAAGTGCCACTTCTAACCCCCTGAGCATCCTGGCGCGTAAGAGGAAGACTAAGAAGAAGCACTTCGTCCAGCAGAAAGTGGAGGTTTTTCGAGCCAGTGATCCCGTGTTGAGCGTGTTGATGTGGGGAGTCAATCATTCGGTGGGTGCTGATTTATGAGTCTAAACATGATTAAAAGGATTCGTCTGTGAATTTCTTTATAAATGTTGTATTCATTGATCATATGCAGATTAACGACCTGAGCCAGGTGCCCGTACCTGTCATGCTGCTGCCAGACGATTTCAAAGCCAGCACGAAGATCAAAGTGAACAATCACCTCTTCAACAAGTACTGTGCTCCTCTTCTTACCTGCTGGGAACTTTCCCCTGCAACTCCCTGACACATCCAACACATTGCTTTTTTATACCTTTTTTGCTTTTTACCCTTCTTGGTTTATTTGCAGCCCTCTTTTAACAAACACCAGATTTGCTATATCCTTAAATTAATTCTAACACACTTTTTTACCTTACAGTACAGATGACACTAAAGCGATGAATTCAAGAATAGTTTTGATTCAAGGTCATGTTTAAGAATGATAGCTGAGTTTTGAATGCAGCATTATTTTTCTTCAAGTGGGGTTTTTTAGACAAACAATAGAGAATAGTTCAGCACATGGATCAGAAAAAAAGTTATGTCTGAAAGTGAATGATTTAATAATTATTTCTGTAAGTCTACATTGTCTGCCTGAGGTTCATGTTCTGTATGGATGGAGTCTAGAAAACTTGAGTGGCTCTCAATAATCCTTTAATCCATTGAGGAATCCAGGTCGTGTAGGGACTTATAAACAGAGGTGGCCAGAACAATAAAATATGCTTTCTTTCTGTTGAAGTGCTTTTACTTTGATGAGGTTTCTCTTAAGTTTAAGTTTCATTTCGCTTGATATGAGAACCCTTTATTTATTGCAACACCGCAGGATGTATGATGCTGTTATGAGTTGTGATTAAAAAAACTGGCAGATATGAAAACACTGAAATCAAACCCACGCACATGTTAAACTGTTTGTGTCATCAGGTAGAAACGCATTAGTAGTTGATAATGAATAATTATGATTTCTAACTGGTTGCTATATTTCTTTATTTTATTCAAGCCCATGCTGACATAGGGTCTTTGAGTCTATGAGTGGTTAAAAGCAGCAAACACTTTGGCTTTTGGAATATTGGAGTGAGAATGAAAATGGATGATGTTGACTTTGTATTTTGGTGTGGACCCCATCACATTGGCTGTTCTGCTGCCACTACATGTTCTGCTGACAGAGCTGAGCATAGAGACTCTGCATAATATACTTAATGGCATAATTTGAAAATTAATCCAATCATTTTTTTCTGCATCATATGTTCAGTAAAGTTGTAACTTACCCCATTGTAACATTGGTCATGCTCCACATAGGTTTAAATAGTTTTAGCCTATTGGTTGTCTTGATTTAGAGATTTGACCTTTATCTATGCATTTGACACAGTAACGGGTTTGATAAAATTGTCTTTGAGTAGTTCTGCTGTCGTTCAAATTGCATTATTGTGTGTTCCTCAGAGAAAACCTCCCAGGACAGTTCAAATTCAAAGACTACTGTCCGCAGGTGTTCAGAAATCTGCGAGAACACTTTGGAATTGAGGACCAAGACTACCAGGTATAGTTTTGAAAAAAGTTCTTCAAAGCAACTTTTATCCTGCAGAAAAACAACTCCATCTTCACAAAGTTAGGAAGGGAGAATGAAGTTAGCCTGAAAAGAGACACTGACTTTTTAAAATACAAAACAGCCAAGGTTTTCATTGTGTTTTTCTTTCTTTTCTTTTTCAAACCAGACACATGCCTGTATGAATTGATGTGCTCCCTTTAAAAATTTGCATTTTTTTTGTGTATTTTTTGCATGGGCCAGGTGGCAAACAAAGTCAACCTCCCCTGCTTTGTACACATTTGCTTAGCAGTCATTCACTTAATGTGTGTCATAACGCATATCCACTTTTGTGGAGCGCCTTTGTGGGGAGAACTTTTTTTCTTCAACAGTAATAATCATAACAAACATATAGTTGTATTTCAGTGAAAATAAAGATACCAGTGTAATGAATGCAAGAAGTTGCAACCTGTTATCAGTGATATCGTCCACCCTCTTTTCAACAGGCATCTCTTGCCCGCAGTCCTCTGTTTAAAGACGAAGAGGGGCAGTGTGTGGGGCTGCTGCTCATATCATACGACCGCACCTTGGTAATTAAGGAAATCTCAAGCGAAGAGGTGGAGGAAATGCACAACATCCTCTCTGAGTATCACCAGGTAGGACCAACACAGTATGGAACGCGTCTCTCATGTCTAAAATGTCTTTGATAAAAAAAACACAACGTTACCTTGATGGTCATTTTTTTAGTTTGTGATTAACCCCTTTCATCAAAAAATTTGAGACTATGTTCTATGAGTGACATTTTTTTCCTCTCTTTTTGTCATTTTCATTCAGATATTGTGGGAGAAATGTTCCTCCTTTAGTGAGAACCCTTGTTGCCATGGCAAAGGCTTTCCAATATCAAAGAGTGTTTGAATTTTAAGTTTTTCCGCTACAATTAATGATCAAGGCCAGAGCTCTTGTTTAAACATGACAATTTGAGTCTATATTGAACACACCCAGTGTCATGACTGCATGTTTCGCCTGAAACAGGTCAGACAGAAGGCAAGATGCACTTTCTACAGACATTAAATTTAACAGAAAATAATACATGCTCACACATAAAAGAAACGGTTCTGTTGTGGATTTCCACATCTGTTCTGGGAATGTAGTTAAGGAGATTTGCATCCTTATTGATCATTTGTAGTAGCAGACATTCAACTCCCCTTAATAAGAAAATTACAGTGTTGCTAATTACATGACTATAATGATGGCCCAGTTCCATTCATGTGTCCCAGTAAGCAACAACAATGATTTAGCAGATAACACAATAACATGCTAACTGGAATCCAGGCAATCAATATTCATTATACACAACAGTTTTTTTCCTCCTGTGGCATGTTAAAGTCTTTCATGTAAATAGTCTTCACTTAATTTAAAATGTTTGCATGTGAAAACACGACAAACCTTTTCTCACGTGATCTAAAGATTTAACAAAAGGAAAAACAACCTATATTAATGGATGGCTCGAGGGCCAATAAATATGTTGCATGCATTATCTTTAAAATAAAGCCTGACTTAAATTGTTTATCTTACAAAAAGATTGGATCACGCGTTGTTTACATCCCAAGCAGAAAACTTCGCTGTTGAAAAATGAAGCCAATCCCAAACTGCAAAAAGTTTCTTTCGTGTCCACTTTCAACTGGCTGCAAAAAAAACTAACTTTAACAACAGAAACAAAAATGGTTACAGCCTGGTTCAAAAAAGTTATTCTAAATAGCAAAAAAATGTTATTGGTTCTTGTATGACTAAGCCATTTTGCTAGGTTGAGAGTTATTTAGAATAATGGGCAGGAGTGATTTGACTGACTGTTGAAGCGGTTTGCAAATTGGCCTGCTTCAGCTCTAACTCTTTGCCTGTTCCTAAGTTGAATGAAAGCTTGATAATTGCTACATAGCGACTACCATTGTTGGGCTTCAAATCTGTTTAAGCAATAGGTGATGTCGCTGAGAGTATGTCCATGTTCTATGCAATCTTTGTGACATCCATATTATTGTGCGAGTAGTCCTTCTCTTCCCTCTCGATTCTGCCCAACTTTTAAAACTCTGCTGTTCACGCCACTGGGTTTATGAATTTCCTTTATTTTTGAATGAAATGATTTGACTTTATACTGTTGTTCTCCTCCAGCATATTGTCACCTGTCACGGAAACACGCTGCTCCCTCAGTTCCTGGCCATGTACAGAGTCACAGTGGAGAGCGAGGATACCTACCTGTTAGTAATGAGGAACATGTTTAGCCATCGTCTGCATGTACACAGGAAGTATGACCTCAAGGTAATGGTGTAGGAGGCCTGGGGCTACTTCAGATGAGGAGTCACAGTTTTTTAGTCTTGTTAAGAAGTAAATGCTGTCGACAAGAATTTTTGACGAGACGAGAGAGCATGCTAAAATATTAAAATTGAAAAAAGGAGACAATGATCTCATTGTATGACAGTTATGTAGATGCAGCAGTTTTGAAGAAACTGACAACCCAATTTTTCTTTACTCAGGGCTCTGGGATGTCTCGTGAAGCCAGTTTTAAAGAGAAGGTGAGGAATAATGTGGTATAGTGAGAGAGTTTAAAATGTGGTTGTCTTTGTTTGCCATTTAAAAGAACACATTAATAGTATTAAACAATCACATTTACCTTTCATTTTAGCTCATTGAGATTAATTTCAGATAAGGACAGCTCTGAGTTTCAATTTAACTCCATATCTTTGATTAAGTTGTGCCAGGTTAGACATTTAATTACAAATCAAAGTTACATGTAAAACATTTGTGACACATATTGCATGTTAATGTTTCTGTGACAAATTGATGCTATATATGTCAAACAAAAAATTAGAAACTTTAATAACCTGGTTGTGAATATAATTAATATAAGGACTATAATTGCATTCAGACGTTATGAAATTAAGTCCAGGGGGCATTCTATGGGCCTTGTTGTTTCCTACAAAGCAGCCTTTCCATGTAATGTATTATTCAAACTGTGGGAAGAAAAAAAAGACCAATGTAAGGAAACTGTCTCTCTTACCCAGGATTCAAGGAAAAGTGAGTCATGGTTATGAATCTGGAAGAATTCAGTGTAGTTTATCTCTTTGAACTGTTCTCTCAACAAGGAACCCGTAATGCGTTTCAGTGAGCTGCAGCTGCGCCAGCAGTCAGTCTCATCCAATCACATTGACCATATTGTATTTAATTGCTGTTTGAACATTATGACAAATCGGATATTACATTTTCAGAACAGTTATAAAATGAAACTTGCCAAACATTAGATTTTAAGTAGAATCTGAACCCCTCTAGAGAAATGCCTTTAATCCCTCCAGCTGTGTTGATTTGGAATACAATATTTGGGACAATATATATTGACGTGAATCTATAAATTGGATGGCTGTTTGTAAATTGATGCTTTTGAGTAATCTACCTTCCATTATATACGTATGTACATTCACAGTAGCTGAGCTTCACTCTGTGTCTCCAGGTAAAGGAGTTGCCTACTTACAAAGACGTCGATTTCAGGAATAACATGCAGAAGGTCTATGTAAGTGATGAGGAGAAGGAGAAGATTATGGACAAACTCAACAGAGATATTGATGTAAGAAAACTACCTTAATGCAACATGTGGCCATTGTTTTGTTTGGGATTTAATGTTTGTGTCTTCTTGCTTCAGTTTCTGGTGCGTATGAGGATCATGGACTACAGCCTCCTGCTCGGCATTCATGACGTTGAGCGGGCTGAGAGGGAGGAGGAGGAGGAAGACATGGAGTCAACTGACGAAGATGAAGAAGAAGATGAAAATGGCTTGGTTCCAGCTTCAGGCTCCATCTCTCCTGAGGGCATCGGGGGCTACATGAACTCCTTTAAACCCATGGGTCCCGGGGAGTTTGACCCTTATATTGATGTGTATGCTATCCAGTGTGCTTTGGGTTAGTCCTCTGCTTTAAAACACCCAAACACCATGTCACTCAAGATACCATCATATGCCCAAATTAATTTCACTCATATGGTACTGTGAATCCCTCCAGGTGCCCCCCACAGGGAGGTATATTTTATGGGCCTGATTGATGTGCTAACACAGTACGACACCAAGAAGAAAGCCGCTCACGCTGCCAAAGCTGTCAAACACGGGGTAAGAGACCAGCGCTCTATAAAGGGGTTGTTAGCATATGCTGTCTTTAGATCTCCATTGTTCAAAGTGTATTGGGGCGCTTTGATTTTCTGTTCAGATATCTCTCATTCACTGTGTCTGTGTCTGTCTGTCTGTGTGTGTGTGTGTGTGTGTGTGTGTGTGTGTGTGTGTGTGTGTTTGTCTGTATATTTGTCTTGCAGGGAGGAGCAGAAATCTCAACAGTTCACCCTGAGCAGTATGCCAAACGTTTCCGTGAGTTCATCACAAAGATCTTTGCCTAATTAAAGGATTTGTTTTAGGTCATTATTTGAATATTTACTCTAAAACGCTGGTGTCATCACAAATCAACAACAACAAGCATTTAAATGTGACTGTTAATTTTAAAATGCTTTGAATTAAATTGAAAACAGTCTTTTCAATGAATGGATGGATGAACAGTTAATTAATCTCGAATGAAGAATTGGAATAAGCATTACAAGGAAGGAAGTATTCTTTGCAAACTACTGTCAGAGGGTTTTCTTTAGCTATCACTTAAGCTAAAGAACACTGCTTTCACTTTGAGTAGAGGCACAAGATACGAAATGATGCGATGTCACCAAACATCGAGACAAAAATGTATTCTTTCCCTCTTTTCCAGACTGTGACGACACTTACCTTTGATAAACTTATTTAGGAAAAAAAACGTGCCAAATCTAGTGCTTCAATGAGAAACATGAAGTGATCATTTCTGGCATTATATGAATGTGACCAAAAGCAGATTAACAATATATTGTACAAATATAGATATATGACTGAGAACCAGCTGATAAATGCAGCTTCACTGTATGTATCCATGTTTTAGAAATTAAATGTTTTGCTTGATATATATATATATATATATATATATATATATATATATATATATATAGATAGATAGATATATATATACATATAAATCAAGCAAGTAATAAATTGAAAACAGCTAATCAATGTCTGTGTTATTGTAATGTGCTATTAAAACCTTTGGCTGGTTGAAAAGAGAGACTGCTGTGTGTCAGCAGTGGTTGAATGATATTAAAAAAAAGTGTATTACTTCGACCTAGAAATAACTAGGTCAAAGCTTGAAGGGGCTTTTTTAATAAAAACTGGTCTGATCCTGAAGATCTCACATTAGTTCGCTCGTTGAGTGTCAAGTGATGCAAATGCCTGCTAGATCCACCTTGAAACATGAAGCCTCTGTGCACCAACATATGGGATGTAACCGTGTGCTGCATGCTTAAGTCTCCCTCACCCTCATGTTGTTAAAATAACACATTTTGAACTAAGGTCTGCCGTGAGTTCAGGAAGAGAAAAACACTCAGAATATAATGGCACAGCTTGGACAGTAGCCTCAGTGTATTGATAATGAATGCTCTATGAATCATTGCATGAGTAAAAAAATACAAATGGAGAGAGATGCTTACATCACAGACATGTACACTCAGTGGAATCATTAGATTAACACAAAAATACATACATTACTGCAGGAAGGTTGTTTTTTAAGACTTTTTTCATAAAGGCCCCGTTTTATAGCTCAGAACCTATGCCAAGTTTGAATCTCTTTAACCATACTATTTAATTAGTCACAGGAGGGATAAAATTAGTACAAAAAAATCCCTAACAATCCATCAAACCAGAATATATCTCTAAAATACATTAGTATCTGACATAAAGAGCTCAAACCATCTGTTTTTGTATACATTCAATCAAAATCATGGCATTGCACATCTAGTATACTCGCCTTGATCAAGAGCTGCTGCTGCTGGAGTCATAATGCACGCCTCATGTACAGTGTTTATGTCACACACAGAAACAAACAGAGAAATCTCACCCCTGGATGTCAGAGTTAAACAGGCAGTTATTAAAGGAAACCGATAGGCTGCACAGCTCAAGAGTAACTCTTTGAGTTTTATACACACAAACAGCTGTACAAATCAAACAATAACAATCTTTAAAATTAAGCACTTTTACATTTTTTGAATTATATTTTATCAATGCATTTCTATACAGTTATTTTGATTATCTTTAAAACAGACCCTCTTTTTCAGCCACTATAAAGTTTTTTTGTTTTTTTTCAACACACACAACATTATTGAAGCACTGAACGACCAGCTGTGCTGAGCCTAACACAGTATATGCACTCTGAATTTTAAACTGACATTCACTGTCAGTAGAATAAGGAAGTGTGGACAGTGGGGGGGGGTTATGTCCAAAGTTTTAGGCAGATAGAGACAGACTCGAAAGTTTAATTTGTAAACTTATTGCAGTTCTTTTCTTCTGACCCCGAGCTGTTCAGCTATGCTGTTTGAGGCCGAAAGCAAAGTCCTGTTCTTAAATGAGAGGAGACTACTGACTGCATGATGAAATATAAATCATACCAGCTGGTATACAGTGCAATACATTCCTTTTAAATCCGAATGCAGAGGCATCTGGATGTAATGTTCCTTTTCTCTTTGTCTCTGTATAGAAAGTGTATTCAGGAAAACTATTATTTTTTTGGTTCGATCATTCTCAAGCAGCGATACACACACTTAATCAGACACACACACACACACACACACACACACTTCACCACCCTGCATTCTCATTACGACACTGCTCTTCTAGTGGTGCTGTAGCTCAGGCTGGTGCCGCCACTCCTGTGCGAGATCCTCAGTGTAGTTGCAACTGTCAGGCTCGGTGTCATGGCAACAGGGAAGCTGGATGTTGTAGCAGCTGCAAAGCTGACTGATGAGGCGACAGAGGGGGAGAGTTCATTAGGGCATCCATGCTGCAGCAAGATGTCGACACACTCCTGACTGCCGGCGCTGCGAGCATAAACCAGCGCCGTCTGCCCCTGAGCGTCCCGGTATCGAACATCACAGCCGTACTGAGGAAAAATAAAAAAGAGAATCAGATTTCTGTGGCACCGATATTGTTCAACAGAAACTGAAAAATGTCAAAACTTAACTAGTAGGGAATCAAACAGGAAGAGAAATGGCCACCATTAAAAAAAGTAAAATCATTTGTGAGGTAAACAATGTTTGCTGCTTGGATTCAGAAATAATAAATATATAAAGCAAGAGAGACAACATGGTGAATGTTTCTGAAATAGGAAGCCTCGTTTGGTGTCTCATCCTGCTTGTTTTTAAAAATATAAATGTAACCCTTAGGCTGTAAACTCTGTCAATTGTGGAGGGTTGATACATGATGTATACTTCTAGGGATTTGGATGTCATAAATAGCAAGATGTCTGTTTTGCTTCTTTTTGTCATAAATGACCTGGTTAAATCTAGATTATTTTAAACCACATATTTGATTATCTCTAAACATTTTAAAAAGGTTTAATCTACCATAAAACTTAAAATAAAAGCCCATCCTAATTTTCAAGTCTCTTTTACTAGCCTGGTGTTGCTGCAAGTTATGATAATACATGCAAGTCTCAGCAAGTCCCCGTTTGCATTAATAGTTGAAATAGTTTGCAGATTAAATAGAAATGGAAAAAGCAGTACAGCCGGTTGGCACAGATGCTGTCTTACAAAGCAAGATCAAATCAGTGATTTCAAATGTCATTTTTAACGATATACCACGAGACAAGTCACTATTCTTTCAGATTTACATTAAAAAAATATTATACTCCTACCAATCTTTGCTGTGTATGAGTTTGGTTTGAAAATAATTCAAGGCAATTGACGTCTTTCCCAGATGAAGGGTCATTTCACAGACTGAATTAAATAAAAGCTTTAATTTGAAGTTTCACGCTATGTTAGAAAAAATATTGATCTGATAGGACTCTTAAATCCTCCCAACAAAGTGTGAGCTTTAGAGCCTTTCACACATAGATCAACCTTGATTCGTGTGCTGAGTCACCATCTCCTGAGGAAATAACTAAGACATTATTGAAGGGTACATTTATTATTTGCAGGAATGGCATTAATAAACATGATACTGTATTCTAAGGATTAATTTCACACCTCGTCTATGCTGCACTTTTACTCTATCATCTTTCCTCCTAACTTCAATTTATTCGTTGAAGTGAAGCCAGCCTTGGAAAAAAGAAGTTTTAATCATTTCTATATCAGAGACAATAAAAAACACACCCAAACTAGCAGCTGTGTCATCACCACGTCACCCTGCTGACAGGCTGCATGCAGAGCCGAGGCGGGCAGTCGCAGCGCCATCAGCGACCTGGCGGAGATGGCCAGGCTGAGGGGGGCGTTCATGTCCTCCTTAGTGCAATGGGCCAAAAGGAGCAGCAGCTTGGGGAGGTTGTGCTCCATCACTGCCAACAGAAGACGACCGGAGAGTGTGATGTCTGGGCCCTCGCCAGGAGTGGGAGGAGGCAACGACGCCACAAAGAGTTTCTGCTCATATTTGGCTCTGATCCATGACTCCCGCTCCTCACTGAGCAAGTGAGAGAAAGCAGAGAGACGGGATGAAAATTCAGTCAAGCAGATTTAAGTCTGTAGTTTTTCTTCATGACAAAAAACAACTTTTTTCTCCTGAAAATGTTAAAGTTTTGCTAAAAAAAAAAAAAAAAAAGCAGCTGCAGCTTATTTGTAACTCGAGTCTTGTTTCTATTTGTTTCACTTTACCGTGTGGCATCAGGTGCAGGTTTACGATGACCTAGTGTGCGTGCCTCCCATATACTGTTCACCATGTGGTTGCCGATGACGCTGAGAACAAGCGTGAGCTCTCGTGGCAGATCATCGAGGTCCAGTGAGCGGACACGTGACAGGTGAGTCCCCAAGTTTCTGTGGATCCCTGAGCACTCGATGCATATGAGAGCCCCCAGGTTCAGACTGGCCCATGTAGGATCTTTGAGAAGAATACAATCAATCAGGCTGTGGTTCCCTTGAGACTGACCTATGTGCATATGGCTGAAAGACTTGAACAATTTGTATATATTTTAAGGCATTTTACATTTCCAATTCGTTGCATTAAAGCAAAGCTTTTAAATCTGTAGCCAATGTCCCAGACAGTCTCAAACTCTGTACCTTTACAGGGTGCCAACATCTGAAGAACATTCTGCACTTTTTTTGTTTGGTTTAAAGACTTCTAAGACATTGATTTTGCTGACCTTATGTCTGAGAACAAGGGCTCTTTATGTTTGTCTTCGCAGCTCATTGCTCGATGTGTGACAAAGAGTTTCATTGGCTGATTAGGCTTGTGATGAACAGGGACAGTGGCTTTGCAGATTTTTCAGGTTATGGAAATGAAACAAATGTTTTCAATGCAACATGACTCAGATTGAGTAAAACGTGTGTGTGCGTTTTGTCTGGTTTGTGAAATGAAGAAAATACATCATCTGAAGCAGTTTTAAACTTGTAAAAACTTGGACCAATGTATTCACTAGGTACGAGTTTTATAAACCAATAATGCCTCCCTGTCTCCCTGCCCATACTCAAAGCATGAGCTGACATCCGTTAGTAAACTAGTGATGTGTCAGAATTCATGCGTGAATTTCTACTACTCCGTTTCTGGCCATACCTTGAAAAACATCTCAACCTAACCAAATCTCCTTTTCTTATGAAACCTGGGTGATAATATTAGGACACCACAGAAAGAAAAAAAAGAGAGCAAGGAGCATATAAGAAGTGTGTGTGGGAGGAGTGGTGATGACACATGTAGAGGCTTCAAACGAGACGAGATGAATAATCAACCAAAAGCCAGACTCTTATCTGCACATGTACAGAGAGCTAAAGAAGAGATGTATGTGTGTCACTAACTAGGAGCGTCACAGTCAACACAGAAGTTGTTGCCCTTCGCATTGCGGATCGCCTGCAGTACCACCGCTTCACTCTGGCTGTTTTTGCGAGCCTGTAAAAAACACACACACAGAGTGCACGGTTAAAACAAGAGAATGCAGACACTATGATATTATTGCTTCCAGCTGCTCTCATTGATTACTATTATTATGATTCCAGTGAACAGGCTATGGTAGAGGGCTATAATTATTATTACCATTTAAAGCTTTCAATTATTTGTTGGCCTCTGTAGACAAACAATTAACTCATGTCATTAAAGTTATCATTAAGAACCATTACATTAATTGAAAATATGATTTTTGGGGATAATTGACGTAATTCCAGTCAATGAACTGAAACTAGCACAGACTATTATTAGACAGCATGGACAGTATAAGTCTGGAGATGTGGCAGGTTTTTGGTGATGGTTGGTCTAATAAGCTGTCCTCATCTCTTCTTTAAAGCAGCAGCAGGATCTGTTTTCTAATGAGATGAGAAGTGGTGTACTACCAAGGGAAGCTAATGTTCCCCTTCAAATTTAAAAATCCAATTTCAGTAAATTATGCCCAGTTGATACTATTTTTCTTCCAATTATTTCTATAATAAAATAAGTCAAATTCCCTTCAAGTGATCATAGTTGGTTACATCCACATATATACAAGTGGAAGTAAATATTGCTTGATATCTCAAGCAATCTCTGACGCTCATCCTGCAGACAGTGTTCTCTGAACGATACAAACATTCTCACTGCATTGCTTTTTTTCTTTGCTCTGATTCTCTGCCCACAAAAGTCCAAAGAAGTGTTCTGTCGATACATGAAGAACTGATATCAGCAGGTGAAAACACAAACGTTGTTTCAGCCTGTATTGTGCCACACCACCTGATCTGCATCAACATAACCTCAGGCGTGAGACTCTTTCCCTCCTCGATGCAAGTAAACACACAAACACGCAGCTCTATTAGTGCTTTGGTAAAAAGAGAAAACATGTTCTTTGAGATGAAGTGAGTAAGCACTTCATTATAATATTCATAAGGTTTTGTCAATGGTCCGTTAAATGATAGCTGTATAAAGGAATGACACCATTGCTTCACACCGCGAATAAGCTTAGAAGATACAGATTTGATTACAGAAAATAAATATGCTAAATATGAATCATCTGCGTCTTCTTAGTTCTGGAGGGAATCTGAGTAAACATAATATGTAAAGCATTAGAATCACACTGTTTTTTTTGGTGGCTTTATTATATTTTCAAAAAAGGACGGCTCTTTTGTCTCAAATGACTAGTCAATGTAAAATCTTATGGGGCCTTATTGTATTAGTGAGACACTCATTCAATGCTTATTGCTTTTCCTTTTCTCTCATACAAATAGATTGTGTTGATGCTTAGTACTCGTTCTATGGCAACAGTAGCAGCTAAAGCATGATGAATTAGCATTAAAAACCCAGTACAGACATAATTAAACCAAGTCATTTAGAACAAAGGATAGAATAATGATCTATCATTATAGAATAGTGTGTGTTTTTTTATTCATTCTTGCCTTGTTTTTGCTGCTCTCACACAGCTGCAAGCTAGCCAGGATCTGGCTCTCGATGGCTTGGACCCAAGAGTCCCTCTCCTCCACACTCTGGGCTTCAAAGTGCCACGTTTGGCCAGTGCTCGACACCACAAGGAAATCAAAGTTATCCTCCTCTGACACAGGAAGAAAAGTGAATAATTATTTTTGCATCAGATTACATTCTGTCAACTTTAAACGTTCAGTCAGGAGGGGCTGCTTTAGCACAGTTGGTAGAGAAGGAGCCTCATGCACAGAGGTTACAGTACTCAACACACTGATTGCTGGTTTAACTACAAGACGTGAACATGCAACCCACCCACACTCTTTCCACATATTCACCCTCTTGAATAACATATTTTTCTTAAAGCAAACAGTAGCAGAAATGTTCTGCCCAGCAATATATCAGCAATCTTCTGTTAACATGAATGTCTTCATTTGCAAGCATCAGAGCAGAATGACATCAAAGTCCAATGATTGACTAAAACAAGCCGGTACATGTTGCTTATAAGTTATATTAAAACCATAAATTTGACCTTGAAGCTTTAATTAATAAACATGTTGTTAAAAAAACAGATATGTGGAAAGATTATAATAAGAAAAGTTTTCATGTAAAGGTTTTTCAACAAAATCTTGGCAAGGTCAAGTGTCCTTTGAAAAAGCACGGAAAAAGAGGCTCAGATAGATTTGAAAAGAAAGCAATGTGAGAGATCAACATACCTGTCTTGCTCACATTTCTTAAGCTACCAAGGCTTTTAAGTTTCCACATTTTGCGCTTTGCTGTATGAGAAGATGAAAAAAGAAAAGAAAATGTCCAAGAGAAGCATTACATTTTGAAACAACTGTTCACACTAATAATATTTTAAATAATATGTTTCCCTGGAACACAGTTTGGAACTTAAAAAAAAGTACTGGGACAGTTACGGTTTCACTGTAGCTGACCCCCACCATAACTTCTCACAAAGCATTTTATATTCAAACAGTGTTCCAGGGACCAAATGTTCCTCTGAGCACAGTTTGTGTATACAGTTGTGAATATATACTACAGAATCACACACAGTGCAGCTTTTAAAAAAAAAACTGTTAAATGAAAGTTGATTTTACTGTATTACTGCTAAAAATAAAAACACAATATCGAGGGGTTTAGTGTTTACCGTCAGCTTGTCCTAGTGTTGCATCCCCTTTCATGTTCATACTCTTCTTTCTGCGGTGCTTCTTTCTGTCTGTCACTGGGGAGGAGGAGCCAAAGTCTTTGGTGGAGGAGGAGCTGGAGACACCCTCGACTGCAGAGTCTGACAACAAAAAGAAGAGTCCAATTTAGTTTTGCTTAATGAGTTATCAGATCAATAAATGCACTACTAAAGGTTCCTTCCTCACCAACACTTTGAGCGTGGTTGGACAGTGTAGAGGGGCATCGCTGCACTCCTCTGTTACTCCTCAGAAACAGTGCACCCCCCAGCCCTTCCATCTCCTCCACCTGCAGGAGACTGCTGGCACTTACAGGCACTGAAGAGATAATAGAAAGTGCAATGTTATTAATATAAACATAGAAAGTAAAACAGAGTTACTGATATAAAAAAAATAAATCAGAATCAGCATGAACACCAGAGAAAACTACAGATGTAGAATCTGACTGAAGAAGTGCTAAAGACTTTCACAAGCTCTTGGATAACTTGTAAAATCCTTTAGGGTACACTTGTTCTCTTGCAGAGAGTTGCTTTTCTTGCAACTTTTTGTCCTCTCTGGTGCAGATACTTGACCTCTGTGATTTTTTAAGTCTTGGAATGAAAGAATCGGCGCATCAACTGCAGAAATGCTTCACCAGCTTAATTCCACTCCATAGTATTTTGCCTTCCCTTAAAGTTAAGAAATACTACTCAGATTGTATTTTGCGTCATTTTTATGCATACACATTTCACGTTTCACTTAAAAGGATGGTTATTTGACCTGGGCTGAGGCCCTCTGTTCCTGGCACATCTTTAACCCGTCCGTTGAGCCCAACCTGGAGGCCACCAGTGGGTGCAGCGGGTACGGCACGAGGCGGTCTCTTTCCTGGTACCTTTACTGTTACTCGCAGCAGGTCCATCTCTTTTCCTGGTGTGTTCAGCATGTAGTCCTGCCAAGAGAAACATCCACTGTAACAGTCAACCTCTCCATCAGTGGTGATTTCAGCAGCATCCTGCTCCACAGCTCTGTGCTAACACACTGACTCACATTGACACTGGAGTGATAGGACAGTATGCCATCGTTGGACAGCGTCACATACTTCCTCTTCCACTCTTTGTTGAGCGAGTTCCCACTGCGCTTCAGCAAGATGCCCTGATGGAGATGATAAAACTGAAGTGTGAGAATATATTTGAGTGTTCCTCTTGCACATTTCAGCAGCATGATGACTGCTGGCTGTTAAAAAACAGCCACTCTCCTTTTCATCAGGCCAAAATGAGAGATGGAAACACTTTTTCTCTCCAATGGATGTAACTGCCTTTAAAATATGATTGCATGAGTCTACTGATGCGATGTCCTCTGCACAAGGTTATATCCTACATCATATTCGTATCTACATTATGTTTAAACCTGCATATTACCTGTTTGATGGGAATGCAGCGTCCACTGCCAAGATCACCCTTAAAGTCTGCACTCCTCCTGTTTGAGTCACTGCCTCTGCGACCCTAGACAATTCAGAAAACAATTGCGAATTTTCTCAATAAAAGATATAATTTAGGTACAATCAAATTAATTAAAAAGCCATTAAAATGACTGAGGATTGAAAAATGATGTTTTGCCTACCGAATTAGTTAACGAGTTGTAAAGAGAAGTTCATTACTTTTATGTTCAGCCTGTCTTTTCACACAGCTCTCTATAAAACCTTGTTAGCTGTTCCAGGAATTAATATTTTATACTATAGTGCTACTTTGGGGTTTCTTACATCAGACCATAGTTTGTCTCTAAGTGCCTATAATCCTGACAAGTACTTGACGTTTTATGAGTTTTAAATAAAAATGGAAAAGCATAAAAAAATAAAAGAGTTCATAAACAGGTTTGCTTGAGTTACTTCACATCGATAACTTGACCAGTATGTACCGCAAATCTGGGCGTGCGTCTCCGTGTGGTGCTTCGGACTGACCCAGGCACGGCCCCTTCCTGTCTTTCGCCTCTGGCTGCCTTGCTGATGTCTTTATGGCTGATCACAGGAGTAGAGGGAAGTGATGAGGAGTAATCACTGCTCTGACCACCGTTACTGGCCTGACGAGAGGAAGGAGCCGGAGAGAGAGGGGGCGATGAAGCGATAATTGAGCAGAAAAGGGAGATAATTGAGTTTGTTCCAACTGTATTCTCGAAAATAGCCTGACAGCAACCCTGAAATAAACAATACATTCAACAAATGAAGTGGTGCAGCTCAGTACCATTTTAAGACAGTTTGGAACAGTTTTACCTGTCCTGGAAACACACCAGACACTGGGGTGGAGCCTCCAGAGTGGCTTGGAGAGTTTGGGAGAGATTTACAGGAAGCCAGTAGAGCAGCTTGCTTCTTGGCTGCCATGATTTTCTGAGCAGCTGTGGAACAAAAACAGCAAACATTAGCAGGCACATATCACTTATTTGTTATTCCTAAAACTTCAACAGACAGATCCTGACACATACCATCAGTAAAGACTCTGTTCACGTTGAGGCCGTATGTGGCACAGGTTTCATAGTATGTGCAGCGTCGAACATCCGAGCAGAGCTGTCGGGCCCTGGCATCGTCGATTACTCTGGGGTTGGTGCTGCTGATCTTATCTAGAAAATACACAAAACAATACAAGTTTACCTCTGCTATTATTTGAATCAAAGTACATTTTGTGTGCCCGAATCTTACCCTGAGTGCCAACAACTATGAAAGCTATCTCTGATACAGGTCGGTGGAGGGCAAGCTGGTGGTATATTTTGTAAACTTCCTGGAAGCTGGACTCGTTTTCCAAACTGAAGACTAATATCACTGCATCCACCCAAGCTGCAAACTGTACAGAAGAGGATGAGAGCAGCAATCAAAAGACAAAGCAGATGGGTAAAAGTAACAATTAAGTTTATTTAAAAATGAAGTATAATTAGTTGTCCACATCTCACATTTCAACTAACCTGAGCATCTGGGAGTTCTGTTTCTTCTCTAATAATCAACAGGTGGCTCTGTCCATCTACCAGGACGTCCTTGATGTACTGGCGCCCTGTATGTATACAGTGTACCACACGAATTGTTATTTACAGTGTAACATTTAAGGTATGACCTGGATCTTTGTTATCTTTATAATCTTGCAGTCGGTATTAAAGTTAATAATTGCACCAGGGTAGGAAAAGAAGAAATGTCTGCTGTGACCTGTTTTTTAAAGCTTCCTGTTGATGAACATTTGGAAACACATATTTAGCTAAATCCACAGCATCATCAGGCTATATTTCAATGTGAAACAACATATTTCATATAGGCTGTAGAGCCCGTTATTTAAGTGATAACAGAAAATACAAGAATTAAATCAATTAGCTCGCCATTATTTCTGATTGTTAGCCATGTCTGCATTTATAAATCTTGGCTATAATATTGCGTCTTTCCTTTTGTTTCCTCTATTACGATCAAACTCAAATGTTACATGGAAGTTACTGAATGCTAATATTACCTATTGATTTACACAGTAGTACACTGGTTTTTATCAAATATGTTGTTTGAACTTTAAATGTGAAAAACTCTCCCTGAAGTTTTTACTTTCAATTGTGTTCAGTTGCTTATGAAATAGAAAGCATACATTTGTCAGAATCCCTGTGTTCACACAGTATTACAAAACAGCTTCCCATACTTAGCTTGCACAAAAAAATGTCCGTCTTGAGAATTGACAGTTGTGTATCATAAAAAAAAACCCAACATGTAATGGTTGTAGGTAAGATTGTGTGAAACAAACCCTCAGAGTTCTCTAGCTGCAGGTAACTTCCTGTTAAATGTCTGTGGACCAGAGCAGACTTCCCACTGCACAGACCTCCCAAAACACCCTGAAAAGCATACAGAGAGAGAGAGACACACACACACACACACACACACACACACACACACACACACACACACACACATTCAAAAACCCAAAACAAACATGAAATCACACATGCAGGTTTGTGAAATAAACATTTATCCTAATGCTCACCAGGTGAAGCTCTTGTATCGTTTGGCTCATGGTCCATTCTTGACTGCTTGTGCACACAGCTGCAGGGAAGATTATTGAAAGCACAACAGGGGGAGAGGAGATTTAGTCATCAAACTGGAGGAATATACAGTAAAGATTTAGAATATTGGTATAGTAACTATTGGAGAAAAAAACAGGATACAAACAGCTAAGCAACCTTAGTATATAAACAGAGACAACTCTCATCAAAATGTTTATCTCACTTTTAGATAGACAGCTAGCAATGAAAACAAAAGTGGTTAGCAAACGTTATCAACCCAGAAACTGTTCGTCTTAACATGACATATCCAAATTAGTGATCAAACTATAAATTATTTCACGTTTAGAGTGTATGTTAGTAGGCATCTTCACAACAAAGAGCATAGCTTAAACTCTTATTTAGTCAAGCTAACTAGCCTAACAGTAGCCTACTCCTGCTTTTTACTGTATTCAGATGGTTGATCTGTTTTCGAAGCAGATGAAGAAGATTGGGGACTGGTCCCCATAACGGTTATCTCTTCAATCCTGATTTCTTTGATGTTAGGGTATAGTAGGCCTTAGTGTCAAATAAAAAGAGGATATACAATTCTTTTGGTTTTGTGATCTCAAGAAGGTACAATGAGACTGAAAGACTTTTGAAAGTGTCTGATCACATCAGACAAAGGTCAAATCTGCAATGCATTTGATTTTCTCTTGTTACTTTAATGTGCAATTTATTTCTGATAGGCTATAATAGAATTTACTTTTTCAGAAATTATCTAAAATAAATGTAGTCAAATGACTCAACATCATATGTAGGCGGAGGCAGACATCAGCATCTCCAGGGATTAGAAAGACTCATTCCTCAAAGAGTATAGTCTTTAAATAAAACATCACTACAGACAAACGCTTCCATTTAAACATGTGCTGTATCTGTCTGTAAAGGAATTCCCTATACAACCCAAATGCACATGATTATATCGACATATTTTTATTTTATATCTCACTAGTCTATTCCTATTGAATGTAAAAATCCTCAGTAATAGAGCTGTGTTTGTCTTTGGTGATAAGGACTTACATTTGTCAGTGACAAAAAGATGACAGAGTTTTAATAATGAAAACCAACATTATGCTCAAAGTGACACAATGATAGATAGTTGAAGATTAAGACCAAATATATCTACTTAACTGCAGTACTGTAATTTGCTAGTTTAGTTTAGTTTATTAGTTTATTTGTCAGGGACAATGTACAAAATACATTAATCTTTCGAAAATATGCTTTGTACCAGATTTAGCGAATGCTAGTTTCCATCTGCTGTCCCCGGGCAGGTGCACACAGGATTAAAACATGACATTACAAATAACTGTCAGTAGCACAAAACAAATACATGCAGTAGTCATTTAAAAGCAGTAGTCATTTAAAACTAATCAGATGGTTTCTTTTCCAGAAAACCATCACAGCCTAAAAACTGTTAATTAATTAATATTTTAAGTTTTACGTTTTTTACTATGTTAATTAATATTAACACAGTAAAAAACTTTAGCAACAAAATTACACGCGTAAAATTTAAGTGCGCTGATGCTGACACAGCTGATTATTGAGAAGGTGTTTCTTTAGGTTTCTAGAGAAGTTATTAAGATCCACAGACAGCTTCAGACTATCAGGAAGTTGATTCCATTGTTGAATAGATTTAAATGAAAAGGCTGTCTGTGCAAATACAGAGGACCTCTTTGGGACGGCACAGTTTCTGCGAGTGGTGGAGCGGGATGTTCGGGTCGTTTGTTCAGAATAAAGTTTTATGAATTCTTTCATTGAGGGTGGAGCAGTATTGTTAACAATTTTGAAAACGGTTCTTAGATTTGTATATTGAATTACATTGTCAAAACTTAATACGTTATATTTATTGAGAATATTGCAGTGATGATGGCGAAGGGCTTTTCTATCAAGCACCTTTAATGCCTGATTGTAGACAGATCTGAGTTGTTTGATTGTGGTCTCATTGGCCTGAGACCAACAGGACAAACAGTAGGTGATGTGTGAAGAGATCATGGCATTGAGATACATGAAAGATGCTTCAGTAGTCAAGCTATTCCTAATGTGTCTAAAGGTGGAGATATTATATTTAATGGAGTTGCACATTCTTTTAATGTGTTTTTTAAAGCTCAGAGTTTGGTCCAAATGGACACCTAGATATTTTATCTCTGTCACAATGTTAATTTTTTGTCCATTAATATAGATGTTAGGCATATCTTTGGCTTTATTGGACTTAGTGAAATACATTCCAACTGTTTTTTTAATATTTAAGGTCAAGCAAGAAGATTTAAGCCAGTTACTTATTTTGTCCATGGCTGAGGACAATTTAGTGGCTACTTGCTCCATGTCCTTCCCATGTACAAAGATGACAGCATCATCTGCATACATAATGATGTCTATGTCTTTGCACACAGCCGGAAGATCGTTGATGTAAATGCTGAACAACAAGGGTCCCAGGATTGATCCTTGTGGGACCCCAGTTGTGCAGGGCTTCAGTGAGGACAATGCGTTATTTACCCTCACACACTGCATCCGATTTGAGAGATATGATTGTATCCATTGCAATGTCTCCATGGACAGATTATACTTAGAAAGTTTGGACAGGAGGACACAGTGGTTTACCGTGTCAAAGGCTTTTCGCTTTGTGCTTGTTTGTTTTGTAGCAGTCAAGTCGAGTCAAACATTATTTAAATAGCACATTTCACAAACAAGGCAACAAAATGTGCTTCACAAACAAAACAATCATAAGTTGTTGAGTCCAAATGAACAAGATAGTAATAAAAAAAATACAGACCTCACACATGCATGTTTGTAGCCTACTTACAAACAAACATGTACATGCAACTACACCCAGATACACAAATACATACATATTAATATTAAGTGTGAAGGTAAGTGCAACACAGACACAGTCTGTATAAAAAGCGTTATCAGATTTAGCACTGATGAATGTAGTGCACACTGCAGGGTTAGCTGTATTTATGCTTCTCTTTACTGAAGTCACAGCGTGAAACTCACTCCACTAAAACAACCATAGCTAACTCATCATACAAATTAAATTCTGAGGTCAGCTATGAATTTCAACCCCACATATTACAGTAAATGTAAATTGGAAGCCAAATGATCTCATATTTAGCCAAAAAGAAAGACTCGACCAGTGCTTTATCATCAAATGTCTCCTCTCTTTTAGGGCTTGAGGTCAGTATTTTAAAACAACTTGGAATAAAACAGATACAAAAAGTGAAAAATGAAAAAAACCTTGAAACATGAGATTTCCTCTATCAAAGGCAAAATTTAAATTCAAATGATTATTGAATGACTCGCTGAGAAGATCTTTGCCAGGCTGCACTTAACATTCTGTTTTGAGAGCCTTAGCCCTAACCTCAGTAGAATTGCAGCTGAGGGGCCTCTGCGAATTGAGATTCAGTAAACAGACAGACACACACACACACACACACACACACACACACACACACACACACACACACACACACACACACACACACACACACACACACACACACACACACACACACACACACACACACACACACACACACACACACACACACACACACACACACACACAAAAGGACACCACACACACGCACACATACACACACCTGCAGATATACTGACTGTCAGTGAGGACTCGTGCACACAAAAACACTCAATAATTCTGTTGAAGAGATGAAAATCTGTGCAGGAATCACGATCAGAAAGACACTTTTATTCACACACCCACACACACAGATACACTCTGAAGTTGCTGGGTCACGTTGCGTTCGGGCGGAGACACAGACGTCGGCCGTCTCTCTGGGGACACAGATTCTGACTTTAAAAAATCCCCTTCATCCCCATGTTGGGCAATCCCCACGCCCCTTCACTCCCCTCAATCAACAGCGTCACCGCACAGACCAAATAGCATCTCTCACTGCTTGCTGTTGCCATGGCAACTCAGTTTTCTAGAAGCCTCTAGCCAGGGTCTCTATACAATATACAATAAATGGTCTCTCATGGGTCCAGCAACCAGTGTGAGCGGCACAGAGACACGATGTCCAACTGGTCACACATGGATTGGAATAATGTCCCTGTGTTTTAATAATACAGATGAATATTTACCATAAAAATGATCATTTATGTGTTAATATTTGTGTTACAAAAAACACTCACTATGCTGTTTGCAAACACTTACTCACAATATTGCTTTAACAAATGAATGGGCTCTGTTTGAAGGCTGATTAACTCCATACACAGGTCAGGAAGTGACATGTCCCCGCTCTCTTCACCATGAACACAGCTCTGTGTATCCCCAACCTTAATTATTCATGTCCCACTTACTACTGACAAATTATTCAGAACCTTCTCTGTTACCATAGTCTCCATTAAGGAGGATTTTTATTAGATATCAATACAGATTGATATGGCTGAGTAGTTTGCTTTATTTCAAAGAGACAATATGTCAATAAGGGTTTTCAGTACTAATTTCTGTTTTAATTTCAGCATTTGAAATAAAGGGAGTACGTTACTTAGACATCAATATATATAAACTTTGGCAAGAACAGTATTCTCTTTCACAATGATATAGTAGCAGGGCTAAAAAAAGAACAAACTGTTCTTTGTTCAAACTTTGTCTGAAACATCCAGAAGGTTTGAATCTTATTTTCATTTGTTTGAGGTTGGTTTGAGATATTTTGGTCTTAACCATCACTTCAGATCTCTTGAAGGACTGTGAGATTTTTTTTAAAGAAAACTAATTGACCTTGAGACACCTTAAACAGCATTTTAATTGTAAATCTATCACTTATGTTGGGGATGGTATTTATAATCTATTATATCATGAATCTGAGAATTTGATTTGATTTTTTTTTTTTGTTCCTTAAATTCTCAGATAAGGAAAAATGTCCAAGACAAGTCCCTGAAATGCAATATGATGTTTTCAAAGAGCTGTTCTTTTCTGAACACCCCAATAATCACAGACACCAAAGACAAGCTGAAAAACATTCTCTCTTTCAAAGTTTTCTTTTGCCTAAGTAATAACTGAATGATGAATGGATGATAATAATTAATGAATCTGTTTTCCGTCATCTGACAAAATCTTCAGCAAATTCGTTCCTATTGTTTTGAGATCATCGATGCAACTGAGTCAATGCTCAAAAACAAGTCTTTAGTGGAGTGAATTATGATCGATCATATTCTGGAAAAAATCCAGACTTGTAACATATGACTAATCTTTCAATTGTTTATAATTCTGTTACTCTATCATACAGTATGTAGATTTAATTTTGTTTTTCTTGTGCTAGTTTTGTTGTTCTGGAACCTTGATGTTAGACTGACTCTACAAATATTAAAAAAGAATTTAAATATCTATATTTGATTAAATCTCAGGTCGGGGATAAGACAACAGAATTGTTTCAACTATTTCAAACAATCTTAGACCTGTATTCAGACATGCTACAGTCAAGCTGCTTGATCATCACCTGCACTGTCAACCAGCCTCTTGTACACTGGTGCTTTTCATGAAAGGTTTTAAATTAACATGCTTTCATGTTTATAAGTGCAATTCTTCCAAAGCCAGGAATTGGCTCAGAAATAGACATCCTACTATCTCCAACTATATCAGCCTATTTTTAGCTTTATTTCTAGGTTTAACTTTAGCCAAATTTAGATCAACTTTACATCTAAATAATCACCCCCAATGAATCTTTGCTTGATGGTTAAGTATAACAACTGTGTCATCTACTGCACAATACAATGCAATGAATTTGACGAGCATTAGGGCCATACTGGGATATTAAGTGTAAGCAAGACATTGCTTTAGTTCCAAACAACTCTAGACAGTAATCATAATGATAATAACAATAGTATCACAGTAAAACAAGATAGTAGTTGTAGTTGTTTAATTGCTAGCCTGTAAAGGGAAACACTAGAAGTGACAGTTTTTCAGAAATATCTCAGGGTAGTTTTCTATCTATTCCACAGAGTTGTGTGAATGTTGATCTGTCAGTTCATGAGACAATCTGCTTTCTTGATTGCTGTTTTCCTGTTTATGTTGTTTAATTCAGTCCAGCACTGTGGGTCTCTAACTAACAGATGTATGAAATTATGAGGCAGACATGTTGAAAATATGGCAACACCACATGTTTTCAGGTTATGAGGAGGACTTACCTTCCTCCTCACTCGAGCCTCTCTCCACAGCTGGATAGAGGGGCGGTGCAGCGTTGACACTGGGCGGTGCAGCTGCACTTTTGGTGAAAATGCCACTGATGAACTTGAGCATCTTCCTGTCTCGAGGTGGAGCTCTCTGGATGGTTCCTCCCTGCGCCTCCTTCCCCCTCCTCAGGTCGTCAGAGGGGGAATGTAGGTCGCTGTTATCCAAAGTACGACTTGTACCTTTTCTCTGAGGCCTGGATGTGTCGGTGACAGGAGGTGCAGGGAAGGAAACAGAAACTGTCTTAAATCTCTCCGCCTGAGGGCTATCCCTGGTCATGATCCCAGAAAACCCCCCGCTCATGGGTGCTCCTGGGCGAATCAGTGTGCCCCTGCCGTCACTGTCTGCCCAAGACGCCCTGTAGGGACCCAGAGTTGTACCTGGCACGATTGGGGACTGGTCCCCATAACGGTTATCTCTTCGATCCAGAGTCTTAGCAGAATGATAGAGGCTCGTGTTAGCATCTCTGAGGTCCCTCCAGCCACCAGAGTTCCCACCTGCTCCTGTATGTGACCGCATGAGGACTTCAGCTCGCTGGCTGACCGGCTGCTGAACAGAGAAAGGGAGGCTGCAACGTGAGCGACTGTTCAGGTCTGCTCCATTTTCCCCCTTTAGATACAACATGGGGGGCTCCCGATAGATCTCTGTCTTTGGGCGCATGGCGTCCGAGCGAGGACCCTCCCTGCGAAAGGTTCCCTCAGAGGTAGTTCCTCCATACACTTTGACCATCTGCCTAACAGGTGGGTGCACATAAAAAGTGTCTTTGCTCTTCCCAACTGATACATCCTTTTGTTGCCCACGAGTTTCCCTCCTCTCAGGCTTTCCCCAGCTTTCAATGGGGCTACCATACTTAACCTGTACCTGTTCCAATGCTTCTTCCTCCACCAGTTTGGGGTCTTTTTCCTCCCCTTGTGTACACACAGATCCTTCTTCTTTTTCAGGGACATGCTTCACCTCCTGCTCCTCCTCCTTCTCAGGGCTCCCTTCCCCCCCTGTAAGAGCCTCCTTCTGGTTCTCAGCTACATCGTCTGGCACAGCCTCAACCTTCACCAGAGTGAGGGAGATGAGATAGGTGGTGCGTTTCTGCGGGTTGCTTTCCTTGCTCATTGGGCCAGCAGACTTCAGCACGGTGGCAGCCACTGTCTTACTCTAGCCAGATCTGCACGCCTCAGTCATAACAACATGGACCGAAGACTGGAGAAGAGGAGACAAAATATCAATCACAGACGTCCAATCGAACCTCATTTAGCTGATTGTGTCTCAGATCAGGCCTCAAAGCTTGTCAAGAATCGCAGCGTTCTTTTTTTTTTTTTTTAACAAAAACATGAAGAGTCAATGATAAAAGTGAGATGTTTTGGGTTGCAAATGTCAAGAATATATTCAAAATGCTGACCCAGTGATGGAGCAAGTCTAGACCAATGTTTTAATGCCTACATTATTCCTCCTCAATGCACATTGCTACTACTACTCTTTATCACGGCTTCATTCATAATCGTCCCCTCCCTCTCTCAGCTATCCTTTTAAAAATCGTTTATTCTGTTTTAATTTAACAAGCAGACACACGGCTCAACATCAGCAGACATTTCTTGTTTTTTCTGTGTTGATGTCAGGCTGGAATTATGCAACAGCCAATACATTAGCTTGATCCATCTTTTGACAAGGACTACAATGAACATTGGCAGATTAATCCCACTTAACTCCACTGTGCGTCTTTGCTTCAGCTCATATCGTACCTTCATTTTTCCAAAAGGATATCCATCACACAGTCCCTTGTACATTTGGCTTGTGGTGAGGAATATCTCACCATCAGATTACCATTCATATCCAACAAGGCTGAGGGAGCCTCCAGATGATGAGTCCAAGAGGTGGAGAAATCGGGTGAACGAGAACAGGTTGCAAAAATACACTGGAATGGAAATCATTCACATGTCACGAAGCGTCTAGCAGCTGGAGCCTCCATTCGACAATGTCATGCATAAAATTATGTATGAACGGTGCGAGGGTCACTGAAAGATGCAGGAAAAAACATCTGTTGTTATGTCTCCAGATTTTTTTCTTTTTTTTGGGGGGGGGGGGGGGAAGAGATGATGAAGTAGCCAGATTTCAATGCCTCCTTGGTCCAGTATCCTTCCTCCGGGGAGCAGCTCCTCTCATTCACCGCATCCTCTTCTTCGAGCACCTGATCCAATTAGCAAGTCAATAAAATGTGTCTGTGAGGCAGAGGAAGCCCACCAGCTCACTACAGCCCCTCCTCCTCCTCTCTCCTCCCTTTTTTTTTTTTTTAACCTCCTCTCCTTGCTGCCACAGAGCTTTGCAGCCCCCCTGCTAGCCCGCTGCTGCTAGCCTGTCTGACAACCAGCTCTGCATCTGATCCAGACTAAGGATGAGACTCACAATGAGGTGGTTCTGGTGACGGTGCAAGGGTTTATCAGGTTTTTATCTGTACCGACACAACAAAAGAGACAGGGGGGGAGCCTTTCCTGCCATTGCATCTGCTCCGTCTCCAGCTCTCCCCCCCTTTTTTTTTCTTTTTTTTTTCAAAGCAATTTATGAGCAGCTTCAGCTTCCTCCTCCTGCCACACTGCCTGTCCCCTCTGAGGGGAGTGCAAGCTGTAAGGAGGAACCTGGACATCTGTGGGTCATTGTTACAAGAGAAAAAAACAGAAAAAGCTTGATGCAAATAGGATAAAAAGGTTGCTGATGTAACATTGTTGATAATTCCACTTGCCATCACTTAGTATCTAATTAAATTACACAGAGAAAAAAACTGAAGATATTCATTTGGGTTTTGATGAAAACATGCTGAGAGGGGAGGAAAACATTGCTGCTAAAACATGCACAAAATATCTCCTCACTAGGAAACGGCTTCTCTCTCTTCTCTCCGTGTCTCCTCATCCTCAACCTGCCTCAAAAATGAATCCAAAGATCAAGGTAATTAGCATGTTTTAGTCACTCTTTCAGATAAATATGAGTTTATAGATCCTTTAGAAATGAAATGAATATTTTGGAGCAATCAATCCACACCAAACAAGATTAGACTAAACCTCAGAGGGTGGAGACGCTATGCAAAAATAGAAGATGTGAATATCTGCTTTGGAAAATGGATAAAGATTATGTGTGCACATGAATATTTTACATTGCAAGTTTTTGATTTAAGACTGTGGTTCTATTTAGGTCAGAAATATGGAAAAAAAACACGAGGTAACATTTTTCAGCATGGGGAACATTTTCTGTATCGTCCATTTTATTTTCAAATACACACAATATTAATAAATGGCTGTGTTATTTTGATTTGATTTGTTATTTTTGTCTCGTCTACTTTTGAGGAAAGCAGCAGCATTCATGACAGTTTAAGATGGAGTTGTGACGATGACAATTGCTGCTGGTTGAGTATTTCACGTGATTTTTATGTCTACAAGCAAAACATGTAGTTGGAGCAGCCCATTAACAAAGGTCTAATGTTGGACAATGACTTTGCAAAAATAAATAAATCAAAGAAAAAGTACTGGTTATCAATTTCACATGACTATCCTTTAAATAGAAAGATATTTGAAATTCTTTGTATTCAATTATTCATTAGATTTATATAAACTAGAATCTCCTGCAGGATGGTCTGTGTCTGGGAGCGCTGCTTTCTTTAAATCTTCTGGAGGTAGATTAAAGGTGTTGTAGGAAGATGCTTCAGGCTGTAGATGTTTTAACCAATGACTTTCTGTTCTGTGACTCAGGATATGTTGATTATTGTATTGTTTGTAATTACTCTGTGTTTTATGTCTGTAACTTTTTCTTGTGCTGCTGCCCCATTTTGCTGGGAGACTCTCATAAATGAGATTCTTAATTTGAATGAAGTTTTTTTCCTGGTTAAATTCCTTTTTAAATAAATTAAAAATGTATGATCGTGAATGCTTTGAATTATTTAAACACTGAATGGGTAAAAACTTACAAATGATTATACACCTAGTTTTAAGATCTTTTTGGGGCCATTTTTGCCTTCATTAGATAACAAAGTGGCAGAGTGATAGCAGAGAGCAGGGGATAACATGCAGTAAAAGGCGAGGATTAAAGCTTCTGTACATGGAGCATGCAAAATAACCACTAGGCTAACCAGCGCCCTCATGCATGTAGTTTGACAATGTGTGCTTTGGTTAAATCTTTGTGAGACAGGAAAGAAATTCAATCGCAGAAACCCCAAAAAAAGAAACATGTCGTCCTGACTTTGACAATCACAATCTGTCAGTGTTTATTATTTCACTATTAGAGTAAGAAACACAATAGTGAGCTTTTGTGGTTAGTATTTCTTATCATTATTTGAAATAAACATGACAATTATCCATGTGGATTTCAATCTTCATAATAAAACACAAGTTAAGTTTGTGAAGTAATGGTGTCTTTTAATCTTTTTTGTTACAGAACTGGACGATTTCAGATTAAAAAAAAAAAAAAAAAAAGCAACAAAGTGATAAAACATGAAGTCAAGTCCATCCCAGTGCTCCAAGAGGACACCATTTCTGTCACGTTGTGAGAGAATTTAAGGGGAATACCAGAATGATAGACATGTCTTTAGTGTGCGTTCTTCTCTTCACTATTCACACTACTCTCTATTTTTCTCATGATTTTGGTGCAGCTACATTTCTGTCACAAGCTCATGGTCTTAAATATCAACACAAATACGGTAAGATCACTAACAAGTGGCTCGTATAAAGCCGAGGTGTCACCTGTCACACTTTGTTCAGCCTATTACAAGATAAGATGACATCTGTGCTTCCTTTTGTTTAAACTTGGTACAAAAAATAAGAGCAGCATTTCAGAGGAGAGGACAAGCGTTTCTGTGCATCCATTCAGACAGACGAGACCCAAAGAGATATTCAACATCAAAAGCACAGGCACTGTCTTCAAAGACTCGACATTTTAACACCATTAGTTGTGACATTTACATGTTGGGAAGCATGCCAGTGATCCTTAAGTTCACTCCTCTTTTTTTTTTATCCCATCTCATAAACTTTAATCCTTTATGATGCAGGGGCCACAAAAAAAAATATCCCAAAGCACAACCCAGAAGTCTTGAAAGGCATGGAATGAAACTTAAATCCTTTATGGTTAGGCCAGGTCTAAACTTAGACACTGTTACCTCTGGCTGAAGAAATCACTGCATCTTTTCAGCTTTTTGTTTGAGTCAATGTCTCCTCCTCTCGGAAATATGGATGTTCTAGAGCATTCAGGGCAGAGATTCGTTTAAAGGGGTCGAAGGTCAGCATCTCCTGTGGAAGAAAAAAAACAAACAAACAAGATAATTAGTGTGGAAGTTACTGTGTCACTGTCAGGTCGAAATGGTGTAGATCATTTTGAGGATATATCTGAAACTCTCCAAAACAGCAGATGAGCTTTACTTTTGATACCAGCACTTGATTGGTCAGTTTCAAAAGTACCAATAAGCCATATACGGTAAATGGACCTGTATAATGCTTTTCTAGTCTTCTGACTACTCAAAGCACTTTTACACTACACATTCACACACTGATGACAGAGGATGTACGAATAGAGTGAGGACATGCCCGGATGTGATTGCATGAGCTGGTGATGGATCTCCCAATGTCCTGGTTGAGACTCTACCACTGAGCCACCCCTAAGAAGTACCGGAACCAATATGGAGATGTCAATAAAACCCTGACCCTTTATATTATTATTATATATTATTATTGAGCACCTGCTTTACTGCCTGAACAAAAACATCTCTCTGCAAATAAATATTTGAATAATATCTGTTGTTTTTACACACAGTGTACAGTGTATTAAAGAAGTCTAGAGGAAAGTCAGAATATAGAGCTGATTTTAAAAACACCTTAATTTAGGCTTTTGTTATTTCTAGGATTAAGTTATTTAATTCAATAAATTCTTAAATCTTGTCTCTCTGATATCCATAAATAAAGTTAGGTAGAGAGGTACACAGGACTCAGCCAATCCATTGAAAGTCATATTTGAAGTCATATTCTAATTGCTTCTGGCACTGAACATCCTAATAGAAAGAGAAACCATTTGTTATCAGATCATCAGGGATGTAATACCCTCTCTCTGCTCGAGTGTAACATCTGTATTAGTGACACCCGTCTATGGAATTTCTCACATTGTTTCTGTGAAATTCTTGTGGCTTCAATTGATCATCAGCAGACTGTGCATACGAAATCCTTCTGGGGCAAAGGTTGCTCATCTGTATGAATCCTGCTTTCAACTCTGTAAACATCTGAATATGAATCATAGTCATGCAGGGTGGAGCTCATGGTGAAGTTGTACCTGCATTAGTTTTGCCCCCTGCTCATTTATCTCTGGCACAAAGTCAGTAAATGGTCGAGGTAAGAAAACAGGGAAGTTTTTCCTAGAGAGTGTAACATCAGTCGGCCACTCCTCCTCTGGTGCCAAGCCAATAACTCTGAAATCACAAAATGACATTGTAGTTTCATTAAATAATATGAATCATCTGAAAATACATCACCTAATCAGAGAAATATCATAGAAATGGTTGGTACTCACTGAAAAATCTTCCCAAGTTGGTCCACTTCTGATTCCCCACAGAACAAAGGTCTACAAGGCAGGCAAGTAGAACCAACGTTAATAGATTAAAGCGGATGACATTTCACCAGTTTCGACGTCTTTCAGTGCAGCAGAGAAAACAGAAGCTCGACGTTCTTCAGAATGAGACATACTTCATTAATCCTCCGGGGAAAACACTGTGATTCACAGATTAAAAGTTTGGCATAACAGGTTAAAGTCAATGAAGCTACTGTTTGTACAAGTTCACAACATCTAATCAGGTCCAACTTCTTCTCAGTCCATAATACCTCGAGCTGTAACTGTGCCCTCCTGACCTACCATTGCAGTACATAATCAGTACCATTATACCAACAGTCTCCAAGGAAACCGTTTCGATGCATGAAACTGTTCAAGGTGATCACCGTCTTCATGCCATGTGTCTTTTCTACCACTAGATGCTGCTGCTGTTGGTGTCACTGTACTGGTTCTTAGCTGGGATCCCACAGCCCTATCACATGAAAGTCTGCAGTGTCCAAGCACAATCCTGTCACTTACATTCACGCATAACTACTCCCAAAAATGTCAGATGGTTTGCAAATGTGAGTAGTGGTAATTGCTGAAAGTACAGTACATATGGAAACCGTTCACTCTGTGTTTTGTATTTTCTACAATATCCTATAAACTTCAAACAAATCAGCCAGGGAACACCAGGCGTTTACTTTCCTGTTAAGGTGAGGAAAAGAATTTTAAATTCAAAGTCACTGCCTACTTTAAACATTAGACGGGACAAGACATTAGTCAATGTTTAACCACGAAGTGTTTTTAATAATGCAAACCTCACGATAAATACGGGTTGAACATTGGACTTGGACCTTTGCTTTGCTCTGTTACATCTTAGCCTCCCTTACATGATTTATGTGCAGAGTGAAGATTCACAATTTCTGGATTAGAATGAAAAACATCAATAAAGACGCTCATTTTGAGTTTTTCTGACATGCTTCTGCTGACTTACTTGCGCCTGAACATTTCTGCAAAGATGCAGCCGGTGCTCCATATGTCAACAGGCGTGGCATAACTGGACTGCAGCAGAACCTCAGGAGGTCGGTACCACAGCGTGACCACCTGGGAGACACAGGGGGAGGGATGAAATGATTGACACGCAACAGACAAGTGAAGGAACAATCAGTGACTGAAATGATAATGAGAGGGAGAATATAGGACCCGGGAACATAAATACTGTACCACACTGGCGTAGAGTTTACAAGAAATTAAGATAAAAAATCATTCTCGCATGATTCAACATGTTGACAAAAAAACTATGTACATTAGCTGCATTTCTGCTGACTATTTTCTAAAACTTACCATAGATTTTCAAATGGTTAATATACAAATCACGTTATTGGAAAATGCTAACAGGCTAAACCAGAATAGCAAATCGGGCAAATAATATCAGATGAAATTAATTAAAAGCTTTATTTGTCTCTGGGGGGCAATACAGTGGATGCTAAGTATGTCAATAGCTTCACCGTTGTTGTTTAGCAGATAAGAAATTGAGAAATGTAAGTGCATAACTCTGTATGATAAATTAGATATCGAAACAAAATTTACATTTGTAAATGTTCAGTATTGTCGGTAAGAACTTGTGTGATAAAATCAAGCTGCTGACTAAAACTAAAAACATATTCACGGTACAATCAGGAAAACACATTTTTGCTTGTTGCAGCAGGTGAGTTCGTACCACAGGAGTGAGGGCCATGTGGCAGCTGTAGATCCTGGCCAGACCAAAGTCAGCCAGCTTCACTTGGCCCTGGCTGGTCACCAGAATGTTCTCTGGCTTCAGGTCTCGATGCATTACGCGGTTAGAATGCAGGAATGCAAGACCGCACAGCAACTGCCTCATCAGGTCCTGAAAAAAAACACACAGGCTAGTTCATACTGAAACGACATATTTTGGAAAGACATGATTTGAAATGGCATAAAAAAATAAACTAAAAAAAACTAGCGAGCTTTGCTTAAAAGATTATTTCAGTAAGTTCTCACTTTAATGTGCCCAGGTGACAGACCGGAGGCTGGGGCTTTCTGGAGGTACGTCTTGAGGTCTTGGTCCACATGTTCAAACACCAGAGTGACTTTAGTTTCCCGATCTGACCTCTGGGTGGCACATACATCCATTAACCTGTCATGTTTACAAAAAACAAAAACAAAACGAAGTTCAGGGTGAGGTGTTTACAGGAAAATGTAAACGCTAAAATAAAAACTTGATTTCTACTTACCGGACCACATTGGGGTGGTCAAACTGCTCCAGTCTTCTTAGCAGAGCCACCTCTCTGACTGTAGAGAGCGGGAGGCCGTTCTGATCAGTCTGGACACGGACGCTTTTCAAAGCCACAAACTGTCCGCTCTCCGTGTCTCGGGCCTTATAAACCGTCCCGTAAGCACCTCCTCCAATTTCTGCCACTGGCTCATACTGGAGACTGGTGGCATTAGCCATAGCAAACATCAAACAGACTGCGAGACAAAGCAAAAGAAATAGTCGAAAATGATCTGAAATTAGAATAACAAGCAAATGAAAGGTAATCATGTATACTGTACATAATGACATCGATTACACGGGTGTTTCCAAAAGTAAAAAGGAAAACATTAGGGAAAGCATTTCAGCACATTTTCACATACACTAATGTCGTTTTTTCTTTCTTTTTACAAATCACAGTATAATAGAAAATCAGTTAACTCGACTTATCTAATATAACCCCTTTTCTAATATGCTATCAAAGACAAGTGATTAAGTCATCTGTTAGCTTAGGCCCACTTACTCGCAGTCATGTATTTCTTCTTACATTCCATTTCTGATTATTTTGTGTGCAGACTTTGCAAAGGTTCAGTAGGTTTGTACTTTATAAAGTTGCATGTGTTAGTTAGTTAATTTATTGGGTGTCCCCTTAGGGAAATTCTTTTCCACAGTTCCAGACGTTGTTACAGTACAAATTCTTAAAGGCTGTTCACAGGCACAGATGACATCAGACATTTAAGACAGGTTGACACACAGTAGGAGACAGCCAGGTGTGTAAGAGACGAGTATGGGAACTGTGTTGTTGCAGCAGAACAGGCGCCAGGGAGCCTGAGGACTGAAAGGTTTTTTTTCTAAAATTGACATCGGCTTGTTGGCACTGAGTTTAATTGAAAGAGCTCTGCAGTGAGGTTTTTGCATCAGTATGAGGAGGGCGAGGAGTGTTGGAGCCATGGATCAGAGCTTCATTTTGCGATCACTTAAAGTAGTGTAGTGGGTGATGTTGGGATCAGTAAACCACTGACCCTTCTCTGGGAAATGTCATGTAAGTTCTCAGGAGCAGTATGACAGTACAGAAAACAAAGAGCAAAGAGCTGCTTTTCACTGCAGTGAGTCCTCTGTGGTGGCAGATTGTTTTATGCGTAGAAAGCGGTCAAAGTAATGGTGCTTACACACTCAAATAGCAGCAAGCTTTACAGCCCAACAACCCACCTATGAAGCTGACCGGGCCAAACTTATTGTACATCGAATGTGCAATATTATTCAATAAAACAGTATGAATACTCAACCAGGGGGAGATTTTACTTTAGATGGAATAAAGCCCTCTGGTCCAGGTGATTGTGACTCATATGATATCAATTAGGGTGAAAGTGGTGAATTGTAAAATCAGAGCAATGAACAGAAAAATTAGCTTGACTGAGCTGCACTGCAGATTGCTGTTGATTTATTATCACAAAGTCACATGACCAATTGTTAATTAAAAAGTTTGCATTGCACTAATGAATAACACAATGCACAACAACTGCTTCGTCTGGCCTCTATCAGAGCGGAGCCTCTTAAAAGCTTTCCAGGTACTTTAGGTGCAAAGTGCTCCGATACTGGACATATTTTATTAAGAGTGGAATTCATCAATGGTCTTTTGCCTTTGCAAAAATGCTTTCTAATTCAGATGCAACTGGACAAAGTGCCTGACCTCCTGAGAGCAGTCAATTGACTCAATGAATGAGCTGCCATTTTTAAAATAAAAAAATCACTTAACACAAAACTTCTGGCAGCTAATCCTGCAGCACAGGAAGCACTGTTAACCATCCAACCCAGACAACTGTCCTCCCTATCATCACTGTCCATCCATCCATCTGCCCAACATTGTGACAGGCAGAGGACACACAACCAGACAGAGCATCAAGAACTCTGTGATCCCTTTGTTCAAGTCCCAGCCTTTACTTTCATGTCATCCCACTCAATATTAATACCCGTCATCTTCACAAGTCATACTTCATGTAAGTGTATGCTTCCTCCTACTTCTGCTGCCTTCAGGCCAGGGTTTTCCCAGAATGGGTTCAGAACATGCTGTTCATAACGTTAATGTCTTCTTCACATACCCTCCCCCTGATCCCAGAGGGCTTTTATTTCCTGTATTCTGGTGTATTTGTATGTTTTTTGTCATTAAATTGTTGCAATCTTAAGTTAAACACAGATCAAAGCCTGCACCTCATTTAGTTTACCCTTGATGTACCAAACACTTGTTGATTTTATATGAATGAATTCTGGTTTGTACTTTGAAGTGAAGTTCTCACTAGTGCCCTCATTCACATGGCAGTCTTAAAGTGCCCACACAAATACAACTGGTTGAAAAACGGTCTTATTTAATTATCCAGAATGTATCTTAGCAGAGGGTTTCTTTAAGCCTTTAATTCGTTTTAGAGACAGGAAAAACCAGCGTATCTAATTTGTACGTTTTATGGATTCACTTTTTTTTTAAGCACATTTGAAAATATTCGGTTCATTGGTCCAGTTTAAACATGCTTTTTTCTTACCATCCCCATTCACATTGTCTATTTTCATGTTTCATTATTTCCTCTGTTAAGATGCTGTTGATGACCTTGTTGTTGAAATGTGTTCTATAAATAAACTTGCCTGGCCTCCCATGACCACAAGGATTGAGTTGTTTTGTTAAAAGGGTAACACAATGACCTTTTATAAAATACTGTTTAAATAGCTCTAAAAATGAATGTGTCCTAATGTATGAGCACCCACTTTGATTATCATTGAAACTGTAACTACACAACAACCTGACTGTGCGTGTATGATCCATTCACATCCCATTCACGTTTGCTTCTTTCCATTAGTCATCAATATATATTCTTTGACAAAACTCCTGACTACTTCAGTATGTCAAAGGTTTTTTTTTTTTAATTCAAGATGATTTTTTGGACTTCTAGATATTTGATAGGCCAACATATCGAGTGGGAAAATGAGAAGCGCAAGAGAGAGAAAGTAGTAAAGAATGAGATACAGGAAAGAAGCCAAAGGTTTGAACTCAACTCGCCCACTAGGTGGATTACAGCCTCCAATAATTACCACTCTGAGCCATCTGAGCTCCAAGTGTGTCAGAGCTTTTTAATCACAAGCTAACGCTGTAGCCAACACGCTGTAGCCAACACATCAGGGTGCTGAATATTCCTCAAATAATACGTCAAAGTATTATGCCGATGCACAGAGAGGCAGGGAGAGAGAGGAGATTTGGCATACAAAAAAGTGCGGACATAAAACAAAATGGGACAGAGAGGATTATGAAGCCCGTTGTTGCTTTGTATAATTCTCTCAGGTTGATCTGTGAAGTGCAATGAAACCCAGAATACAGTCTGGAATATAAGACCAACAGTGACAGCTGAATCACTTGGGCAATCCCTCAGTAGCTTAAAGGTGCATACATAGATTAGTGTAGTATATTTTCATTTGAAGAAAAATAGGTGGGAACAATTCAGTGGTAGGTCAACGCTGGTGTGTGGACATGTTCACTTTTGCCCTGCCCAACTTACAGGTGAGACATGATCTGCTGAATTATTACATCTGTTGAAGACTTAACCTGCGTGTACTGAAACCTGAACGTCTTCACAAAACATTTCCAACAGTCGTTCTTGTGTTGTGTGTCAAAATGATTGAATGTGAGACTAAGGATGATGTCAGTTTCCTCCAGCACAAACGCAACAATCACAAATTTGTATGACTTGAACTGAAACTATATGAGTTGGTTTTTTAAACTTTTTTTTTTTTTTCCTGTATTTGAAAGGAATGTAAAGAGAGTAAGAAACCAGGGAGAGAGAGAGTGGGGAATGACATTTTTAAGATGTGATCAACTAAATTAAAGGTTTCTGAAGTGTTAAAATGTGAGGCATACTAAATATTTATATATATCTATATATCTTGAATTTCCCTCTGGATCAATAAAGTATCTATCTATCTATTTTTATGTGACTACCATTTAAAAATGATTTTAGTTTATAAAGCTGTTACACTAAATATTGCACTGTCAGTGGAACGGATACTGACCAAAGTGAACATGAAACTGACTGTTACAGCCTGAATATGAACGCTTGCTTTGAGTTCTCACATGCAGCCAAAACCACACTTCTAGAAGAAGAGGTATATAGGCATAATGAGAGGGAGGACATTGCATAATTCATGTTGAAAACACACCGCATTTCATCCTCTCACACAAAGAAAAGTTGAGTCAGAGTGTCTGCAGACCAGAACAGTGTGCATTCCTGTGAATCAGCAAGAAACAGCAGATTCCTCGAACAGTGATCGGATCAAAACTGAAAATGTAACTAATCCTCAACCATCTTTCCTGTAAGAGAAAAAAAAAAAGTCTTCATCAGCTAAACATAGAAAATACCACCAATGCCTGTGCAACACCTGATTTAAAATGTTTTATAACTACTTCATAATGATTCCAGTTATCACACGTTGGTGTTTACTTTTAGTGGTCGCCTTTATTCGTCTTCTAAAAAACTTTCTAAAACATTACAAAGGAAGCTGCAGGGAGCTGAAATTATGTAGTAAAAAATAACTGAATACAAATATTTAACCTTTGGTAATATAGTCTTACATTATTATTTTTCTCGAGAGATATTGCATGAAATTCTCATGCTACTTTCTTTCAAACATAACAACAAACTCCATGCTCAGAGGAATGATCCAACCAATGTATTATTTGTTCTTTACTGAATAATACATCCTGATCAATTATTTCCCAAGTATTCAAACGCCAATGTTGTGGATTAAACTGTCACTATCTTGTGTTGAATAAACAAAGTAAAACCTCAAAAGTTTATGGTTTTAAATTCATGAACATACAGTAATGAAGTCAAGCTCAATACACCAATGTTGTGACATTAAAGTGATTCACACAGCTTTGATACGGGACAACAAGCTTAAACAAGCCTTTAATAGTGATTCCATGGAATTAAATACGACAGACAGAACAAAATAACTCACACTTTTCGATTTTCAAATTATACCTACAAAAATTAATGCACAATAAATTGTTGTCCTTAATAAAATGCTTCTTGAAAAGTGTTGATACAAAAAAAACTTATTCTGAGAAGATGTAATTCTATTTTATTCTGTGAGAAAACCCAACAACATTGATATATTGATAGTAGACTTAGTAGACAAGTTAATGCTTGGTCATTAATGGACTTTACATTTAGAATTACAATTTTGGCTACTCACATTCATAAGAAAAGAATGATCAAGATTGCTGTGCCACATGTTGTGCTGCACTATTGTCATGTGTAGTAAATAAAAGTGTTTGTGGTTATTTTTTAATATGATTTTTTTTGTCCATGTAAGCAGTCCTATTATAAGTACCATCGCTCACTGAAAATGTGATTCTGCAACTTTTTGCCCAGTCCAACTGTGTCTACATGCCCTGTGAAAGAGAACAGCCACAGCATCCAACATGTTTCAGAATCACAGACCCAGCCTGTAGAGAGACACTTTTTTAAAAATATATTATTAATGCTTAAATTTGTCATTTGAAATGTTTGAATTCCCAATTTATTGTATTTCATCACTATCTTAAAATATTCATGTTTGAGTATAAGATTTGGACAATTCAGACCAATAGTGGATACAGTGTGGATGACAGAATAAAGTATTAAACGTCTCGATTATTGACTATTGATGTACTGATGTGGTGTTTACTGTTTACCTTTTTAGCTCGACACCAGGAAGTTCCCCTTGCTGTCTCCCAACACCGCGGTCACTAACCTGACCCCACCTTTTACTCTTGATTCAAAGACTCATATGATACAGTCTAAGATTTCTCTCCCACATGTCACCCGTGTCTTGATCAGATCAGATGTAGCCGGACATTGTGCAGAGCGGTGGGCGGAGGCAGAGAGAAACAGGCCAGCACAGACAGGAAAGAAAAGAGCTCTTTGCAACACGTGGTACTGCTCCATGGCGCTACTTTGTTAATTAAGAACGGCTCAAAAAGTAAAGCAACAACTTTCTTATTCATGAACAACTCGTAATGAGGAAAGTGGAGAAAACGCGTTAAAGGACAAGAGGAGCTGATGAGACGCATCACCACCAGCTAACTTTGCTTTTCAACATCTAGTGCCACATTAGCCTAAAGAAAGCTACCACTGTGTAACACGCATGAATCCCAACCACATTCATGTAGCACACAGTTTACACACTGTTCTTACCTCGTCTGTTTCTTCTCAGAGTCAGGCAGGTGAAGCTTTCTTTAGCTCTGTGTGGAGGACATACTCATGAATGTGCCACGTCTTAACTCTCTGAGACCTGGGTTCGGGAGGGGCAGGTCGGGTCCAGTCTGAGGTTTATACAGACCAGCAGTGGATCTGATATAAAGTGACCAATTTATTTCTACCCTTTTTGATTTTTGGCCTCCTCTTGTTTATTCCTCCAGTCTGCCCTGTAATAGTTTTGGGGTTGTCGCTTCCTGTTGCTTCTAGCAACTCAAGGGAGGGCGGGGCTTAAATCTATACAGCACAGTGTGTCTGCGACCTGAACCTCTGCTCAAAAGTGACGATAATGATTGAATCCAGATTGTATGCAATTAATCGGAAAACAACGTTGTTACAAGCTTTTATTACATAGACATATATTTATTCTGCCTGTTGATGTAAGTGCTGAAAATAGTCCTAACTAATTAGATGTATAGGTTTATGGGGTACATCAATTATCTCTTAGTTCAATTCATCTTATATAAAGTCATAAGATTCAGTACATGATATACTTTAAGTAAGGCTGTGGGATTAATGAAGGGATTAAAAACAAAGAGACAATAGAATTGGGAACCTGGGATACATTGAGAAATATAGTCCAGAAACAAGGAACGCTTTATGTGCATTTATCAGTAAAGCATTACATATAAGCTAAAATAAATTAAACACAAAACTCCCAACTACCAACTCCCAACCTTGGTAGAGAGATGACGACTCTACCAACTTAGCTCAAACTGCCCCAAACATTACTAACATCCCATTGTCTGATCTAATTTACATTAACTTTTGTCATTGATGGGTTCAAAGCCCTAAAGAGAACCTATAACTCATTCTCATTTCATTATTCCTTATCATATTACGGTAATAGTGTACTTCATAACAAATATTCATTATTTCAGTTTGAAGTTATAAAAAATAGTGGGAATAAGGTGTAAAATTAATGGAGTTTAAACATCTCTAGTCGTCACTCTCTGACTGAATGAATTAAAGAATGTTTTTGCAGACTTGTGTTGTTAGATAACTGTAAGAAATCTTTTAAATCATAAAACGCTTCACAAGTAAATTCCGATGATTTATTTTTAGTTCTTGAAATAAAACAATCATTTGTCATTGGTCAGGTTGGTATTCTATTGGCTCATGATGTAATGTGAACAATTGATATTCACATAATTCTTGGGGGTAACCTAATTCATCCAGGAAAGGTTGGTTCCTCTGTGGATGTTCTTTAGCTATAAACAAAATGCAATATACGTTTGCTTGTTTAAAATCAGTAGAAAAACATGACTGGTTAACTTGTGGACTGGGAATTTAAAAGAAACAGGATCAGTTTTGCTAATTTTTTTAACGATTCATTTCAAGATCCTAGCAGGAAAAGCACAGATGTTACTCGTTACATCAGGAGTTCTGATAGACTAATGTGTGGGTCACTGTAGGTCCAGAGGTCCTTGTAGCTGTCATTTTAACATTTCTCTCTTAGTTTCTTTTCCATCTAAACAAAACCTTCACCCTGCCCCTCTCGCTCCAATCAAAATGAAACTCCTCCACTAAGTGTCCCTGTTCACAGGCAATGAGCATTTGACTTAGTCTGAATTTTCAGTTTTAATGAATATAATTTGTGAATTCTCTGCACATTTTTCCTAATGTACGTTGTTTTAACCAACACTGTAAAAAGAGATACAAATTAATTACTCAATAAAATTGTGGCAACAGGTTGCACACATTATTATTAATTAAATCTAACTTTGTTAAAAGTTGAGTTAATATAACTCAAATCAGTTGCTAAAGAATAACCTGTTTAAATTGAGTAGTTTAAAATAAAGCACACAAAGAAATTAACCAAATTTAAACAAAAATATTAAGTAGATGTCACGGTAAAGAGCTGACCGCCGAGACGCCACAAATATATCAAGCACTTGTCTTGATCTGGATAAAAGATGTCAACCAGTCGAGGGATGATCGTGGCAATAATGATGATACCCCTCAGATTTTTTTGGGCGACCTTCGTTGAACCCGCCTGCTTCCCACAGCCATTATGGAGGGCCGGCGGGGAAGTTGGAGGTCGCAGCGACTGTATAGAACTTTGAGTTTACAATAGATACACTGTAGATAATAAAAGAACTAAATTCAGCATTTTAAACATTTGTAATATCAGTGCAACTAAGAATACAACTTCATTATTCTGTAGGCTACACACAACTGCCTAAAATATGCGTTAATGTGACATACAAAATAAGCAATACAAACCTATAAACGATTTAAATAAAGTTAGTGTTATTTGTAAGGGCAATGTCAACATGAATGCTGCTACTGTCAAATTGAAACAACAACAACAAATAAACAAACTGTAAGGTGACCCAAAGATTCCAGCTCAAAAGGTTTTGAGTAGTAAACAGACAACTTAGACTCTGCTTTAAATTATGTACAGTATGCAATAAATGTAATTTCTTAAATTTCTTTTGAGTAACTGATCCTTACCAAACATTAAAGCATCTGAGACGATAGAGACGGACTCGCTTTGTTACTGTCAATATTGGAACATATGGGCGAATATCAACAGTTTTTGCAAAAATACTGCAAATTTAGTTATTAAAAACACAGATTCATTCTAATATTACATTTTATGTCCCAGAAGTGCACTATGTAGTATGGGGAAGAGGATCTTCTTCATAAATTTACTGATTTTATGACTGAGCAAACAAAACAAACAAATTAAAAAAACTATACATCAAAACATTTAGGTAATGTTAGGAAATGTGTAGTAGGACCGTTGTCACTGTGAGCTAAGCTTTATTAGAGTTTTTTAAAAAGTCAGGGAAAAAGGAAGGACTCTGTTTTAGTTCTTAGCTCCTGTGTGTATTACTAGAGTCTGGGTGTGTGGAGAGGAGAGATAACTGTCGTATGGCTTGTCACTGTTCCTCTCTACAGCATTATTCCAGTGTCGCTCTGTCAAACAACAACAAAAACTACATATTCATAATCAATCAGAAATAAACAATATATACTCAAAAGCGATGCTTATAGATATAATAATACCAATGAAAGACAGCAGACTGACGTGAATGAAGTCTCATTCAGAGTCAGAGGGTTTCTTAAGTAGCATGAAGACATGTTGACTGCAGGAGACTTCTTCTGGACGATAACATCCGTCTTCTTGGAAAACCTTTGAACCAAATCAGCAAGTCATGTTAGTTCAGATACAACAGCCACAATTTTTTATGTGTAGTCGCGACCTCTCCAGAACCCGCGTCTGTAGGACTATGTGGTGGAGTCATCCTCAGGGTCAAGGGCTCATGCGAGTACTGGAGATGAGCTGAGGCAAAACATCTTCTACCCATTTCTTGACAGGATGACAGGTGAGCTCACCAGATGGTTTGTGTGGTGTGGGTGAAGAGCTGATGAAAGGCATTCATGCTTGCGATCCAGCAGCAAATGACTTCCTTAGTGAAGAGTCCCTCCAACTCATTGCCAAACAGTACAAGATAAAAGTCAGTAAAGAGGAGAATGTGGTTGCAAAACACTTCCTAACCAGAAAAAAGAGGAAGGATCAATTCCAGACATGGGAAGTGTGTGCAAGCTTTTTGACCCTGACATGTTTCCAAGTCTGAGCTCTGTCTTTCAAGCAGTAATAACAATTCCTGTCAGCAGTTGCAGTTGTGATAGATCATTCAGTGCTCCACGCTGGTTGCATACATGGTTAAGAATAATGGGCCAAGAGCGGCTCAATCACCTGGCATTGATGTAAATCGAGAGAGAATCTCTGTGTGCCACATATAATAACCTGGTCATAGATCGCTTTGCAATGCTCAAATCAAGGAGATACACTTTAATAATTCCACCCTCCAACAGACAAAGGACACAAACCGATAAAGGCAGAAAGCATATGAGACAGCTGCTCGAGATAAAACAATACAAAATGCAACATCCAATGATTCAGCACACAGAAGAGCAACACAAGATTCAACCGAGGAGAGAGCAGCACAAGATTCAACAACACAAGATACTTTAACTGCAAGTAAAGTGCCAATGTGTATTTAAAAAAAAAAATCAAAATAGAGTAATGTTTTGGGTTTGTTTATTTTTTTTCATTTGAGGGACATTTATCCATGTCTGGGCTAAGCCCCTAATCTCCCTGCATTTTTAAACTGGTACTTTTACTTGTGTTTAAGTAAATTAGTTTTTAAGTAACAGTACTTTTACTTGAGTATAATATTTTAGTACTCTTACACCTCTGCTGACTTACCTTTCCTGGGTTTTCACCGGGCCTGTTGGCCCTCCTTTGTAAAAATGAAAATAATACTTGGAAGAAAAAATAAATTAAGCAAAAGTGCCAAAGAAACAAAGAGACTGAGCTCTAAACAATGCCAGTCTGGGCCCTTCAGCTCTGCACAATGCTCAATAAACTGTTGACACTCACCAGCTCTGCTCTGCTCTGTTCCTCTTCAACTCCAAACTCCAAGTAACTGTGAGGCTCCCAAGCCTCCTCTTATATAGGAGCAGGAACCAACCATAAGGGGGTGGAAATCAGTTCACTCTCATGTGAGTATTACCTGTTCTACAAACAACACAAACTATCCCTATCAAAATACATTTCAGTTATGTAAATACTGAAACTGCCTTTTAAATAACATTTTAATCTCAACAACCTAAACATCCCTCCACTTCTACCAAACATGGCACCTTCCATTTGACTCACCCCCATATGAACACAAGGTAAGCTCTGTTTGACACTTCCTGGTTGAGAGAGAACGGTGCACTCAAGTCTGTGGAGCAACAGGTGACTAACAAGATATAATTAATGTGTAACAATGAATAAAATGTTTTAATGTAAAATATTCAACGTGTCTTCTTTTGATTAAAAATATGAGTTATTCTTAAATTTTATCATAAGTTATTCACATCAAGGGCTTGTGTTCTAACCTGTTTGAACATTTCAATTACCATGTGCATGTGTAATGTGGTTAGCCTTTTGTCATTCTGTTAGCATGTAGCTGCAGCATTTATTGGAAGTATCAGTATGTGCTTAAGTGACTATGTGTCGCCTTAGCATTAGCCTGGGTGTTTTGTGTCTTAAATTTCTTCTGAGCTTGTGATGTAGCATAATGTGTTCCTTAGCTTTAGAATTAGTCTTTTTTGTTATGTTTTATGTAATGCAACTGCTCAGCATAGCATGTAGCATAGCATTAGGATGTAGCATAGTATTAGCAACAACTAAGTATTATTTTTTATATTTACTGTACGTCAGCATTTATCATTTAGTTAATTGTGTTTCTTCGAGTTATTGGCCTTTCACACATACAAAGACCAATTAGATTTTAAGCCATCAAATCAACATTGGATTTCTGGAGAAAAACCCCTGTATTCACATCACAGTTGTGCTTTTTATACCTTTTATAACAATCATTAAAAATGTACCTTCATGTTCTCAAGCGCTTTAGTTTTGATGTAACATAGGCTATTTAAAACAGAAATAAATGTTTGGAATAATCCTATATTGTTGCCTATGTAATACTCGAAGAATTAATGTTTACTGTTACTTGTGTTGAAAGAAGATATGCTCTGGTAAAACTTCGAATTGTCATTCAATAAACAACTAGCCAATGTCATGTGTTTGAATAAAGAAAATATCATAAGTATAGGCTGTGTACGTTTCTGAAGGTATAGGCCTCTTTATTTAGAAACAGTCAATAAACAATCTCCCCTTCAAACAAACCTATGCGTTAATTTAAGTTTTATGACACTTAAAACGCACTCACATTATAATGTTTTTTCTTTCTCCATATGCATCTACACGTCTGCACGTGGCCTCGTGTCACGTGATAATCAGCACCTTGGACAGCAGCCTCTGTCAGTTCGCTGCTTCAGATTGTGTGGGGATGGGCTCCTTTCAGCAGGACAGACGGAGGTTGCTCCAATGTTATTCTTAAGCGGGTAAATGCACTGATTTAGAAGTCAACGTCGGAGCTCACCCAGCTAAACAACAACGAAAGAAAACAACTTTAAGCGTCCTGGTGATCCCGCATTCTTTGCTTCGCGACAGCCTGCCATGTGAAGTATTTTGCCACTTACCTACGATGACGATGATGTGAGGCAGTATTTATAAATCCCGAAGGAATGGACATTGTATTACACTGTCGACACATTTTATTCAGGATGCCATAGCCTACCAGTCACCCTCACTCCTCCTTATTTATGGCGCTAAGGTAGTCGGGAAAGACAAAAGAATGAGGCTGTGCTAATCGTGGAATTTATTGATTTTGCACCTCATTGCAATTTTTTGTTTTTGTGTATTTTTTTATAGCCATCTCGAAAATTCAATGTTGCTGAATTTCTTGCTTTTGGCAAGGTTGTCGGACTTTCTTTGGCCGGGAAGTGGTGGTAGGCGACTCAATCCGTCTGATCTACCTTCACGAAGAGGAAGAATCAGAAACTGGCGAAAACTGATGGATGCTATTGTAAGACGACAACAAGGGATGCTTGCTTTTCACAACGACACATTCTACCTTCCTTACAGGTAAATAAGAACTCAAGTAGCCCTAAAAATCGTGCTGGATTGATTGGTGATCCCCTCCTCGTAGGCGACTGTAGCTTCGGTTTTGCCCAAAAGAAGAAGTAACACATTTACCTCGTGTGTTGCTCGCGCTTGTTTCAAACACAAGTTTGAAGTTCTTGACATCGGCTAACTCGAAAGAAACTAGTGGTAGACTACTAAGTGGACATTGGAGGTTTCTTTTGGACCCCTGAGACTTTGAGGTTGGTGCCTCACATTTTATGATTCACAGCCTCTATGCATTTAATCCTTTATGACAAATAAACCCTCCCTATTGGCTGGACGGACATGCACATGTTTTAACAACAGGATATGCAAAGAGCTATGGGCTTATTTAATAACCTATACTCGCATGTTTGTTGACCGTTTCCTGCAAATCATATTATCAACTGGAATGGTTCAAAATCAAAGTAAAGTAATAAACATCATTAATATTGAAATTATGAATGATGGACTTGATACAGTCAAATTGAAGGCTGTCTTTTCAAACGTGCCCATGTAAGCTGTCAAAGAATGTTCAAGTATCAGATCCGGATGTTTTTCAGTGAAGTCAAAGTTCTGGTACTGATGCGATCCGGATCAACAAGGACTAATAGAGGCACAGACCCGGACACACAGACCAGGATGAGAGGGCTAGCTGTGGGGGGCTGTGGTTGTCCCCCCCTGAACTGCTATCACCAGGACGATGAGGAGGAGTACTATGGCTCTGACCCCCGGCCACGCAGCCTGGCTTTTGAGGAAGGAACCACATCTCTGAGACCAGGAGAAGGAACAGGAGGAGGTGGCCTAGAAGCATCTTCCCTCCCAAGTCTGTCAGAGTGTGGGATGCAATCCTTGCAGTGCCGAATCTGCTTCCAGGGGCCAGAGAAGGTAGGGTTAAATACTTCAGCTATTACTGGGGATTGCCGATTTTTAACAAGGGTTGAAGCTACTCAACAGCAGTCGGGTCCCGATATGAAACTTGCAGACATATCAGGGGTTCAGATGCTTACTGTTACATTAAATTATCAAACCAAGTGATGCTCAGCAGAGAAAAGTCAGCCCAAGCAGGCTAACACAGGCCATGTTCACTACTCCACTACTCTGTGACGTCTGTAATAATGCCTGCTACCAGGATTTAAATCCTTAAATTTGTGAATGTTTTTTTTTTTTTTATGGGGGGGGGGTTGTGGTTTTTTTCGGGGGGGGGGGGGGGGGGGGGGGGGGGAAAGACGCCCGGTAAAGCACAGCCGGGGCCCCACCCTGGAGCCAGGCCTGGGGTTGGAGCTCGCAAGAGAGTGCCTGGTGGCCGGGCCTTTGCTTGTGGGGCTCAGCCCGAACGGACGACACGGGCCCGTCCTCCTGTGGACCCACCACCCACAGAGTTTAGTCAGGTGCGATGTGGATCGGGCGGCAGAGTCCTTGGCGACCCGATCCGCGGACTCAGCTTCTGGCTGTTGGGACATGGATTTGGGTTGCTGGATAGTGGAAATAATACTTCAAGGATCTCCTCAATCCCACCATCACGTCTTCCACTGAGGAAGCAGATCCTGAGTTCTCAGAGGTAGACTAGTCCAACACCCAAGCTGAAGTCACATAGGCGGTTGGCAAGCTCCTCCATGGCAAGGCACTGGGGGTAGATGAAAGCCGCTCTGGGTATCTTAAGTCTCTAGATGTGCAGGGGCACACGTCAGTGACACATCTTTGTTACATCGCAAGGTGGTCAGACAGTGTCTCTCTGGACTGGCAAACCGGGGTGGTGGGAATCACACTCCTCAGCTTCCCTGGGAAAGTCTTTTCCAGGGTACTGGAGAGGAGGAGCCGGCTGTTAGTCAAACCTCGGATCCAAGAGGAACAATGCGGTTTTCATCCCGGCTGTGGAACACTGGACCAGCTCTACACTGTCCATCAGATGCTCGAGGGTTCATGGGAGTTTGCCCAATCAGTCCACATGTGCTTTGTGGACTTGGAGAAGACGTTTGACCGTGTCCATACATACCCTCATGGACTGTGGTCCCAGGGTCCCTCAGGGTCCCACCAGAAGAGCAGGAGGAAGTGTCTAGGCCAAGGCAAGTCTGGGCGGCTCTGCTTAGAAATTAAAACCTTTCTTGACATAAGCTTTAAAAGGATACAACATAAACATCTATTTTAAAACTTTAATAATGCACTTGATCACACCACGGTTTTAACAAGTCATAATAAAGATATAAGTTATTCTCAATGCCAAATAGTAGCAAAAAGTAAAAAATGGACACCCAGTCTGAGTAAGTTAAAAAAAGACTCATATTAGTGATGGTCTTAAAATAGCAGTGAGCAGATGGAGGGCATCAGTTAAGAATAGGCTGGGGAAAGCAGGAGTAGCTTTTTATTTATGATTAACAAGTGAAATCTAACTCACTGTCACAGATTCAACATCTGAGGTAAAAAAAAAAAAAAAACTAGGTCATTTAAAAATGAAATGAAAATGAAATGTGTCTGAAGATGATACTCGACATAAAAGGCATTTGTTCTCATTGTTATACATGGAGAGTTCACAGTTTGTAAGAGAGGCAGAACAAGTTGATAGTTGTGTTACATTCTGTCATTTATTTCGGTCAAACACAGTGTCTCACATAGAGATGATCAAAAGTCAAGATGAAATGTTTGTTATCATTTTGTGTTCTTACCAAGACGTGGAGGGCTGAGCACCAAAAGTTGCAGATGAAATAACCTTGAAGTGACAGACTTTGCTGGACCCCCCCCCCCCCCCCCACACCCCCCCACCCCCCCACCCCACACCCCCACCCCCAACCCCTCCAGATATCCAACTAATGAAAGACTAGCACATCACCTCGAGTAAGAAGGGAAATAAAGTGAACTGTGTGTAAGAGTGTTGTCAGTCTGAGGGCTTCTGGGAGTTTTACACTGACAACAAAAACCGGAGCCAGATGTCCTTTGATTTCTTTTGAGACTGCAGGAAAGTGACAGGAGAGAAGCGCAAGTGTTTCCAGATGAAGGCTCTCAGTGACACAGTTGTACCTGAATCATAACAAGAAGGGCATGTATTCTGACTTTATTACATTTTGTGTCATATATTGAATGTCTGCGTCTGAAGATATAAATGTATTATTTTACTGGATATACAGTCATGTCTAGATGACAATACATGGAGATCAATGAGGTGCACTAATTCAAAAATTCTCGATAAGTTCGATAAATCTCTTTTTTTATTGATTTATTAGTGATTATTGCTTTATTTTACTTCTGAAAGAGTGGCTCATTGCTCCAAATATTCATATATTAAGTTGACAAGTTGCAATTTATCCCTGTCAGGAGTCAAGAAACAGTGGAAACAAACTTCCTCCTTCTTGCCATGGAGGTAAACTTTTTCCATTTAAGGCCAAATAAAGACAATTCTTTTAAGGCAGCACTTTAAGACCGTAATCCACAATCTCTGTTACCACTCAGCGTGATTACTGTAATGCATTGTATGTGGGGGTTAGTGGGTCCTCCATCGCCCGTCTCCAGATGGTATAAAATGCAGCTGCACGTCTTTTAACTGGAAATCTTAGATATGATTCCCTCCCTTTTAGCCTCCCTCAATTGGTTGCCTTTACAATTCAGGATCCATTTTTAAATTCTTTTATATGCTTTTAAATCTCTAAATGGTCTTACCCCGCCCTACCTCTCTAAGCTTCTACAGCCTTACACACCCACCTGCTCTCTCAGGTCAGCTGATCAGCTGCCCCTGAGGGTGCCTAAATCTAAACAGGAGCTCAGAGGGGACCGCGCGTTTGCTGTTGTGGTTCCAAAACTATGGAACGATCTGCCTCAGCACCTTAAACAGGCCTCTTCTCTGTCTGTTTTTAAGTCCCTTCTTAAGACCCATCTCTTCTCCTTGGCCTTTGACACCTATAAGACGCCGATTTTATTTCTTTTATTTCTTTTTACTTCTTTTACTGCTATGTTGACTCATGTTTTATGCATTTTAATTGATTTATTTTGTAATTGATGTTTTATGCCTTTTAATTTATTTTGTATTTCAAACGTAGTTTTTTATTTCACGTGTACTTTTCATGCCAGGGTTTGAATCTTAATGATCTTCATCTTTGTTGTTACAGTGCTCTTCATCAAATCAAGTGGCAGGCTTTTCAAACTTTATTGCGTCTGTGTGTAATGCAGCTTCATTGTGTGTCCTGCAGGGGGAGCTGTTGAGCCCTTGTCACTGTGACGGCTCTGTGCGCTGCACTCACCAGTCCTGCCTTATTCGCTGGATCAGTGAGAGAGGCTCCTGGAGCTGTGAGCTATGCTTCTTCAAATATCAGGTCTTGGCCATCAGCACCAAAAACCCACTGCAGGTACATTCACCCTCTCCCTCCCTCCCTCTCTCTCTGTCTTAAGAATTCACTTTGGAAACCGCTCTTCCTGTGTTGAAAAAAATGTATGACAGCAAGCACAAGTCTCAGAATAGGTCATTGAATACAAGGTTATTGGGCAAGGTAAATATTGAACCCATCACAAACACTGAAGACATGCAGGACTGGTTCTGTTCCGTCTACATGCACTAAGAGTCCGAACAGGAAAGCCACTAGCTCCACATTGATGCTGGCAGATGAAGAGCCCGTGGCCCATTTCACAATGATCTTAACAGTTTGATATGGACAAAAAGAGAGGGAGTAAACGATAAGGACTTTGAGGATGATGCTAAGAACACATTTTAAAGTCACTGCACATTTCAAAGAGCTGGCACATAATTGAAAGTGTGGCACATGGACAACAGATGAACAGGCAGTGGGGCCAAAAAAATCCAGCCTCTGAATGCTGGAGCACAAATACTATCAGACGAAATGCTCCTTCTCTTTGTTGCTCATGTTGCCAGACTTTCTCTGAATAAACGTTGTGCATAGAATATTTTTTGGAAATTTACTCAATGCATTTTAGGTTTTATTATTCCTGTTTAGGTCTAAGCAGTGGAGGCTCATTGAGGCTTTGGAACAACTACATATTGTTAGTTTGTGACATATCACTCTAGCTTCATCTCATTTTTTTAGCTTCATCTTTTATAATGAAATATCCTTTATAGAGACTGCTTGTTTTAGATGACACCACATAAATTGTAAGACATGTTATCCAGATGTAGACAGGCAAGGCCAGAAGGCATTAGTTGTATTTAAATAGTTAAGTCCAGGTTCTCCTGATTGACAACTACTTAGATCCACCTGGAAAGGCACCACAGAAAACAAAGGGTACAGACAGAAAGCAAACAGCTTTACACCATACCATAATATACCATACTATAATATACCATACAATACAATATAATTTACAGACCCACAGATTTATTCTGAAACTGTAGACAGCATTAGAATAAGGGGTCACTTTAAACATGATTATTTAGAGATTCTTTCTTGAGCAATAACCAGATTCTTGTTATAAATATTATATAGTTATGTTGCATAATTAGAAAGAGGTTTCAGGTTTCAGTGCATTTTTGTGTGTCATTTCTAGTGGCAGGCCATTTCTCTGACTGTGATTGAGAAGGTTCAGATTGCAGCCTTCATGCTGGGCTCTTTGTTCCTCATGGCCAGTATCTCCTGGTTAGTGTGGTCGTCCCTCAGTCCTTCAGCCAGATGGCAGCGCCAGGACCTTCTCTTCCAGGTCTGCTACGGCATGTACGGCTTCATGGACATAGTTTGCATAGGTAAGGCTCACTGAGGCTGTCATGCTGTGACTTTTAACCCACGGTAATTGTTGTGTCACCTTTTTACGTGATTTGGGGGACTACTTTGATTTAAACCAGCCACAATGTTATAATCATTTCATCTATCAGTAAATAATTTCTTTTTTTTTATGTGCTTTGAGAGAACAATTCAAATTATTAGTATCTAGGGAGTGTTCATTTAGTAAACATCTGATCAGTTACAATAAGCATACACAAAAAAAATATGTTTCAGTAAATTAATAACTGATTTAATATAACATGAAGTCCATTACATCATATCTGTCATTGAAACACTTTAAGATATTTTCCTTTCATAAGTACCAAACCACATCTTTTCAAGTGAGTACAGTAAGACCCCTAAATAAAGTGTTAGTTATTTGACTTTTAACTAACAGGTCTTTGACTCACCTTATCAACTAGATTAACAGGCTGCAGCCTTAGGCAGCTCTCTAAAGCTAAACTTTGGCACTGCAGTGTTTTGACCTAAATGTAAGCATGCTAGCACGTTCAGTGTCACATTGTTAACAAATTGATGTTAAGGAAGTGCTACATTTTTACCATATACACATATTCATATAAGCATAGCGTATGAAATAGCTCACACTTGGTACCGTATTTCTCAATAAATACAAAACACAGTTGAGGCTGACGGGAAACATTCACAGGTAGAAGTCTTTGTTATGGTCTGAAGAAAAGTCAGAGGATAGTAAAAGCATGAACAACTGATCCGTATGATTTAAGTAACCATGTATCCAACAGTAGATATTTTATTAAAAATTACACATATGTTATAGTTGAACAGAGGAGATCAGCAAATGCAGCAGACTTCTTTTTATTACACACTCTATTTCACTTGAATTTCCAGGGTTCCTGACGTGCTATGAAAAAGGGTTGGATTGTTAACCGTAGCTTTTGGATTCATGCTCTCGAAACTATTACTGTTGGCTTAAATTTTCATGCCGATCCATGAAGGCTGTTTGAATACATTTTAGTCCGGACCATAGTATTTGAGTGAACAACAGAGAACCAACAGACCAAGAAGGCTTTCAGTAGAACCATGCAGTATGCAATTAAAAATAACTAGTTAAAGCCACTTATGTATTTGTTTGTGGTTAGCACATTGACTCAGACAAAAAAAATACTGTTCTGCAAGCGGGTTTTTGTTTGTTCCTCTTTTCTTGTTGTTGTCGAGATATTTTAACAAGCGCATGTTTCTCTAGAGAGAGTCCAAAACATTAACACGTCTTGTTAATGTAATCTTTATATTTTCAGGAACATACCGTATACTTCTTATTTACTCTGTACCTCTTACCTCTCCAGATACTTAATGAAACAAACAAGTGTTTGTCTGTAACCATGTTTCCTGCCCCTGACCTCCCTCACCCTTTGTCCTTTATGCCTAGGTCTTATAATCCATGAAGGATCGTCTGTTTACCGGATTTTTAAGCGCTGGCAGGCAGTGAACCAGCAGTGGAAAGTGCTGAATTATGAGAAGGACTTAGTCGACCCAGTCAGCTCCAGCAGTGACAGTGTTGGTCGTGTTGAGAGAAACAGCGTCACAGACAGCGGCCAGAGGACCAGTCGACATGTCAGAACTATTCTCAATCACCACTGTGGCTACACTATTCTGCACATCCTCAGCCAGTTAAGACCCAACAACCTACACAGTGACAACCAAGAGGTGGTCATGAGGGTAACCACTGTATGAGGCCAGCTTACACAGACAAAAGTGCTCAAACACAAAAGAAGGGGATCAAAGTGTTGATTGGGATTTACTAAGAAATAATCCTAATCTGCCACATTATCACTGCCAATACACTTTTAGTCTCAATTGTTTTTTGCGTAATATCCCTGAGCTAAAGTGGAAAATCAACAATGTTAATTGGGATTTGGGTAAGGATAAACTTTTTTTTAAAGACAAAGAGTGTGAATACATGACAATGAGAAAATGAAACACTTTTAATGTTCAGGTTTTTTTAAGTGATGTTTTTTTACCACCACAAACATTTTTACAAAACGTGATCAGCTGTTTTCTTTACATGTTGCTTTATAAAGATGAATTAATATTGTATATTGTTGTATTTGAATTTGACCAATGATCGACAGTTTGATGACAGAATTGTTATGATCCACAATGTGACAACCAAATCAGCCAAAGCTTCCTTTCATTTATTCATCCTGTTTCTGAGTATCTGCAAAAATCTTGTTTTTTTAACTTTAAGGTCAAAATGCTAATATATGAAACTGGTACTTAAAATATAGTATTTGTTTTCATTTTTTTTAAAATTAAAGATGGTGTTGATATCAAAAGGAAACTGGGTGCTTAGTTGTGTTTCTCATTTTTAGAGGAAGGTAGAAATGAGGGAGTAACATATGTAATATCTTTTACACATCCAGGTTTCCCTTTTTTATTTTGGTTCCAAAAATGATCAGAAAGCTGCCAAATGAATGAAATGATATTCATACTTTTGTCCCTGCCAAAAAATATATTAAATGTATGTCTCACATGGTCAAACAACTGACCTCAGTGGCAAATAGTAGAATGCACTTGTTCTATTTTATTATTATTATTATTATTTCAGTTTAATGTCATTTATGATACTCCGACTCCAATATTCATCACAATATTCTTAATTAAGAGACTAGACCAGTCTGGAAGTGAGTAGAGAGGATATTAGGTTTGACTCAGGAGACAATAAGAGGGTTCAACAGATTATCCAAGTCTTTGACAACATAGTGAACATGATCACTGGCTGTGACAATGTTTTTACACTGAAAACCAGCAGGTGAAAATTCACTCAGCACATCAAAACAAAGGTGACTTCAACACATAAAATGTCTCACCACATGTGATGTTTATCATCAGAGATCAATATATTCTTTGTCCAGCACCCAGTGGTCTACGCCTTGAATCAAACTTGTGCATTGTTTGATATATTTCTTTTTCATTTCTTAAAATAAGTGGCTTTGCATATATGACATCTTTAACATCATATAACAAAGACTATTGTCATTTGAACCATCACGATTTGAACTTAGACTGAAAGTAGTAGAGATAGACAGAGTGTCCCTGATAGACAGAAGTGAGAAGTGCTATAATTCAGATCCAGCAGATGGAGGTAATGTGCCACTAAGCAAGTTTTCCAACCACCTAAAAACACCAAAGAAGAAGAAGAAGTTTTTTTCTTGTTTAAATGACCGCTTACTTTGGAAAAACCTGGCAACCCGAATAGACGAGAGGAAACTCACAACATGCTTTCTTATGACGTAGAAATTCCGCGACTCCCGACCGGTAGTAAATTCATTTGAAACAAGCGTGACTCCCTGTGAGTCGATTCACAGAAGTAGATCCTTGTTTTGATTCAATAATAGCGTGTCAGAGTCGAGTACCTCCGGAGGTAACTTGAGCATTTCATCCCAAGATGACGTCATCACTGCCTCAGAAGCGTTACTACCGACAGAGAGCTCATTCAAACCCGATGGCACACCACTCGTTTGAGTAGTGAGTGATACCCATGTGTCTGAGATACATTGAGTACATCACACACACGTGTAGCTTTTCTTTAAATTGTCATTCCCAGATGTGTTTGTATGAATATAACAGTATAATATAGAGTAAATATAGTGTTTCAGAGTGTGTGTTTGAAGTATCTCCCTTTGCAGACTGGAAGATGACTGATTTAATGATCTGCAATCATTCTGTTGAATCATTGTTACAGAGGATAACAGACATTATAACACAAAACGTCAACTGCTTTCTTGTTTTGATTATTACTAATTCCCTTCATCCTCAGTCCAGTGTGTCCTGAGGAGATGAACTGGTCTGAGCTGTATCCAGACTTCTTCACTGGAAACCCCTCTGAGATAGAGACTTCCAAGGTTGAGTTTGCAGACATTGGATGTGGATACGGGGGGCTTTTAGGTACTGATGTGACCCTATGCAGAGGTTTTCAAATGTATTATTCTGTTCTATGTAGACCTCTTGTCCTTGTTTTAGTCAGATCACTCAGGTTATTCGTGTCTCTTTTCCTCTAGTGGAGCTCTCTCAACTTTTCCCAGATAAGCTCATGCTGGGCCTGGAGATCCGAGTGAAAGTGTCTGATTATGTTCAGGATCGGATCCAGTCACTCCGTGCGTCTGAGCCAGGAAAGTACCAGAACATCGCTTGTCTTCGCAGTAATGCCATGAAATACCTCCCCAACTTCTTTTCCAAAGGACAGGTAGGGTGTGATCTTTGTCATATCGCTTCATAAACAAAATACATAAAAATAAGAGTGTTTGTCTTGCAGCTTTCAGACAGCAAAGATTTGATGTTACTTTTAAATAACTGAATTAAACAGGAGTTCAGGGAAACTAGCTACAATGTCAAGTATTTACCGGTACTGATATTTGTCTTCAAATAAGAAAAGGTTTCTTTTATTTAGTTACTGTTTGTAATAATTCTACACCTTTACTTCATCAAAGCAAACATGTTGAAATTAAAATTCATCTGTTTGACCAAATAGTGTGAATCAGAGACTGCATGTGATAATTGTTCGTGGTCATTGTGTGTTAGGCAGTCTTTTCAATGTGTTTGTCACATATTCTTGTAATGCAGTGACAATACATGATTTGATGACGTTTGAACCACAGCACGGCACCCTTAAAAGCCCTACAAGCTAAAAAAAAATATATATATATATATTTTTAGGTCAGAACACCTGTATCTAATGTTATCTAATATTAACGCTAATATAATTATATATATTGATTTATTTGATTATTATTATTTCCCTTCACGTAATATTACAGTCCTGATGGGCTTAAAGCAAATGAATGAAGAAATCATTGAAATAGTTTAGTTCCTCGTCTTCACTCTGTCCATCACTTTATTCCCATTATTTACAGTGTTACGTGTTTTATTGCTCCAACCAACCCATGTAAGTCTTAAAGCTAGGAGTTTGCACATGTCAGTCATATAAAAAGAATACTTTGTCTTTCACATAAACACTCAGAGCCACTAATCGTCTCTCAGTTTGTTGACACGCTTATGCTAGCTTTGCAAATTCATGCGATTGCACCTGGAAGAGCTCAGAAAAGCTGTGCTATGATCATTCTTTCTGAAAACGTCAGTTTATTACATAATAATGGTATATTGTTAAACCAATGCAAAGGCCTCTTTTAAAATGAAATCTTCTGGCCTTAATTAAACCAGAGGTACATTTATATAAATTGCAGCATACATACAAAACAGGCCCGTGATGGTAGCTCCTCTGAGGTGGCCTGTAATGACCTTCAATGAAGTAGCTAACAGGCTGTCCTCACACAGCCAAATCTATAAGAATAACTGCCCAGTCGTCTGTGACTGAAAAGTAATTACTTTCCTCATGTTTAACATATGGACTGAATTAATTTATACGGATTGCTCAATAAATCCAGGATTTCCCAACAATGGGGTCATTGACTGACACGCAAGGCATCACATCAGCTGAGTATAGAGCAGTGCATTTATCCGTTCCAATTAGCGGCGGTAATCTATGACTTCTTAAAACTCGCATTAGATTACACAGTGGGCTTAGTGTACCAGGGTAAATTTAAGGACCCTGGATACACAAAAACCTGACCTTAAATGCTCTGAGTGAGTATAAATGAAAATATGAACTAGTGCTACACTCTGTGACATATAGACTATACATGTTCCAGAGGTAAAATCCCATGAACTGATTTGTTGTTTTTGTAATCTGTAATATAATGTCTCAGATTATTTCTTGTAAAGCCCAACTTCAGGCCAATGGCCAGGTTGAGACTGAAAATGTTGAAATCCAAACAGAACCTCTGAAAGAGCGGGTTAGCTTGGTGTTCTTGGAGCTTTACCTTCAGCCATACTTTCAAAGGAGAAACTATAAAAAGCGACCACCGAGACAAGTGCTCAAAATGTAGTCTAAATCCTTCTCACATGCATGATGTGTTTCAAGTGTTCAGGCAGCATATTCTGAAGGCCCAAATTCTTTTACTTTTTTCTCTCTCTTTGTATATTTTCTAATATTAAAATAAGTAAGAGGTGTGAAGGTTTTTCCACCCTCCATCAGCACTGACAAGGCCCCTGGGGCTGCAGCAGTCCCCGGTGATTAAACCCACATCTTTCTGACACCAACCTGACATTATTTATTTGAACTAATAAAAACTTACGTGGATGGTTTTTAATGTACCAGTCAGACTAATATCAATGCAGTCTTCACTTAAACTCCTGTCAAAGACGGAGACACAGGGAACTTTATGGAAGAAATAATAAAGGGGGGAAATTCCAGTTTTGCAATTTTTACTGCTTAAAAAAAATGACAACCACATGATATAATGAAGGCCACTTTTGATGATGATAATACATTTTACCTTCAGGTTTTCGAAGTAGACAAACATAGAAACGTTTAACCCTGATCTAATATGTTTGCAGTAATAATTAGTGAGTTTGTGCTTATTCTCTGCTAACTGTTCTGTTTTTGTGTCATTTAGCTCAGTAAGATGTTCTTCCTCTTCCCTGACCCTCACTTTAAAAAGACCAAGCACAAATGGAGGATCATCAGTTCCACATTGTTGGCAGAGTACGCCTACACGCTTAGAGTCGGGGTATGTGATCGATAACACTTATTGCATGCGTGCTGAAACAATCGACAGCCAGTTTGAGCCTGTCGGTCAACATTTACTGTTTTCAGCTTCTGAAATGTGAGGATGATGGGACTTTTCACCTAGTGTATCACTCAGCCTTACTTTCTGAATGCTGCAAGTAGAGCTGCAGCTATCGAATATTTTAGTAATCGAGTATTCTATCGAATATCCCGTCGATTAATCGAGTAATCTAATAAATCATACTTTTGCTTAATTAAGGTTTAACTCGTCTTGGGTCGTCCCTACAAACCTGCTTCTTTGCAGTTACCATGGAAACGCCTGCTTGTTACAGCCAACCACCTCTGCTCTACAGCTGCTGATGATGCTCACCATATTACTGACAGGGTCCCAAATTCACTTTATGAGTCACTGGTCAAGGCGGCAGGTAGATGAAAAATACAGGCCAAACACGTTTTAATGGCTGAAATAGCAAATACTGTTTTGTGTAGCCTACACATCTGTTACAGTACATTTAATAGAGAAAGCATTATGTTCTGTTGAATCAATCACAGAATCAATCATTATGTCAGATAAGGAAATTGAGAAACTTTAAATATATATTTGCTAAATTATTATTCCACAAACAAGTTCTGTCTTGATTTAGCTTTGAAGACATTAGACATTTCATATAATCAGCCTGTTTATTATTAAAAGTGTATCTCTGTCTGCTCCTGCTGTGCGTGCATTCAGCATGCTCACAGACTACAGAGACCATAGACGTACGTCTATGACAGAGACTGTGAGAGGACGTTGCTATCGTTATGTTAGCTGCAGACATGGAGAGAGTGAACGGAGAAAAGCCGACCGTTTGACCGGATCACGTGTTCCCGACTGGGTCGTATGGATCACGGATCAACTGTGTGCTGACTAAAAGTTAAAAGGGGCACGCCGCACTCGCGTGTGTGTGTGTGTGTGTGTGCGCGCGTGTGCGTGTTAGCGCTGAAGTGTCTGTGTGTAAGAGAGAAGAGCAGGTAGCTGCAGCTACATTAAACATGTTTTATACTCATACCAAAGTTTTGATGACGCAAAAAAAAAAAACTTAACGAAGCTTCGAGGCAGCGAAAATTCCTCGATGAATTTTTGTAATCGAATTATTCGAGGAATCGTTTCAGCTCTAGCTGCAAGTCAACTGAGTTGTTCTTGATTCCTGCACACCTTTTCTTAATCCCAATAATCGTGCTTATTAGATCCGCCGCAGGCCCCTACTCCAAGGGACGCCAGTCTAGCCACGTCATCATCAATGTTGTGCTGTAATCACAGAAGGAGACTGACAGATATTGGCAGTGAATTAAAAAGAATGAACAATGTTGTCAGTAAAAATAGTCAACTTGTTAGAAATAAGAAGTGTTAACCTTCACTTACTTCATTCTTTCACATTCCAGGTATGACAACCAAACGCTGCTGTACAGCTGCCACGTTTAGCTCATTGTTAGGTGCAGGGCCAGGGTCCAGTTTATCCATTTGCAGCTTCTTAGGCACAGGCACCCCTTGTTGGTTTGCCATATTGTGCAGGATGCTGCATGCTTGCATAATACAACAAACTCCTCTGTGGTTGTTCAGCAGGATGCAGCCAGTGTTGTCCAGGCAGAGCCAAGTGGCCTTTGAGTTGCCCTACTGTGGGTTCAAAGACTGTGCCTGAGCATGGAGTTTGTTGTAATGCCTTTCTTGTGCAGTTTTTGGGGTTGGAGAGTGGGGGGAGGAGCCAAGTTTTAAGGGGGGTACCACATTCACCTATGGTTATGCATCATAGTCGTCTGGATCACTTTCTCACAATGTCATGGCACACACAAATAGAAGGTGTCTTTGTGCTATTTTTTTTTACCAGTGGCCCGTATTGTTTAGGTACAGCCTTTCAATAGTTAAAGTCAGTTAAGAAACAATTTTATACAGATCAGCTAGCTACCTTTAAAAAGCTCCCATGGTGAGGACTTGGATTGACACTGGCAAGGTGTGACTTCTTCACAAGCTGGACCAAGCTCCAAAATGACTGCTCTTGGCAATCTGAATCGTCACATGTGCCAGTCATCATCTTGGGCCAGCAAGTCGGCCTAATCCAAAGACACACGCTTCCTCCGAACTCTTCCGTTGCGAATTTCCTCCAGCAGTGTCAAAGCAGCCTTTGTTTAGCAATCACGCAGCATCTTGTTTATGAAGCCTTTTATGGGCCACAGCTCACCTTGTTGATGTTATCACGCATCACGTGGCTTATTCCAAATGAACAAGCTCTCTAAATCTCAAAACTTTTTGTTAGTAGTACAGCAACTTACCTCACCAGCAATATTTAAAATGTACAGAAATCCAACAATCCACATGAATAAAAATGAGCAGTGTTTCCCACAGATGGTTGACTTTCACACACCCAGCTGCTGCCTGTCAGAGCAGCTTAGGGATAGTGGAACAGGGCGTCAGCCCCAATGGAGGTTTTTGGGAACAATGGCAGGCTTGTGTCTAAATTTGGCTTTATAGTTTTTCCTCTGGTGTGTGCATTGATGCATGTGTGAGTGACTGTGTGTATAGGCTCTACAAGGCCTTAAGCATTGGCACGCAGCCATAGCTGTGCTGGTGGGTGGAGAGGCTGTCAAGAAAACGCTCATTTACAGAGGCAGCTAAACCAAGATAAATCACATTGTTTATTATTTATTGTCTTTTAAATCAGACCACACCTGAAACAGACATCAGACAACCTGTCCTTGTTAACCTGCCTTCCCTCAATGGAAAAAAAACCAAACATATTTGCAGTTTTGCAATGCTCTGGAAATCAGTGCCATTGCTGGATTTTCAAAGAAATCCTTTCTCTTGAAATGTTATCTGCAAAGTAAACTCCAGTGACATAGGTGATTACCCTCTGTGTTGTCTCTAGGTTATTTTTATCTTGACCATTGCTCTGCAAAAAGTGAGGCAATAATCGATTTTGACTCTGAAGCTGAGAAGTTGGGGAAAAAAATTACAAAAGCAAATGTTTTTTTAAATGATTATTATTAAAATGATTATTATTTTGTAGATATACTGTTTATAGAAATGCAACATGTTTACTTCTTGGTTAATGCATTGATCAGAGTTATGCCAACAATGAAGCTTTGTGTGTGTGTGTGTGTGTGTGTGTGTGTGTGTGTGTGTGTGTGTGTGTGTGTGTGTGTGTGTGTGTGTGTGTGTGTGTGTGTGTGTGTGTGTGTGTGTGTGTGTGTGTGTGTGTGTGTGTGTGTGTGTGTGTGTGTGTGTGTGTGTGTGTGTGTGTGTGTGTGTGTGTGTGTGTGTGTGTGTGTGTGTGTGTGTGTGTGTGTGTGTGTGTGTGTGTGTGTGTGTGTGTGTGTGTGTGTGTGTCAGGGTTTGGTCTACACCATTACAGATGTGGACGAAGTGCACCTCTGGATGGTGAAGCATTTCACGGAACATCCTCTTTTTGCACGTGTGCCTGATGAAGAACTGGTGGGTTCACATGCAGCTTTTATTGCCGACAACATGTTTAGTGTTTTTAATGTGCATACAGTATGAAAATGAGGTCAAACGGCTCATTTAAAAATAATTGTACATTGTTATATATAAATATATACACATATAGACTCCAAAAACCGTATTAATAAAGCTTCCAAAGTACAAAGTGTTACTCGTAGTTACAAAATTCTTTCAAAATTCTTGAGTTTTTATCTTATCTAATTTAACCTTAAATGTGAGATGAGAATCCTTGTAAGGATTAGGGAGGGTAGGGGTAATGGTAGGGTTAGGGGTAGGACAAAAGTTGCTAAGCTAAGAGCTGCTTAGCCCTAAACACAGCTCCTAAGTTAAGAAACTGTAGTGAGGAGTTTCATAAGCAGAGGACAAAATGGCAAGAAGGACAGAAAGCTATATGACGACACAAACAATTACAGCTCTGTCACATATTCATATTTGCAAAATTAAGTACTTAAATGACTAACAGAGCAAATAAATATAAGGAAAGAGTTAAGGAGTATACAGACAGGAGTCTTGAAAGAGTTTTAGTATTTAAGCGTGCAGTCGCACTAGACCTAGTTCCTGTACTGGGTCATGGATGATTTTTTCCTTTTCCCCAGTTGACTCTAAATATCTAAGTCTTCCTAAGTAAACATACCCATGTAAACCCTTGACTAGTATTGTTTAAAATAATTGGGGATCGGAACGGTTGCATCAATCAGGCATGAGCTAGAGCAACCGTGACATGACAAATACCTCTTCCAACCTTGCAAGGGGAAAGGAAGTGTAGTGTCAATGTAGAGCACTCATTAGTGAAATGAGCTGGACTTTTAGGTTCAAAGGTGCTTGGACACAGTACAGATTGCCAAATGTGAGCGCGACCTAAATGTAGGTGACTTCCCAGTTGCACCAGATTACTGATAAAGGGCCCTTTAGATGCTGTTAAAACTATCACATATGGAGAATGCTTTTTCAGCATGCTGTCTGAAACCTACTCCATGGCAATGGTTTCAGATATTTAAAATAACTCTATAGAAATAACTCTGAATGCTGAGGATTAATTTTGCTTTTGTAGTTTATAAAGGGGCATTAGGGTTTATCTCAGTCTGTTTCGTAGAGAAAGAAAGACTCCTCACATAAGCTCAAACTAATTAATAATACAACAACAAAGACTATTTTGGTGTTTATTTTAAATGGATTTATATTTTGAATAAACTATCCAGAGTTTTAAAAGCCACTTAGTCCTTAATGTCATTATGTTCAATCTTTTCTTGACAGGACGGTGATGTCATCATTAGTCGTTTGGGTACCTGCACAGAGGAAGGAAAGAAAGTACAGAGGAATGGAGGGAAGAATTTCCTCGCAGTTTTCCGGAGAATTGAGGATTGAGTTCAGGACCAAACAGTTTGGACATGTGGTGAACTGATTTAATGCTCTAATGCAGCAAGAGGGATGGTGCTGCTCTGTGGAGCTGAAGGCTGGGGCTTCTTCCCCTATCAGATAAGGAGGCTTTCTGGATTATCAGACCAACATTGAAAGCATTACTCTATGAGTAATAAGGATTTTTTTTTTAACGTGTTTTTTTTTTCTTTTTCTTCAGCTCACTAAATACAGCACAGAAAAAAGATAAAATATGAATGGATCTTTAGATCTCAAGTTAAACTTGTGAAGTGTTCTTTTTTTCTGTACATTTTATTTTTCCACAAACCCCAAAGTGCTGATAAAGGTTATCTATAAATGATTTTAGTTAAAAAAAAAAAAAAAAAAAAAGTCAGTGATATTTGGGGGGGGGGGGGGGGGTTCCAATTATGCAATGTACTTTGTTTGTCAGTGTTTTTTTTTTTTTTTTTTTTTTTGTTACACAAAGTACAATGGAGTCTGATAGAGGTGCATTAAATCAAACAGAACACCGTTTCACTTCAGTCCACATCCTGTAAGTCTGGCACAGTTATGCAATCTCTTGTAATCCATCTTCAAAAAGCAGGGCCTTCAGCAAGGTATTCTGTAATAATTTGAAACCTTTTTGAAATTACTCAAACTTACACCCAATGATATAATGGAGTGTTGGCTTCATGGTGGTTATTCAGGATATTGGCAGCTGAATCTGAAGTGGATTAGACAAAACACTTTGCTAACAATCTACATCCGACTTGTTTGCTGTGGGTCATTTTGTGCTTTAAAGAAAACTGGTGGGCATTTCAGGTTCTCTTGCAGTTTTCTCTCATGCAGCCGACATGTTATTCCCATATTTGAATTCACAAGTTGATTTGTATTGCTTTCATGTTAAAGGATATACGAAAGAAAAAAGTTAGTTTCAGCCCTTAGCCGTCTCTGCTAAAACCAGTGGAACAGTTTTCCTTTGCTGGTTTTATGATTTAAGCTGTATATTACAGGTTGCTATTTCTGTGTATTAGAAGTGTAGAAATGGGACACTGCAGGTTTGTAGCCCCCGTGCTGCTGCAGGGGATGGTGGTTAAAAGCAGGACAACACATGCCTCAGTGATTGAAACCCAGACACTGGAAAACTTTTGATAATGTCAAAAGGAATTGAAGAACTCATAAAAGTAGCGAAAATATCGGGAAAAGTTTTACAGCTGCATTCTGCCAGTGCTATTGGCACTCTGCCATTATTCAGCCACTTTTGGCAGTCTTTCAGGATTCTGACAGTATGTTTAATTGTCGTCTTTCAATATACCTAAAAATGCAGTACAAAACATGCTTAGTCTACTTGTGCCTGAAGGCATAAGTCTGCATAGCCTATGATAAAAATGTAAAGTACATGTTCACTCATGCAGCAGTACTTGCCCAGTTTTCCTGACTGAACTTTTAAGCTCCATTCAAGCGATACCAGGTTATGATGAAATAGTTAAAGTTTTGATGGCGTGTCAACCTCACTGCGGTCATCTGTACCACGATAAGTACATTCTCAGAATCAAAGGATAAATGATTTATTCTTAAATAAACCACATTTACTGGTCTCGGATGGGCCAAACGGTTGTCCATAGGTCATGAAGGTAGATGTAAGTCACTTCGTTTAGAAAAAGCTGGGTAAAAAAAAACCAAAACCTATTTGCATTTTCATAACAGCCTTTTTTTTGGTCTGATGAGTACTTGAGACAAAGCCTTGAGCCGAGAGGTATTCGGCTGACTGCTCTGTGAAGAGTGAACTTTCACTGTCAAATCTCCAACTAATTTCCCTGAGGCCTACATATTCTTTGGTAACTACAGGAAGGAAGTTGACTTTTTTTTTACGGTCTTCAAATATTCAACGGTGTAGTTAATTAAATCTGTGATGTTGACACAGAGCCGCGTTGCTGTTTTCACTTATAACCATGTGAGGACGAAGCCATTCAAGTCAGTGAGAGAACATTTAACATTTTAGTAACACCAGGTCATCAAACCAGAAATTTAAATGAGCTGCTGGGAAATCAAAGAAAGAAAATTAATTATAAACATTTGGCATCTCCAGGAGGCAATGAGGATGTGGCTTCATACACAAAGAATTGTTTGCATCTGGTTTCCTAGATGCATTTAAAGATGGAGCAGTTTGTGACTGTTTATAGAGGCAGGTGTCCACTAGTGAAACCTGTAACTCACGGGGACTTTACAAAGCTGAAGTCATTGTTTTATCTGTACATTGACTGTGCTAGATTACGATACACTTACACACATTGCCTTTCTCTAGTTTGTTGATCATCGACAGCACCTAAAGCTACACCTTTACCCTCTCATCCTGACACACAGTGATGGCAGCATCTGCTAGTTGAAGTGCTTGCAAATCAAGATTGTGATGATCACCACTCCACACAGTCCTGTAAACCAAGTGCTCATTAATTAGCTTCCAGTTTCACTTGTTCCTGTTGTGAAACAGTGAAAGAAATACAGTTTATACTTTTACATACTTTCTGTAAAATGCAAGAATACCTTCTGCATTTTATATTACAGCCACAACTGGCTGTTCAAGAGCTACCTAAGCTATGCACTGCGAGTGTAAAAACGGTCAGAGTTAGCTAAGTGAAAGCCATTCATGCATTATCTATAGTTTACTGCTTATCCACTTAGGTGTGTGAGGATCTGGGCAAGAGGCGGGGCACACCCTGGACTGGTCATCAGTAAACCACAGGACTGACAAATAGAGACAAACAGTAGCCCCCATATCAGCTCCTTTAGAGACGCTGTCAGTTCTCTTGTGTGAAGGCACTGCTCTTCTAGCAGCTCAATGTATAATTGTTAGGGACACTGTCTTAGTAATAACATAATTGATTTGTTCATCCCAATAGAGAAAATCTGAACCTTGGACTATATTTACAGTATGTATATAAAAAAAGATCAGGCTGTCTCCCACTGTGTTAAGTCTATATGTGCTAAGCGAAGTTAGCACGCTGCATGCATACATTTACTGGACTAACATACTTTAGGCTCTTCAAGTAAGAAGGTAATTAAGAAAATAAACAGTATGTATATAAAGAATATTGAAGTTTCATGCCCACTTTAAAATGTTCTGTCTTCCCCAGGTCTATCTTTCTCTCCCAGACTTTTTCAAAGCCTTTAATACTCTTTCAGCCAAAAGCCCTCAACACAAGTGGATAAAAGGATCTGTTGACACTCAGTGTTTCCAACTAAGAAGACAAATCACTTATCATGGAGTAGGTCTCAGGTGACCCTTTTCTACATTTATAAACAGATGGCACACCATGAAATACTTTTTGGGAAGTCACAAGCACTTAACTCACTTTCCGATACTTAAGTTTAGGCATTAATCTCTGCTCCCTAGCGTCTCCAGCTGTTTTTCTGACTTTAAAAAAACCCATCCTCTTACTCAACTCAACCCAGCTGGGTCAGAGAAAATCCTGACGCTCACATCGTTAAAAATCATGACAGAATCTCCACAGCCACAACAGTGCAAAATCTGCCATCCTGCAGGGTAATATACTTCCTCACTTGGGAATCTTGAGGTCTAGACTAATGAGAAACTTCTTCTGACCTGAGTTGAATCTTTTTCAGCTCAAAGAAAAATGGTTCTCTTGGCCTCCAGTCTGTTCACATTTTCATCATATACTGCATGGTTATCTGTAGCAACTTAGAAAAGTACGTCCCTTCGTGCTTGAGCCTGTCTTAGAATTGCTTCTCAACCACAAACCAACCAAAAGCTTTTGGCTCCACTCTGACTGAAATTACCTTCTACTGGAGGCAAAACTGAAGAGCTTTATCAGACTCATTCAGTCTAATGGTGCTGACTTACCTTTCAAAAAAAACAAACATCTGTCTATAGAAGCAGAGTGGGATTTCTTGGCACAACTTCAACTACCAAGGTGCAGGAAGATTAAGAAGCCTCAAGACGTCGAAAAGCTTGCGCAATACTTGTAGTTTCAAGATCAACTTTAATACCAAAAATAAATTACCCCAAAAAAATCTCCAATCACTTTATTTTTTAACCTGATCATTTTTTTCTTGTATATTCCCTTTTATTTATATCATAAATAAAATAGCCAGGTGGCAAACCACATCCTTTAAGTAAATCCTTTCTAATGTATTTAATTGATTGTTACTGGGGTCGTGTGAAACACATCAACATTACATTTTTCTGTATTGTGTGTCTGTTTTTTTTCCCCACTGACTTATGTTAGTGATTAACAGGAAATAGGATTCTTCCACGCTTTGAGTAGGCGTTGTAGCTGATGGACTGCAGTGATGATGTTCCAGTGTTGAGCAGCTGCAGCTCTCTGTTTACACCTGTTTCTTATGACATCATGACTGCACATTATTCAAACCAGCTGACCAAGCTATGACAGTGCCAAGTATTTGCCTGCAATGTCTAGACTGCTGCAAGCATGCTTATAGAATAGTCTGAATCTGAACTTTGTCCTTGTGACAATAAAGAGTCAATAAGTAAAGGGAGATTAGTAAGTGTTACATTTCCTCACAGACAATTTATGATTGTCTTCTCTTTACATTAAGTCAGTGTTTCTTCCGCCATCTGATGCATTTTCATATTTTGTGAATAAGAACATTACACTCATAATCTCATAACTTATTATTAAAAATATTACACGTGTCTCTTTTTGTTCAGAAGCCAGTACTAGAGATAAGACTGCAGAGTAAAAACAAACTTCAGAAGAAAATATCTAAAGCAAAGAGGCATGGATAAAGGACACCAGCAAATATTCTGGTTTTAGAGGTTGTTGTTTTTTTTGTTTTTTTTTCAAACATAAAGACCAGCCGCTGGGAATTAAACTTGCAGGCCTGCAAAACATCTGCAAAACATAAACAACACTTCAGACTGTCATTGATCAATGATAATGGACAGACTTCATATACACATACAATGAAAACATCTCACTTGTCTGATAGGGCACATTTGGTGTCCAGATGTACTCTTAATTTATCAGGTGCCAATTACTACACCTTAAACACTTTTTACATTATTAACATGAAAGTGTTTTGTGCAGTCTTACTCAATGACTGTCTGAGGCAATAAAATCATTATTCAGTCATTGACTTGCTCTAGTTTCTCTTCATGCTCCCATTCTCGTATCCTGTGTGCTTACAAGCAGCTCTTGGGCTTTTGGTTAGTGTTGTTAGTAGCGCTGTGAACACCTCAACTCTTTTGCTGATTTGTGTAAAGTATTCAAACACATCTAAAGCAACATAGACGTGCCTAAGTAGTATATTGAACTATGAACACTGTTCATACTCATTCACTCGTTGTGCTCAGAAATTACGCCAACTACAAGTAGTAGTAGTAGATGTGTGCCTTAGTCAATGTGAAGATTTATTTTGAGGTAGTAACGTAAAAGAAAAAGAAAACACTATACCAAAGCTACAGAAACAAATCAGTGTTGGGGGACAATTGTTGTAATGATCAATGTATCTTATTATTCTCCAAAATAAGTACAGCAAGGATATAAAGTATACAACAATGATATACAGTGAGCAAAATGATTTCAAACTCATGACTTCATGCAAATATAGATGAAGATATCACACAGTCATTCAATCATCATAGAAAGCTGTAATTAAACCATCCTCACTAGCCTGCTGAGTGAGGGAAAACACACCTGTTCATTCATCTGCACCTCTTACAAAACATCTCTGTGTTTAGAGTATGTAAGGGCACTTTGATTACCACCCAGACAGGCGGACTGAAACCATGAACTTTAACACACAAGTCTGGGAATATAGCTGCCTCTGGGAACTGGGCCAACACATAAAGGGGGAAATACCTCTCAGGCTATCCTGCATATAGCATGATCCACAACTGGGCCACATCAGTTCACACTGCCACTCAACACAAAGGCGTTATTCTTTCATCGGATTTCTTATTATGTTTTTCTACCATAATCAATATTAATCCCTCATTACTCAGGCAAGGAAAGATTCATTTAAAAAGTTCTGGTTTATGGGGAGAGTTCACTTTGTGTCCGCTTCTTGTGTGGTCGTTAAACTACCAGCCTGCCTAACAATGAGCATCTGAGCCACTGTGCCAAAGGAAAATGTAAAAAATATTTGCGTATTTCTTCAGAAAGAAAGAAAAACAAGACAAGAAAATCTGTTTGACATATTTTAGATTACCATGTCAGATAAATGTGAAATATTGAATAGAGAGATGAAAAAAGAAAATCCCGTCAGCATTTCGCAAAAACACTTTGTCTTGATTTGTTTGTGGTGTATTGAATCAGACTTATCATGACACGGGTGACCTTGTTTACAAGTTGTTTATGTGTTTATGTAAATTTAAGAGGTCACCATTTATCTCACCCTTGAAGATAACTCTCCATCTTCCACTGAGAAAGTCGTGTGTACGTCTCGTGTATGAACATTTTATGACCCGCCAGGATTGATCTTTGCTCCATGCTGCTCTTTAATCCTCATAACTCAGCATCACGTCATAAAGGTTTGTTTGGAAGCACAAGTCTGATTCACATGTACAGGTCAATATGTAATGATTGCTCAGGTGTTTTATAACTCTTCCAAAATAAACCGTTTCACCTCCAGGGTGGAGAGTTAGACGACCACTGGAGGTGAGTGATCTGTGCGATTTATTGTATTTATGTCACAGTCTTAACACTGCTTTTCACCTTAGTCATACTTCTAACATTCCTCTTTATATTGATATAACACAAGTAACAGAGTTTCAGACAGACAATTGGCAGCCAAATATAGAAATACAAAAAATACATCACAAATAAATCCTTGGGCTATTGATAGACTCAGATAACAGATCTGAGCAGCAAATGTTTGTCAGAATCATCCCTAAACATATCGGGAAGAACATCTACAGCCAGATGTCTCTGCCTCCAAGTCAGTTAACTTCCACTTAAAAGCATCAAACGAGAGACGTTTGTTAAGTTCATTTTGTAATGTGTTCCAATGAAGGGAGCAGAAAATGTTAATGCCTTTTTTCCTAGCTCCTTTCTGACTTTTGGAACAGACAGTCTAAGAAGAGGTCCTGGGATCAAAGATTATAAGCCTCTGTACTCTTCTGAATGATGAAGGTCAGAAGGTATGAAGGAAGCAAACCTAAAAGAATCTTGAAGATAAGAATGCGCCAGTGTTTAAGTCTGCGTAGGGTCAAAGAAGTCCATCAAACACGTTTATACAACAGTGATGAGTAAGGGATTTAAAGTTAGTGATGAACCTCAGAGCTCTGTGCTATAGTGTCCAGATCATGAAAGCTTTGTGAGGAGGCATGCATGTATATAACATCACCATAATCCAGCACAGCCGTCAAAGTGGCAGCAACCAGCCTCTTCTTAGCATCAAACGAGAGGCTTGATTCTAAAGTAGAACCCCAGTTTTAGCTTTAACTTTTTTACCAGCTGCTGTATGTGAGGAGTTCATCTTATTTATATAAAGAATGAATAGGAGCGGCCCTAGGACTGACCCCTGCTAAATAATATTATGATCAAATGTTTTTTCATATCCTAAAATGAATAAATTGTTGTAAGCTGCAGGCTCCAACTCATTGGCTATGTCTTCCATCTCCAGGCTTTACATAACTTATGTATAGTGCCTGTTTGATATATTTTAAGCAAAAAAATACTGTAAAACTACAGTTTAAAACCAACAGGAAGTGGTACTCTAACATTGCTGTGCTGACCATACTGAGGAGCACTCTGACAGCGCCTGTGTTCTATATTTGGTATCTGGGGGCTGGACAGCACTCCCACTGCCTTTTCTGCAATTGCAATGACAATTGACAATTAATTACTGTTATGGATATCATATCATATCGTACTGATGTTTTTTATTTTATTTTTTCTCTCTCCATCCTTGTCACTGATGGACAACCTCTGATTTTGTTTACCATTAAGTTAAGAAGATGCCTACTCGAAAATCAAGCATGTGTTTCAATGCGCCACAACAAAACTGAAGTGAGGTGTAAATTCAAAGCTGTATAGGTCAAACATACTCTCCCATCAGGCTTCAGTATTTTACAGAGGAGTTTTTCTGTCAATTATCTGTGTTTCTCTGAATTTTAGTGATCTAATATTTCGAGTAAGTGTATGAAATACAGAAGTAAACGTCAAAGCAGGTTCTGAGTAGCCCAGGATTGTTACTTCATTATCCAAACACATGGTACTTTGGACAAATTCCACCTCAGATGAAATCAGGTCAGGATTTTCTCCGTCACCAGCAAACCTACTCAGTCAGCAAAAGAACTGGGGGGTAAACAAAGAACCAGTAAATCTGACAAAGACTCCTTTTGTCGTCCTCAATTTCTCCAGGTTGAAATAATGTTCCAATGTCTCTGTTAATACAGGCCCCCTAATAAGGCTGTTTTTGATGCATTGGCTAAATGGTCATTTTGGTTGTTTATTCAGCTGTCTGCCAGGGGTTTTGACTGGCCTATAAGAGATCTATACTAACGTTGGCCTTGAGGTTAACTGATTCTTAAAGCACACAAGAAACCATTTCCACAAATGCATGATCGGTCTTAACAGTCTGCTGCGCTATCAGAGAGCAAAGTGCTGAACAAAGAGCACAGATAAGCCCAAGATAGCAGAAGAAAAGTCATGTATTATTTATTCAGCATCTCCACGTGCGCTGGCTGGCGGGGATGGTCTAAACTCTGCACTCTGATTGGACACACCTTACTCTGTACTCACGCCCTTCAAAGTCCTCATCCATGGGGGGAGGAGCCTGAGCTGCATTAACATCCATGATTGGCCCAGAATAAGAAAACGTACAGCTTTATCTCCGCGGGTTCGAGAGGCAGGTCGTTTGTATTATAAATACAGCCTCCAGCCGAACGAAATGAGACCGGATCGTTCAGCGCTCCATGCACATCACTGCGAGAAGGATGCTGCAGCAAGCTCTCAGAGTATCCGGCCGAAGCGCCTTTCCCCTGGTCAAGTGGATGGAGAGGTGGGCTGAGAGCACCACAGCCACCGAGGGGGTCAAAGCTAAGGGGCAGGCGGTGAAGACGCTCGCCGAGATGCCCGGACCATCTCTCCTCAGCTTCGTCTGGGACGTGTTCGCCAGAAGGGGGTTGTCACGGCTGCACGAGCTACAGGTAGACAAGGATGAGACTTCAAAACGTCATGATAGTATAAATATATTTAGCTTTTTCCCCTTCTAATAAAAATCTTATGTGAGTCGAACAGACGATCAATTAAATATTGATGCTCGTGAATACGAGCATCTGATAACACAAGCCTGTGATAACTCTCATAACAGTTCTATAACATGTTAAAGTTAGAACAGTTCAGATTTTTTAGATTACTTTATTTTACTAACTTAAAAGTTCAAATAAAAGTTTCCCTCTCTATCCCACTTCTTCTGCCCAGCTGTTGACCAATGAGTTTGGTTCTCCTCCAGGTTTCTGTCTGTTATCAGAAAGATCTTACTTGTCACTGTTTTTGAGTGCTTGCTCATTTGTGAATGAGTCTGTTAATAATATTAAAGAATACAGTTACAGCTATTTGTATCATGAGATAATTCTGCTATAATCTGGTCTAAAATGTGATTTAAAATGGATTGATTCTGTTAGTAGGCTATTTTGGTTTGCAAAATGTAAAACTGTTCCTGTAAAATGATACATATCCACTATAAAGGATAATAAAAATCATAACCATCCTCATGTCTTCAAGCAGAGTGCATCCAGACTTGATGAAAGTCCTCTATAGCTTGACGGTTTTTTTCCTTGAAGTAAATGTTGTTTCTTTTATGTCCCAGCTGGAAGGATTGCAACGGTATGGATCCATGTGGAAGGCGAGATTTGGCCCCATCCTGACTGTTCATGTTGCTGATCCAGAACTCATAGAGCAGGTCCTGAGGCAGGAGGATAAATACCCAATGCGTTCTAACCTCTCCTCCTGGAAGGACTACAGGAAGCTCAGAGGACACCACTATGGACTCCTAACGTCGTGAGTGTCATTCTGCTATCACAGCATTTCTTCATTTTGTATTTTGGTTGTTCTCTTCAATTTAACATGCAGCTTTAATGATGCAATGTTAACTTCTTTAGTTAAGTATAAATCGTTGAAGCAGTACAACTGATATCACTCTAACATAAGTATTTTCCTTTTTTTCTCTTTGTGTATGTTGCTAGTGAGGGGCAGGAGTGGCAGGAAGTGAGAAGTCTCTTAGGGAAGCACATGCTGCGGCTGAAGGCTGTCGAGGCGTATGATGAGACTCTGAACAGCGTGGTCACTGACCTCAGCAGCAAACTCAAGCTTACAATGAGGTCTCAAGGCATCGTCACTGACATCGCTCAAGAGTTCTACCGCTTCGGCCTGGAGGGTAAGATTTCAGGTGTAGTCTGATGAGCAGAAGTGTCATGTAGCCGCACACGAATGTAACACATATCAACATTAATTAGAGCCAGGATCATGCAGGAGGCGATGCTATGCAATAGTAGTGTCATTTTAAACAGAAAGATGCCTGTCAGTGCAAGCAGAAGCTTTGAGATTCTTAATGTATGTAGAAGTAGCATTTCTGCATCCAAAAGTACCACCATATAAATTAAAGTCCTGTTATCTTTACTAGGAAATGTAATAATAATATGATTAATACATTTCATTTGAAACAGACCTGCTGAAAAGTGATGAGATATTACTCATAAAGTGAAATAAAAGTTTTGATCAAACAGGCAAAATAACTGGCCGTATCAAAAGTCTGAGGGTTTTTTTATTGAATGATTACATTTTTTGGCAAAAATGTTAAGCCTGTAGACACAATTTTTGATTAAAATCAAGAATTAAAGGCTGAAATGTTCAGCTTTAAATACAATTAAACTACTAAAACAATTGGATAAAACTATGGTCTATGTCAAGAACCAAAGTGTACACAGTTAAAACAGCTTGCTCTAAGATTTAAGTTTTTTGGAATAAATGCCAATAAAACAGTTTATATAGTTAACTCAAAGTGTCGACTAAGCTGAAAAAGTCAGGTAACAGTAGAGTATGAAAAGGTAAAAATTAGTTTTAAGTAGGCTAACGATTAGTCGACATAGTGAGCAAATAGTAATGAATAAACAAATTAATAGTTCACCTCATGTGGTAAATAAACCATTGATTAAGTCCTTACTTTTCTTCAAGTCTCTACTTTTCTTCATGGTTAAAGTGTTTTCAGTTATTAGACTTCATTTTAAAAATGACCTTTAAAGGAAAATTACCAGAGGAGGTGCCTTCCATAATGAAAGTGTAAAATATATATACAGTAGTTCCTTTACAATGATGCCTGAACAGTTGTTATTGTAAGAAGAGAGAGAGAGAGAGGGGTTCATTCATTTTCCTCCCCTATATTTCCCCAGACTAAACACAGTTTCAATCCAGTGACTGTGTGGTCACATGCACTGTTTTTTTTTTTTAACAGAAACTCTACCACAGTTAAAACGATTGTATTGTTGAGTCGAGGCTGGGCTGTGACTGCACTGCTGGCTTTGACATATACTTGTCATCAAACACACTTAACTGAACATATGATTTGAAAAAACTAAATCTTTGGACCAGCTCGACTTATTACTTAATGTATCGTATATGCAAAGAGTTTAGAACTTGTTTTTATAACACAGGTAAATGCTCGTTTAGCTGTGAAGCAGTGAAATAATTCTAACAAGCTACCAGTTATTTCATCTCCACCCAGTTAAATAGCGTTCCAAAGTAAAGTTGTGTTTTTCTGTCAGTCTCCATGCTATTTGTTTCTAACCACCAAATTTCGTTTTATCCTGACAGGTATCTCCTCATTGTTGTTTGAATCCAGAATCGGTTGCCTGGACAAGGTTGTTCCTGAAGAGACAGAGCGTTTTATCCAGTCAATTAACACCATGTTTGGGAAGACGCTTCTCACTATGGCCATGCCCAGCTGGTTGCACCAGTGGTTTCCAAAACCCTGGAACGTCTTTTGTCAGTGCTGGGACTACATGTTTGACTTTGGTAGGTGAAATTTCTTTGTGTCTAAAAGGTTTTGAAAATCGAGCCTTCTCAGTAATTAGATAGTGATCATTTTCTCAAACATTATGTTTAATAGACATTATATTGGAAAAGTAAGAACGTGAAGATAACAGGAGATACTATAAAAATCTGTAAAGAAGGATCACATTTTACCCTTTGAAAAGACTGAAACAGATATTATAGGTGAACATCTTTCTAAGCTCAAGCTTTCTAAATGCAAGCTCGTAAAAAACCCCCCCCAAAAAACATGGAGGTTGAACATATTGTATGGCTTCCATACTTCATGTAATTATTTTTAATCAGCCCATACTGATTTGACCTTTTGGTTTCAACTCAACACTGGTGTATCATCCCACTGACTCTGGCAGTACAGGAAGACTTATCCTGATCTGAGACGTTGATATAGAACATGTTTAAAATAATCACGCTGGTGCAAACTGGAACAGGAAGCAGGAGATTAAAGTATTTAACCCTCACGCACTACAAGATCATCTGCCAGCAAGTCATGATGATTAAACTGAGGTTAAAATCAGACTTAGTAAAGTGTTTTTAAACCCAGAAATCAGAAGCGAGTAAGGAAGTCTAGTTTCTTTTCATCAGGAAATTAATGCATGGTTAAAAATACCTAATAAGATGAATTATTAAATGTCAAACCAATTGCAAAGCTACTCCAGCTCAGGTCTGGACTGAAGCATCCATGTTGTGTACCCTCAGTGCCTTAACAGCCTCAAATCTCTCTTCCTCCAGCGAAAGGTCACATCGACCAGCGTCTGCAGGCTGAAGCAGAGAAGCTCAGTCGCGGGGAGAAGGTGGAGGGACGCTATCTCACCTACTATTTATCTCAGGCTGGGCTGCCCATGAAGACCATCTACAGCAATGTCACAGAGCTTCTCCTGGCAGGCGTTGACACGGTAACTATCAGAAGGATCTGTCCTCAATCTAATTCAATACAAAAAACTTTATTTGTCCCTGGGTGGCAATTCAAAGGTACACAGAGTAGTAAAAGAACGACAGTGCAGGTAGACTTAAATTTAACCAAAGATAGAATAAGAATAAAGTGTCAAAATGTAAGTACAAAGTCAAAATACAAAATTATAACGTTCAAATACAGAAAAAAAGGTATAAGTGCAAGATGTAAACAGAACTATAGTGCAGTAAACAGGAAATAAATATATATAAATAAATATATATACATTTATTTTTTATATTGAGCTATGTGCATATATATATATTTATTTATTTATATTTATATATATTTATTTATTTATTCATTTCCTATTTACTGCACTATCCTTCAGATTAATCAACCTTGATGTGTCAATTTATTTGTAAATTTGCCTTTTCAGATCTCCAGCACCCTGTCCTGGTCGCTGTATGAGCTGTCACGTCACTCTGAGATGCAGGCCTTACTACGGGACGAGGTGTTGAGCGTGATGGGAGGTAGAAAAATACCCTTAGCAGCAGATGTGGCCCGCATGCCTCTCCTTAAGGCCACAGTAAAAGAAGTTCTCAGGTATTAAACTCTTTACTGTGTCTGTATCTTTCTAAGACTCATCTAGTTTTGTATCTGCAGAGTTAATTTTTACTAACATTGTTTCACTTGTGTTTTTCAGGCTGTACCCTGTCATTCCTGCCAATGCAAGAGTCATCACAGAGAAAGACATCATAGTTGGAGGATACCGCATACCTAAAAATGTGAGTGTTTTGATCAAATTAGACCAATTAAAAATCACGCTAGATAAAGGCAGCGTGACAGTTGGCTAAATCTGAATGCTATGTAGTGTCGGATAGACTAGCGGTTGTTTCACACAGCTCATTTTTTGTGAGCTATTGTCCTACAAGCACATGACCCAGTTTCGACCCTGACCTAGGCTCCATGCCATTTAACCCCCATTACTGTTTGACTGCTAGTTGTTCTTGGGATTGGGAAGAGTGGGGTCACTTGTTTCAGCTCACAGGACTGTACTATGTGTACTATGTTATGTCTTGGTTCCCATAAACTAGGGACATGACACCTACTTTATCCAATGTCCTATCAATGAACGCATAAAGCCCCCCCCCCCCCGCCAAAAAAAAAAAAAAAAAGAAGAATATGCTTACATTTGATCTCTTTGAAATGTGTCACATACTTTATCTGATTGTTAAAATCTCTGTGCAGACTCTTATCACCATTTGCCAATATGCCACGTCACGGGATCCGGCAGTGTTCAAAAATCCGGATAAGTTCCAGCCTCACCGATGGCTGAACAAGGACAGTACCTATCACCCATATGCCTCTTTGCCATTCGGAGTGGGAAAACGAAGCTGCATAGGTCGACGTATTGCTGAGCTGGAGCTCTACCTCGCTCTTGCCAGGGTGAGTGAGCTTGAAATGTTTCATTAAATTTCAGTACATATCAACTTGTTTGTAGCTGCGATAAGTGAATAGAATAGTGAATAGTGAACCAAAGAAGAAGGCAAATCAGCAAATCAGCTTTTCCCACAAATCCCTTTCTTCATTTCCTCCAGGAATAATGAAAGAAACTAAAAGAAGGAGGATTTTTTTAAGCTGTCCAGTTATTTAAATCAGGGATTTTAGTAAAGAGTCACTTCTCTGCACTTAGCACCTGAAGAACACTTTATTTTGTCCCATTTCCTTGCAGTATTAATCCTTTTTTTTCTCTGTTTTTGGTTACAACAGATCCTCTTAGAGTTCGAAGTGAAGCCAGACCCTGCAGGGATTTCCGTGAAGCCCATGACACGGACGCTTCTAGTTCCTAAAAATGTCATTAGCCTCCAGTTTATTGAACGATGACCTATTCTTCTTCGCCGATCTGTTCTGAGTATGTGAGCCTCTCTGCAGCACCAGCAGACAGAGTTATCAAAGACACTGTGTGGCTGTTTGCAGACAGCGGATCAAGTTCAAGAGCAGACCTTTTACCTTTCACACTGTTGGGGGCCAAAAACGCTCCGTGTGTCACCCAGCATGCCAAGGCTGGTGGAGAAAGACAAATTGGTCAAAAAAGTTGAGCTTTGACAACTCAATACTGAGGCTGGAGCGAACCTGTGAAATTCCTCAGTACTTTTCAACAGACAATCTTAAAAATAATGTTGCTATTGAAATGTTGAATATTATGATATTTGTAAGCTCATTTGAAGCTCATTGTTCTGAATCTGGAAAGCCCTTTCCCCCTACACCAGATTAGAAACTTTGATCTTCTGCACTCTTAGCTCAGCAATATGAGCAATTTCCTTTGTCCTTTTCATTTGAATATTTCCTTTCAAGAGCATTACTGTAAATGTTATCTTAATATCTTAAGATGCACATGACATTTGTCTTTAAGTCAAGATAAAAGTAAGTCAGAGTATTAGAAGAATCTCAGGCTGGAACATGGACATAGGCTTTTTTTTTAATCTCCAGCTCATACTGAGCCACTGTAAGAGATTTATATGATGTTCACTTTAGTTATGAAGTTCTATTTTTGAGTTTCTTATGGTGAGGTAATGTTTACTGATTGTCTCTTTATAAAAGGCAGCTCTTGAAGTAATTTCTGTGTGGGAATACATTTAAATCCTGTTTCCATCTTAAAATCTGTTTGTCTGTTTCAGTAAAGCAATGCAAGTTTGTCCTTATTTTTTACACTTCTAAACCTACTGTAGTGTCATTCCATTTTTAAATGTAAAAAGCTTCAGTACCTGAACTTTGTATTTATTATAATTTAAAATATTTTGAAATTGTTACTGTAAATGTCATTAAAATGTTCAAGTTAAACTTGTTCCTGCCTTTTGTTGATTTTTTTTGTTGCCAAAAACAATTCCATTTACATCAAATAATGTCCCACTTTTTACGTGTTAATGTGATGCCCACGTGTATGTTTAAGAAATGAGATCCCCTCTTTCACAATTCTCTGTTTACTTAAAAATGACATACTATCATCTGCAAATTTACAGTTTGACATAACCATATGGACTCTTACAGAGCAGCATCTGAAGGTCACTAGTTTGGAGAAAATCCCTCCATTGCTGTGTACATCCCGTCTCCATCAGAAGAAACAATGATGTTTCCCTTTAAACTTCAGATCCCTCAATAAAAAAAAGAGCTCTTGACTTTAAGCTCATTCATGGTGTAACAGTAGGTCTAAAAACTACTATTCAAATTATGATCCTGTTATACAGGCTTCACTCTATGTTCAATATTTATTAAATATAGAGTGAAGCTGAGGCCTATTTATGATCATTGTTTTTACTGTGTAGAAATAGACAATTGCAGAACAACAGCTAACGTTTAGACAACTACTTTTGAAATCCCTGATAGGAAGAGAAGAAGCTGTGGCTCAGTAAATGAACAAAAAGACACTAAACCAATACTGTACATCAGGTCTAAAGACCTCAATTTTGGGCGAGTTATGTTATGATGTGAGATTGTTACACATCACAAGAACTCACATCACAACTGTATCTGAAAGTCACATTTATCTGTAATTAATTGTGTTTAAAATGTAATAAGGTGAAATTAATTTGTCATACAGAAAAACTCCATTTGTTGTTTTCATATTTTTTGAAAAGATTTGAAGATTATTATGTTTTGATTTTTGTTTAGACGTGACAATGATTGACTACCTGTAAAACCTGCAAGTTCTCCTCAATTGGAACCTAAACATAACGACTTGAAAGTTGTTTCAGACAGGAAATCTCGCAAAACCTCACGAGATTAAACGTGATTCCAGAGTAAACAAACATGACGGGCGAAGAGGATGCGGTTTTGATCGTTAGTGCTGTGTTTTTATGCGACAAAACACGTTTTAAAAAGAAAAGGCGTTGGTCAAAGGAGTGGAGACAACGGGAGCGTGGACTGTACGTGCTCCATGATGATATGGCGGTGAGTAGTTGTTTTTTTCTCATAGAAATGTCGTTACGTACAACCCTGATTGTTTACCATTGAAATAAACGTTCATAAACGTTTTTACATTCATAAGATACATACCTCTGCAGGCAAGATTCCCTGGCAGGACAACTACATATAGGCTTTGGCATGTTAAAGCCTCTTAAAGCTGACGTAACGTTTTTTTTTATAGCATTTAATATGTTGTTTACACATTCAATACATTTCTGGAAATTAAAAAATAATTAGAAATTGAAATGTAATGGATAAACTTTTAATATTCCAAGATTTAGAATATTTTATATACACACCTTTTGTTTGTGCTTCTTTGTTTATTTTAGTGTTCAAATTTATATTGTATTTATATTTTGATATTTGATTTACCTGAAATTCCCTGTGCAAAAAATTAAACTTTCTCCATGTCCAAATGCTCTTGCATCTTCATATTTGAATGAAATACTTGTGTTGCTTTTTCTACTTGTATTATTTTTATGAAATTCCATATTTCAATCCTGAAGCCATCTATCCAGTTGGATAGAGGTCAACTTTGAAAACATGAAAAACAGTCTGTGGGATCAAATAAATAACTTTATTATTCACTTCAGGATACAAGCAATCTTTACTCCTATATATAACAAAAGTTCAATTAAAACGAAGACATCAAAAAAGAATGCAACTGAAGATGCACTTGAAAATAACCACAAAACAGGTAGTTGAGTCTGACAATCTCCCCCTGTATGTATTCACTCGTCTTCTAACATTCTCCTGTAGTTATGTATGTAGTGATATGGCTCTTGTTGAATTGTGTGTGTGAGTAGAGGGGTTGGTTGTGTGTTTGGCATATGTACAGAGGAGGGTACAGGGTAAATAGGTGGCACCTGTGCATCATTCTCCTGAGCCTCATATAAATCGTTCATGATTTTTCTCTTTATTCTTGTCTTTAGCACAGCGTTTTTAATTGACCTCAACTCCTCAGCTACTTGTTGTCCAAAGTGGCTGTCACTATCTTTGCTTCTTCCAGCGTTAAAAGCTGTTGACATCTGCTGTAAAATTTTCAGTTTTTCGATTTCAATTACATCATTAGATTGGCTTTTCTTAAGCTTTTTCGCAGGTGGTACATGAGCTACAGGAGGGGAAGGGTCGTCATCATTTTGTAGAAAAAATGTATCCTCAGCAGATGTTTCCTCAGAGGCCGGAGAGAGGTCATCATCTACATCACTCAGGAGGTCCCTCTCAGCAGCCAGAGCATCTTTAATTGTTTGAGGCAGCTATAAAAGTTATAAAAAATATTAATGGATATTTAGACAACACTTAAATATTGATAAGAAGTCTACAATCAGGATACATACACTGCTTTCAGTTGGACGTTGGGTGACATGCTTCTTCAGAAACATCAATGTCTTCATGAGCCACCTTTGTTTGCTTGTTAGTGGCTTTTGCAAACTCCCACTGGGTTTACTTTTTAGAAGCTTGCTGTACTGGGTCCTCAAAGTTGTGGCCCGTGTCTTTACTTCTTCCACTGTCATTAACAATAACAAGACATTTACATGAATGACCGTTATCATCAAGTTAACGGTTGGTAGTGTAGAAGCAGCAATTTCTGTCCAACTCCTCTCCTTGTCCTGTCGGTTATGATACTCTTTGCATGAAACATTGTATAAACATTCATGATGTTGCCATAGGTCGACGAGTTGGTCCTCCATCTCCGATGTCCACCGGACTTTCTGTTGCGCCATCATGACAGCTGTTTTTTTTTATGCTCCCGGAGTTTCCTCGCCTCTACGTCACCTCGCTTTCTGATTGGCTACACATCAACCGTCAACAGGCTCGTGCTAGTTTTCTCCTCGGGGGACACCACACATGATGAGAGATCGGGCCAAAACAAAAATCGGCGTAATTATCCTGCCGTGTGAACCAGGCTTTAGATAGATAAAGCCTGGTTCACACGGCAGGATAATTACGCCGATTTTGGCTCCGATTCTCTCCTTCCGATAATCTTAAGGACGCCCCGATCATCATAAGATAATCTTATAAGATCATCCTGCCGTGTGTGGTGGGTTCAGACCGCTCTCGTCTGGTCGGAAGAATGTCGGGACCGCTCCGATCTCAAATCGGGGATATTCAACATGTTGGATTGTTTTGGCCCGATCTCTCATCATGTGTGGTGTCACCTGAGGAGAAAACTAGCACGAGCCTGTTGAATGTGACGCATAGCCAATCAGAAAGCGAGGTGACGTAGTAGCGAAAACACCAGTAGAAAAACAACAACTACTCACCTCCATATCATCATGTAGCAAGTACAGCTCATGCTCCCGTTGTCTCCGCTCCTTTGACCGACGCCTCTTTTTAAAACATGTTTTTCAGATAAAAAACAGCACAAAGGATCCCTGTTACATCCTTACTACATGCCGAGGGAATTCTCTCACGTGATCGTGCTCTGTGTTTACATACCTCCCCGGGCACACGCCGAAACTGCGTGTGACGTCATCCACGCGACCACCTCAAGATTACAAACGCTGCACCCGGATGCTTTCATCGCCATCTCAGGGGACTTTAACCATGTTACTTTGAACTCCACACTACCGGACTTTCACCAGTTTGTAAGCTGTCCCACCAGGAAGAACAGGACAATAGACCTCCTGTATGCAAACGTGAAGGACGCCTACACTGCCACCCCGTTACCACCTCTGGGTAAGTCCGACCACAACCTGGTCCTACTAAAGCCACAGTACAAAACTATGATCCAGAGACAACCGATAACCACACGCACCTTCAGAAAGTGGTCTCCTGAGGCAGAGGAGGCCCTCAGAGACTGTTTTGAGACCACTGACTGGAGTGCCCTACAAGAGACCCATGGTGATGACATTGAGGGGGTCACACACTGCACAACTGACTACATGAACTTCTGTATGGACGTTGTGGTTCCCACTAAAACTGTGCGCTGCTTCCCGAATAACAAGCCCTGGATCACCAGCGATGTCAAGGAGATCCTTAACAGGAAGAAAAGGGCATTCAAGGAGGGAGACCAGGCAGAGCTGAAGCGGGTGCAGGGGGAACTCAAGGTCAGACTCCGAGAGGCAAAGGAGGAGTACAGAAGGAAGGTAGAACAGAAGCTGCAGCAGAACAGCATGAGAGAGGTCTGGGAGGGCATGGAGACCATCACAGGCTGCAAAAAGAAAAACAACAACGCAGAAGACGGGGACCCCGAGAGAGCAAACCAGCTCAACTTGTTTTTTAACAGGTTCGACAGCCCCGTCGCTGCAGCCAGTGCCTGTCCCCCCAGCACCCCTCTACACACCCCCTCCCCCCCTCTACACACCCCCTCCCCCCCTCTCACTCCTCCCCCCCCAGCACCCCTCTACACACCCCCTCCCCCCCTCTCACTCCCCCCAACACCTCCACCAGAACAGATACAACCTCCAGTGACAATCCATCCCCCCTCCCCCCCACCATCACCAGAGACCAGGTGAGCAAGGAGCTGAAGAGACTCCGCCCCAGGAAGGCAGCAGGCCCAGACAAGGTGTGTCCCAGGATGCTAAAGGCCTGCTCTGCTGAGCTGGGGGAGCCACTTCAGCACATCTTCAACATGAGCCTGCGGCTCGGGAAGGTTCCTGTGCTCTGGAAGACCTCGTGCCTCACCCCTGTCCCCAAGAAGAAGAACCCCAGTGAGCCAGGCGACTTCAGACCAATCGCTCTGACATCCCACGTTATGAAGACCTTCGAACGGCTGCTGCTCCAACACCTCAGACCCCAGGTACAACACGCACAGGATCCCCTGCAGTTTGCATACCAGGCAAAGGTGGGCGTGGACGATGCCATCCTCTATCTTCTACACAGGGCTTACTCTCATCTGGACAAAGGGAGCAGCGTGATGAGAATCATGTTCTTTGATTTCTCAAGCGCTTTCGACACCATCCATCCCCTCCTACTGAGAGACAAGCTGACCGAGATGAGGGTGGACTCGCACCTGGTGAGGTGGATCACGGACTACCTCACAGAGAGACCACAGTACGTCAGACTGAAGGACTGCACATCTGACACTGTGGTCAGCAGCACCGGAGCACCACAGGGGACCGTGCTCTCCCCCGTCCTGTTCACCCTGTACACCTCGGACTTCCAGTATAACTCTGAGCTCTGCCACATGCAGAAATACTCGGACGACACTGCGATAGTTGCTTGTGTCAGGGATGGACAGGACGAGGAGTACAGGAGCCTGATCGAGGACTTTGTGACATGGTGCAGTGCCAACCATCTGCAGCTAAACACCTCCAAGACCAAGGAGATGGTGGTGGACTTCCGAAGGAAGAAACCACATCTTGAACCTGTTTCCATCGGCGGGGTCGACGTGGAGGTGGTCAGGACCTACGGGTACCTGGGGCTGCAGCTGGATGACAAGCTGGACTGGTCGCCTAACATGGACACTACCTGCAGGAAGGGACAGAGCCGTCTGTACTTCCTGAGAAGGCTGGGGTCCTTCAACATCTGCAAAAAGCTGCTGCAGATGTTCTACCAGTCTGTGGTGTCCAGCGTCCTCTTCTACGCAGTGGTGTGCTGGGGAGGAAGCTGCAAGAAGAGGGACGCAGCACGCCTGGACAGACTGGTGAGGAGGGCCGGCTCTGTGGTGGGTACAGAGCTGGACTCACTGGTGACAGTGGTAGAGAGGAGGTCTCTGGACAAAATGCTCTCCATCATGGACAACACACACCACCCTCTGCACAGCACCTTCACCGGGCAGAGGAGCATGTTCAGCGAAAGACTGCTGTCACAGTCGTGCTCCACGGACAGACTCAAGAACTCTTTCGTCCCCCTGGCCATAAGACTGTATAACACTTCACTGTCACAGCAGGGAAGAAGCGCACGGTGATCCCTGGACTCTTTTTTCACTTTTTTCTCATTCCTCATCTGCACTGCTGACCTCAGAGTCAGCCTCCAGTTGGACACTTTAATGCATATTGATAGTCACCTTACTGAGCACTGGTCACTTTAAAGATAATCACCCTAATCATGTCTGGTTTCATCCTACTGTTGTGTTTAGCTACATCTGTAAGGGTTGACATGATCACCCTAATTAGGTCAAGTTTCACTCTATTGTCTTCAACACTTAATGCTAATCTGCCCCTCAATAGTTGGGTACTTAACGATAATCACCCTAACCACTCCTGGTTTCAGGTTATTGTCTAGGACACTTAATGCAAATCACTGCTCCTTTAAGTTGGTGAGCCAATTTACATTCCTGCATTGACTGTTTAACGACTGTACTCACACCTCTGGCACTACCTCAAACACCTCTGTACATGCACATGTAACTAGTTTCTAAAGGTCAGCACTTTGTTTCTAAGGCTCTTTAACTGTTTACAGGTCTCTTTTAACCAACACATGTTTTTCTCTCCTCACAGGTTATGTACATTATGCTATATTAGTTTTAAGTCTAACTGCTAATGCTAACTGCACAGGTTTAACATATAATTATGTTTATTCTTAGTCACATAGGGGCTGCTATATCTTGTTTGGGGGATTTTGTATACAGAGGGGAGGGGGGACAGCGGGTGTGTATTGTAACTAATGTCTTGTGTCCTGCCTGTCTGTATACTGCTACTGGATGCCTTGAATTTCCCTCGGGATCAATAAAGTATCTATCTATCTATCTATTTATCTATCCTCTTCGTCCGTTTGTTGACTCTGGAGTCACGTTTGATCTCGAGAGGTTTTGCGAGATTTCCCGTCTGATCGGGACGTTCACGAATCGGTTGGTGCGTGGTGTGTTGATGTTGCCGTGTGGCCGCACACCACAGACTGTACGACCAAAACTGTAATACCTCCGATTATTTATCGCCGTGTGTGTGGTCTCTCAAGTTTGGGAAATCGGCCGACAATTTTAAAATCCTGCCGTGTGAACCAGCCTTAAAGTAATATGGACTGTAGTCAATTTATTGGATCAAACATTTTGTTAAAGAATTACATTTTTTATTCCCAGTCGGAGAATGTAAAGAGTGATAATGCCAATAAATACACGTATCTTGGTGCATTCAAGTTGTGTATTTGAATGAAGTCACTTAGAATTAAAAGTGTCAACTGGATCAGCAAACCGTTTTCAAACAATCTCATAAGACATATTTCAATCGTACAATATCATCATAATCAAACAAGAACTAAATATGTCATAACCTTCTAAATTTTGAATGACATATATCCATCCAATTACTTCTTGTCAGATTTATCTTTAATAATAACTTGAATGGATTTTGTGAGAGGGATAATGAGGAATTTTGACTTGTAGAGCTAGTTGTATTCCCATTATAATTTTGCACCATTTCAGGCGTCTCCTGGATGCTTTATGGAGGATAAAAGTTTAGTTTATTTCTTAATTAATAATTTGACTTTGTAGGGAAACATTTCATTCATAAGCTAGATGTAAACACTTGAAAATGAAACCCCACATCAATGGAAGAATGAACTCAAATCTCTTTAAAATAACTATAAATAGGCTAACTAAACCCACTGACTGTCTTAATGGATTGTTTTTTTGTGAAATACTTGTTTTGAGACTCTAATACATTAGTCAGTTTTTGTCAGTCGTAATGTTAACCTCTAAAAGTGTGCTTTTATGTGTATCTAAATATTGTAAAAAAATAAATAAAATAGAGAGTAAGAAAACGCCAGTCCTGCACTCCGCTTCAGTAGGGGGCAGTAATGCACCGTCAAGCTATTTCACAGGAGCGCTGAAACCTAGCAGGAAAAACAAACAGTAGCATAGCAGCTAATACCAACAAACAAGTCAAATTCATGTAGCCAGTTAGCCATGTAGCTAGCTAACGAAGTGTTAATAAAAGCCATAAAGTTGACGGTACAGACACCAGCTGGAGGTTCAAACAAAGAAACGAAGTAAAACAGCGAGGAAATGTGAGTCACGAGGCGGTGTAGCTTCTTAGCTCGCTAGTTAACTCGCGCTCGTAGCAACGTTGTGACAGCTAAGCTAATGCTAAGTATCATGTGTAGAAGCGTTATTTTGATCAAATTAGGTTAGTTAACAACGCAGGCTGTTGTTAAAATTTGACCATGTTTACTGTCGTACTTGCTGCGACTGTTAATGTCACACTTGATATGTTATTTTGATGAGGACGTGTAGTCATTTGGCTTACACGACATGTAAACAAAGACACGAATAAGTGCCCTGAGTCCAGTAACTTTATACATCAGCCTTTGCAAACATCAGTCACTTTATACATGAGCATTTTAAAACATCAGCTTCACTACTTTATGATAAGAGTCGCATCGTGAACAAAGTCAATCCCAGGTTGATGCATGGTGATAACTTTATTGTATATATTATTAACTTTAAATGTCTATTGTTATTACTCATTGGTGTTGAGATATAATTACTGTGTAAACATGACCTGATTTGTTTACTGTGTAAAAATGACCTGAGTACGTAGTTGTTTTAAAGAGGAACAGTCTGGTCCTAGTTTATTTATTGAGTGAACTAGGACACATTAAAAGTGTCTGTCAAAGGAAGAAGCAATACATGTCACAGACTTTTTACTTATCTCAAAACTCCTGAAACATTTTCAGCCTGCTTTCATTTTAAAGATGAGTAACGGTACATTTTTCTTTGATGTATTTCATAATGTGACCCAACAGATGCAAGCTGGTGACCCTGTCGTTGGTGCAGTAGCTGGTGGCCAGAGCCGGTCAGAGGATGAAGAGCCTCTCGGAGTAAAAGATGTAAAAAGGACAGCAACTCAGGCATTTGGCGGTGGAGTTCCCAAGCGCAGGAGTTCCTCAAGGTTTGACTTCTATTCTGCATTTGTAAACAGATGTGTGGTTTCTAATGTTGCAAAAAAAACCTCAACAATGACAAGTTTTGTTGTACTGAATATCACCAAATATTTAAAAATCGCTGTTTGCATTTCTGCACAAAAATTATGTATAGGTCAATAAAGAGGAAGAAGTTTGACGATGAGCTGGTTGAAAGCAGTCTTGTGAAGTCGTCCAGTCGAGTCAAAGGTCCTCCTGTCATAGAGCCTGTCCGCTGTTCAGGCAGTGAACCTTCATCCAGCGAGAAAAAAAAGGTAAAACACAACCACACTTTTTGATGATTGATTTCATGGTAAAGATGATGCATTAACATGTGGGATATTTTTTTTATACTTTTATGCAAATCTATAAGGTGACTAAGTCAGGAACAGCTCTCACACCACCTTTGACTATGGTCATGAACCCTGCACCAATCACTAAAAGAGTAAAGAAGAGCAAGCAACCCCTTCATATAACTAAAGACCTGGGACGATGGAAACCCACTGACGACCTGCTACTGATTAATGCAGTGTTGCAGGTAAGCGTTAAATTGCTTGGATCATTACCTGAACGGAGCAATCAACAGTTAATGGTACTGATTTATTCGTGTGACACTGTAATTGTGTGATTGAATGAGTCTGTCCTTGTCTCCAGACCACAGACCTCACCTCTGTTCATCTGGGAGTCAAGTTCAGCTGTCGTTTCACATTACGGGAAATCAAAGAGAGATGGTATTCTCTCCTCTACGATCCTGTTATCTCAAAGTATGAAACTTACCCAGCAGCAGCTGACCTTCCCTACCATTTCTGTGCATCAGCTAGCTGTCAAAAAGGTCATTTAATTCTCTCTGTTATCTCTCGGTTTAGGTTGGCGTGGCAGGCCATGCGTCAGCTTCACCCGGAAGCCATTGCAGCAATCCAAAGCAAAGCTCTCTTCAGCCAGGCTGAGGAGGCGCTGCTGGCGAAGATTGGTTCTGTAAGTGAGATTTCTGTAAGATGGGATATCTATGGATTTATGCAGAATTCCTGATTTACAAGAACTTGAATAGGGATGACAGTGTTGCCCACACACAGGTTTTAGTTGTGACTTATGTTGATATATTTTAAGAATGCCTGAGTTTACTAGCTGAACACCATCATAGATTGATAAAGTAGCAGACAATCTTCCCTTTCTCTCCCTCTCGTGTTAGTGTTGCATGTAGCATCTGTATGCTCTGCACGACAGGTGAAACGAGAATTTGTTGCTTTGCCAATCACATCTCTGATTTACTTTAAAAGATATTTTCTCAGAATATAACATAATCGGATTAGTTACATTTTGAATCATCTGTATTTTTGTTCATCCAGCTCGTTCTGGTATAGTTCTAAAATGTGCAACGACTGTATATTTATAAGTGCTTTATGTGTTTTGTTGTCATTGAACAGACCAGTCAGCCCAAACTGGATGTGTTCCAGGAGCTTCTGAGCAAACACCCCTGTGTCTTTCACCCGTCTCGCAGCCCCAAGAGCCTGCTGGTGCACTGGCAGCTGCTAAAGCAATACTACTTGTTGGACGACCAGAGTGGTAGGTTGAGTTCCACGGTTGTTCAGTTATTACTCCAGTGCATTTGGTAAATAGGTTTTGCTGGGATTTTTTTTCACTCAGATTCAATCAGCACCAAATCTGTTTTTTTGTTCGCTGACTGGTGATGCCTGTCCAGACTGTTGTACCGCAAACAGTCACGGCGGTGTCTTGGCGTCAATGGAGTCACACTGCAACTGTCGTCAGGCATTCAAGCCGAAGCGGTGGAGTCTGTTGTGAATGGTTTGTCTGGAAACCCTGGTACCCCTCACTTCTCGTAAACAGGCCTGCAGCTGTGTGGCTGTAGCATAGCGCTGTGTGAGAGCAGAGGTCCTTATGTACTGGTCATCATTGCGGTCCATCACTCCTGGGTCTGTCATGGACACTGCCAGTAGTTCCTGACTGCCATTATTAGCTAGAGCGTTCATGGAGGCTGGAGATTTGGAGTTTATAGTGACAAGAACTTTACTCCATACGACAGCAGCATTCACCCATCTTGGTCTGTTGCCAGCCACTGTTTACCGAAATCTATGACACTGAAAGTTGTGTACAACAGGTATTTGAATAGTCATATACTGTAATAGAATTTATGTAATTCCTCAGTTGAATAAGGACCTTAACCTTTTTTAAAAAAGTTTCTAGAAACAGTACCTGTTGTGTTTGTTATCGTAAACGTTCTTTTGGTTGTGTGTTGCAGTCCAGCCTCTCCCTAAAGGTGATCAGGTCCTCAACTTCTCCGATGCAGAGCAGATGGTCGATGATGTTAAACTAAAGTAAGGCAGACTTTTATTTTAAAACAGTTTTTATGTTTTGACATTGAGTATTGTGTCTGTGGAGTTTCAAAGCTGTGCTTTTCTTCACGCAGTGACAGCAGAGATGAGGTGTTGGAACATGGTAAGAACTCGAAATAAGAAACTTCTCCAGTTTTTTATTCTAAGCTAAAAATATCCCTTCATTACAGTCATTTCAAATCGGTGTCTATCTTGGATCACCTTTATATTACTTTGATAGATTTTCTTTCTGTGGGTTTATCTTTCAGAGCTGATGATTTCTGATCGTCACCAGAAAAAGGAGATCCGGCAGTTAGAGCAGGAGTTGCCTCGTTGGCAGGTCCTTGTAGACAGTATCACAGGTAGCTGCAAACTCTCGCTCATTTCATCTAAATACTTAACCACATTCTGACTGCTCTCATTATCAACTCCTGTGTCTATGTGTGTGTTTGGTCACCAGGGATGAGCATGCCCGACTTTGACAACCAGACACTGGCAGCATTACGAGGAAGAATGGTTCGCTACCTCATGAGGTCGAGAGAGGTCAGAAGAGGGGAAAAAAAGAATCAATGTCTGTATCATGTTTGAGGGAACAAAAGAGCAGAACACTTAAAGCGTACTATTGTATCATTCATGTTAACACAGATCACACTGGGCAGGGCGACCAAGGACAAACCTATAGATGTAGATCTATCACTGGAGGGACCAGCCTGGAAAATATCCAGGAAACAAGGTGAATAAACGTTTTCAATGTTCTGATGTTAAGTGGAGAAACATCTGTGTTTAATAATTTACTTTTTGTTTGTGACAGTTCAGAGAATGAAAAGATACTCAAAGCGTTATTTACACCGCAGGTCACACTTGCCCGTTCACACCACATTCACACACTGATGATCCTCATGTCTGACGCTACCGCTAATCTACAGCTTATTGAGCCACATGATTACCAAATACTATTTTGAACACTGTCCATCCCACTCGCAATTTGAACGTACAGTTCACTTCAGCATGTGACTTTTCTGTTTTCTATGCTTTAAATTTGATCTTGCTTCAGTAACGCAAAAACAAGGTTCGCTCATGTTGGAACATTTCAGTAATGCTGTAGTCCTAACTGATTTTTCATCCAAAAGAACTCTGCTCTATATTTTCCTTCTGCTGTAATTACTCACCCATAAACATATTCTTTAGGAATTGGGTTAATTCTTCACAGCATCGTTGTCGGTGGAAAACAAAGATTGTTCGTGCGGTGATTCATCTTAGAGATAACAGATAAGCCGCAGCTTTGGCCTCAAGCAGTCAAGAAAAAAAACCAACATATTTTTCTATAAATTTCGATGATCACAAATAGGGCCAAAACACATTTACCATTAACTTAATGTGAAACCGGGCAGGAAGCTTCAAGGACTACAGCCTCTATACATGGGGTGTTCAAACTTACCACTCCTCAAGGTACTTTTTAAAGCAATGATTACCTGTGTTGATGCCTGCAGGAATTATCAAACTTAAGAATAACGGAGACTTCTTCATCGCCAACGAGGGAAGACGACCAATCTACATAGACGGCAGACCGGTCCTGTCAGGCAACAAGTGGAAACTTAACAACAACTCAGTGGTGGAGGTGAGTGTAGGATGCCAGTTATGTATGAAGCCTACTGAACCGTCTTGGTATGTCTCTTGAGTGGTGCTGAGTGAGACATGGTGCTAACATCACACTGTATCTGTCTATTCAGATTGCAGGTCTTCGCTTCGTGTTTCTGATTAACCTGGAACTCATCTCGCTCATTAAAGCAGAAGCAGCAAAGATGACGCAGCAGTGAACGTTGGCCAGCAAGCAGAGAAATAAACATACAGGACTTATGGCACCCAGCCACTGCTTCTGTGTCAATACTGGATATCAGTTTTTCTCATGGAGAACAGTAGTTCTACCAAGAATCCGACCAACAGCAGACATTTTATCTGAAATGTCAATCTTTGACTACGGCTTATCTCTGGAGTTAGATAACAGGTTTTACTCACCTCAACATTTCCCACGTTGTAATTTAGACACTCTTGGTAAAGCCTTGTTTGTTTGTTTGTTTGTTTTTTCAATTTTGCATAATATTGTATTTAAGTTCTGTAGGAAAGCTTTTAAAAAAATATTAAACTTCAATACACAGGCTTGTGAAGTTTTCTTGACTATTGAAGATTTGAGTTGCATGTTTTCACAAAAATAACTGCTCTGAAAATCAGCTAACACTTCAGTGGTGATGAAGAGTCCCATTTGTCAAGTTGTAAGCAGTCAACTCAAATATAATGAAACCCACATTTTGCTTCCTACACTCATTCTTTAGAACAGAATTCACATCTCAGGGGACTCGCACAAGTCCTACATTGATTTGATACCAACCCTTAAATGTTAAAGATAATATTTGAAAGTCAAAGAAGTGATTGTGAATAACTAGATGGAGCCTAACACTGCTGCAGTGTTTATTGTGTACATCAGATGGAGCCAGAGATAGACACAGTGGAAGTCAACACGGGTTATATTTGAGGGATTCTTAATATGTGATGGTAGCAATAGAAGCAATTAGTCTTCAGATGTCCGTCTCCCCTTTCTTTGTTTCGTGCAACTCTGGGAATAGTTTGTTATTCTTCTGTTCAGGCTGAAATATTGATAAATCTGCAGAAAGGTAATTTAAGCCCACCAAAAAATAAAGTTAAACTATTTAAACAAATGGATGAAACAATAAGCTAAGGGAAAATGTCTATCTTTTCAGTTCAGTCCTTAATTAAATGTACCGCTATGACATCAACAGATTGCATCCAGCTGCATAACATTTCTCATAAACGCATGTATTTAAGGTTGTTTGTGTAAAGTCTGTCACTGGACTGCTGGCGCTGTGTGTGGAAATGTCAGACAGATCTGCCCCTCACCTGTGAGCTTATGGGATTGTTTTGTCTGAAAATGTTTCAACGATCAACATGATGCTCATAAAGGTGGGCAGAGGGCAGGAACACATAACTCAGAAAACTATATTCACCACATGTATCATTAACATACCCCTGAAAGATAACTTTACTGTAAGTAGTCATTTGAATGTGTGCAAAAAAAAAACAACTTACATGTGGGACATATTGTTTTAAAATGATATGACTGTACACTCAAGTGGCTGTGGTTACAAAACAAACTAACTCCACATGGGCCACGGTGTCTGTTCTGTTTCACTAACGTGGCACGGCTCATACAGACAAACTTTAACAAGGGAAACCACGACTGTCAGCCATATGACTGCACTCTTGTAATGCATCATAGGAATATACTACACATCCTTCTGTAAGATTCAACTTCTCATGTATGTTTTATCATTACAAATATCATGAGAATCCTGAAGGGAACTTAGTGTAATAATTGTTTGTTTGTTTGTTTGGCCAAAGGTCAGAACAGAGTTTGTTGCCTTCCCAGAGGATCTTTTCACTTTTCCTCGTCTGTTATGTGGACATGTGGGTGTTACCTACAGACGGACGTCCAGCTGAACCTCAGGAGCTTTAGTGTGAAATATCTTTAAGATGTGTAATTCTGTGTCTCTCCCCTTTCTATAGTTAGAGATACATTGAGTTTCATTTTGAACTTAAAATATATAAACATTCAATTGAAAAAAAACGTTCCCGTGTGCCCGTGGGGAAATTCAAAAATGTGTAAATATTGTAAATTTTTTAAAAATAAGAATGGTACTGCTAGCAAATCCTTGAATTATTTAAAAGGTAGAACATATGTGGATTATTTTATGCATGTCTGAAGGATTCTTTATCTGTTGATTTATGTAAAACCTCCAGGTAGCTTTCAACTGGTAGGTATGGCTTGTATAGTCAAGTGCATAGTTTGCCCACAGAGTTTAAATATCAGAGACAGAAAGCTAGGGAAATCTTTTTTGGAGCATGGTAGGATTTAAGAAACACACTGTTTTCATTCAATTTACCCCCAAACAAATGATACGTTTTTACTATTACAATGCCTTATAAGAATTTATAGGCAGGCTGTGGAACTAATCTTTTTTTTTTAAACAGTTTCCTATTAAGATGATTTTGTGTCAGATACTTTTAGCTCTTCTCCAAAATGTTGAAAAGTGGAAATTCTCACAACCTGGCAACCCTGAAGTTGTTCTACGTGGTTAATAATTTAAAAGGCTTTGCTAATATAATTAACATTTATAAATGAATGTTAGAAGAAGAAAACACATTAGTAGAGAACACAGGAACAGAAAGTGTTAAAAAAAAAACAACAACCGTGTGTTGCGTTTGGGAGATTTTCAGTAGCCAATGTTTATTGACATAGTTTCATTGCAGCTCCTCAGTCAAGTGACAGCGATAATCATTGACATCCTTTTACGAGCAGGTGATATTATCATTGACATCCTTTTACAAGCAGGTGATATTATAATGGCTGGTCAGTCTGAAAGGACGGCTGAGAGGTTTTAAAACAGGAGGCAAAGGGAAATAAACCAGCTGTCTTGAACCTTACTCGCTCCGTGCTCGGAGTTGTGCAACGTGTTGTTTTCATACGTCGTGACAGTTTCTGAGTTCAAGCAGGAGACCGACAACACAGACGTGAGTACTTTAGTTTATATATTATTAAGAAGCTCACTCTGAAGTCTCATCTGCGTAAAGACATGAAGGTTTGCGTGAAGCCTGTCAGTCGTGGCAGGCTAGCTTATTTTAATGTTAGCTTGCTAAGTTAGCCATGAGGATGATGATAATGATGATAAAAGCTTGAAATGACTTATTTAAACGTGCAGAATAACATTTCACATGTTTTATCTAACGTTTAGGCACAAAAGCCAGACGTTTATCGATGTACATAATGTTTAAAAAAACTTGTTTCGGAGCAGCGCTGAGTGTGGCTAGTAAGAAGTATTTAAATGCATCAGTTTAATGTTCCCTCTACATGTTGAAGACTCTGTCTTCCTCTTGTGAACACACATCCTGATTCACTTTCAACATAGGAAGTCCAACTTCTCATTTCTTTCATTTTATAACACAGAGGACTGTGGAACCTCTGTGCAGGTCTTACTTTGACTTTCCTTTTTGTTGTCAACAAAACATACAGCACAACATTGTTATCATTTATCCCCTCATCACAAGTGTAGCTGTAGTAGTCAAGCATTTGACCCTCTGACCCTCCCCTGCCTGCTGTCTCCTGAAAGCTGATTGAAGATAACTCAGTGTTATCATAATTACCTGATAATAAGGTTGTAAGTGATTGATAAAGAAGAGGTGCTACACGTGCTGTCTGATGATTTACCAGGCTTTTTTAAATGTTAAACACTCGGGTTATTTTCTATTTCAGGGACAGTTTTGCCCCCTCCAGCCACAGCTCTGTCCTCATACAGATGTTTATTTTTTTGACCTTCTTTCTGTGACTTAAGGCAGGAGTTAATAGATTCATAACTTCCCTCCTTTCTGCCTCAATGTCACGGTTTAATAAATCCCCAGGTTCAAGTTATCTTCTTTGTACCTGTGCTGACGGTAACTTCTCTGTGGTTCCAAAGAAGTGACCTGGAGCATCTGTTCACTCCCCCTGAGCTGGTTGGCTCTTTTTGAAGATTGACTGCTGGTTGGTTGGTTTAGGAGGAGTTGAAGCCTTCAGAGGTTCACTTGGTCATTTTAAAAAGGAACACATGTAAGCTGTAAAGAGAGAAAGCAGGTTTGGATATCCTTGCTGACTTCATGCATAGAGGAGCTCTCTGAGTCCTTACACATCACTCATACAGCTCTGTTACCATACACTTTGCACATCAGTCTTCCTCGTGTATTCTAATGTTTAACCATGAAATGTAGGCATATTGTCGACAGGCGTATAAACTACTGAAGGCTTGGGGATGTGAGAGAAGTAGGAGAGTCATCTAAATGGAAAAAGGGAAAAAAATGTTTTATAGATGGATGATTTCATGCGTTTATGAGCAGTGAGCGCCAACTTTGAGCGAAATCATAAGTCATTGATCAGTTTTCAGCACTTTATATTTATTTTCAGGGACTCAAATGAAACAGTCAGAGGAGCAAAGATGAGTTTTTACACGACATGTTCACAGCTCGAAAATAACTAACCTGCTACGAGACGTGTGCGTGGCGTCATCACGAGGGATAAAAAAAAAAGAAGTTCTGCTGAGTTACGTTGCTGCGGTGGACGTTTTCTGTTCATCTGCGGCGTGCTGTGCGAACAAATCGTTCAGCCGTCTGCCCCCTGCAGACTGGAGAACTGTAAAGTCAAGCTCAAAGCAAAGGTTCTGAAGACACAGTCGAGTGGAGGTACGACGGCAGTATTTGAGAACTTGTAGAGAGCGTGATCAGAAATTGCTGCTCTTCTTCTCTGAAAAGGTGTTGCAACGTATTGGATATGAAAACAGTCGCAGTCCTTTCCTTAGTCTGGCTCCACATCCGATAGAGCTGTCATTTTTGTTAACAAGATAATCTGACCTTTGACCTTTGCTAGGTGCCCTCAGAAGAAAGGGCGTCAGTTTGTTGTGAACGGTGTGTATGAACGGAGAAGCCGTGGAGGTGGTGGACACGTTTAGATACCTGGGACTCACAATAAACTCACCTTTGAATCACACATCCATGACATCCATAAACGCAACCAGCAAAGACTCTGTGCCATTAGGAAACTGAGAGCCCTCTCAGTTGCTGTCATCCCCCAACACAAAAAGATTGACACAAATCACACATAGAGCTGCCAAAATCATCGGCCTCCCCACACCCATCCTCTCCGACCTTAACACCACAGCCACAACACGCAGGGCACTCACCATCACCCGGGACCCCAGTCACCCCCTAAGCCCATACTTCATGCTCCTTCCATCTGGCCGCCGGTGCAGGTCCCTGACCTGGAAGAGGGTCAAGTTCAGTAGGAGCTTCGTCCCCTCTGCCATAACAGAACTGAATAGACTGTGTCGTTAAATGTGTGTTTCTGTTTTTCGGTGTTAAATGTGTAAGGGGGAGGATGTAATGTTTGTCTTTATGTATCTTGAGATCTGTCTGATTATGTGTCTCTCGTACGAGGGTGAAAGCAAATTTCCTGCAAAGGACAAATAAATCTGAATCTGAGGTCGACTGCGATGCTGCCAGAGAACAGAAATGATATACGTTTCGACATATAATGACCATTTTAATCATGCAGGCCGGATGCTGGAGTAGAAAGCGGATGACAAAGCCGTTCTTTGAATGTCGAGCTGGACTCTGTCACTCAGTCATACATTTCACTTCATCTTTCACTCTATTTTAGGTAGCAGTGACTCACCGTTATTGTACTCACCATTGCATCCTGCATGAGAAGTTTGTTGGGCATCACAGGCTAACGGTGACACACGACAGGCATTGTTTTCAGTTTATTAATACATACTTCTTTATTATATTTATGTTATCACACGACATTTATACCACTTCCCTATTAAACTGCCTAACAGTCATTTTCATGGAGAAAACTGCTGGTCTGTGTTGAGTTAAACTTGCCACTGTTCGTCCACGGTCTGCTCGACTAAATCTAAAGTGTGCTTTAAAGAGCAGCGGTTCTTGTCATCTTGTCTATCCTGAGGACCCAGCACCAACTCCTTAATGAGAAGTCTCCACCCCAAACAAAGAAAGATGTGTGTTAGAAGCACCTTATCGACTTTTTGACTTTTTGACTGTTTTACTTTTTTTTTGCGAGTCACAAATTCACGAGCCACTGGGTCCTGACCCACCAGTTGAAAAACTCCAATTAGTGCTCAGGCCGGGAATCTTTGGGCGTCTCACGATGCATTCACGGGTTCATGGATTCAAACTCTATGTTTGAATGAGTACGTTCTTCAGGTCGTCTGTGAGAGCGCTCAGGCTGACCGTCTCGCTGCTCCATTTGACGTTCTGCTGAGTGAAAGAGCTAGCATTAGCTCTTAGCAGGGAGCGACTGACTAGCCAAAAACAAATATTGGGGAGTCATGTGTCTCTTTTTAAAATCTCAGATGATGAGAATCACGATGCGTTTCCCACCCCTCACTCTAATCTCTTCATTCCCCCTCAAACCCTCATAACCTCACTGGACTGTAAAAAAGACAATATAGCATTCATCAAAAAAAACCCTGCAATATATTTATCCTTATAGTAATTTCACAAATAGCTTTTGTTTTTAAGTTCTATTTATATCTCCACCTTACTTTATAAATACTTCTTACCTGATGTCAATACATGCTGCTGTGTTTTTTTATCCTGCTCTACGAGCCAATGCAACAACATTTCCTTCTTGTCTGCGCTGTAAACTTGAAGTTGGAATGAAAGTAAAGAAAGTCTAAGTCTCGATGCCATGTGCAGCTTTCCATCTTCTCAGGTTTCCTGACAACCTCAGAGCAATGCTGCTCCTCAGACGCTGTCAGCGGCTGACTCCGTTTGGCCCTCTCAACACTCAAAGGTAAGGCACTGTCATCAAATTGTCACATCACAGCCTTTACCTGACCCGATACTAACCATCTGCTTCAAGCGTAACTTCTTCACCCACCACAGAGATGTTTGTTAAGTGAAGGAAATGTTATCATCACTGAAGTCGATTTTTAAGCAGCGACATCATCTGACAAATGATGTTCATCGACATTTAATTTGCGTTTTTTTTTTTTTTTGCATTTTCACAGGAATCCAGTAGTACCTGCAGTTGCATCATGTGCTGTCCGTGTTTGGAGCAGCGGGGCGAGTGAGGGCCAGAGCTCGCACAGACGTGCACACAGGCCCAGGTGGAGACACGCTCTGGCAGGACTGCTGGCTGGGACAGGTGCCGTCCTGGCCTACGGCCTCCACCACCAGCAGGTGAAGACCACGGACACATGAACAATGAGACCAGTTTTCATTTCTTATAAACGTTCCAAGTTTAAATGATCGCAGGAAAACAAGTATTCTGTTCGTTTTTAATGAACAAATATGGAGGCATATCTTTAATATCTCATTCAAGAAAACAAAAACGATCCTTTCGGATCAAATGTGTTTGCAGCCTGGTTACAACACATTTGTTTGCTCTCAGTTACACCCTTTTATGGTCCTGTAGCTCTTTACTGTGTGGAGGTCGTTCGTAGATGTAAAAGGCACAATGTATGTGACTCAAGGTGCAAACACGTTCTGAGCTCAATGTTTAACTTCTGAGAAAAGAAATGAGGAAGTTTCAAACGGTAATGCCAATAACACATCAAAACATCTGCTCCCAAAAAAAGACAGGAAATAAAATGTGTCAACAGCTTTGTAGATGACTCGTAATCATGGCTGTGCTATTTGTTTTGGTGCTCCTATTCATTTCTTTAAAAAAGGTTGAAACGCGAGAGACGAGCCTTTTATCCATTTAGAATAATGAAAAGCATTTGAAGCGGCGTCAACAGATCCATCAAGCTGTCACATGCACAGCAAGCAAAGACTAACCAGGCCACACAGCAGCCCAGCGCTCACACAAAGCAGCGTGAATAATTAACACGGCGATGCTGCAGAATGTCGGCTCAGCAGGCCGCTGCTGCTTTTATTGGTCAAATGAAAGTCGTAGCGTCGTAGTCGTGTTGGTGACAGAACTCTCATTATATGACACGATTCAACAAATGTTTAAAAGTCATTTCGAGTTCACAAATATGCTGCTGTTTGACAGACTGAAGGCACGCGGAAGCCTTCTGACTCCGATCTGTGTTAGCAGCATGTTTGAAGCCTTCAGGCCTTTTACAACACGTAGAATATTGTGTGTCAGTGTTATATTTTGCTGCCTGTCAGAAAATGTATGAGATTATAGTGGGTTTGTTTGCCACCCCAATAGTAAAGAAAATCTGTTCATTTTTCAAGTATTTTATGCAATCTCTATCATCACTATGATCCCGAATAGTTGGACAACATGGCTTTCCTCTCTTTTTATTGTCTGTTTTTTTTTGGACGAACCACTAAACAGACTCTCTCTCTCCGCCGCAGGCTGAACAGTCAGACTCGACCAGTTTGCAGCCCATCGAGAAGATCTCGACTCCTCCCATCTTCACTCAGGAGGAGGTCAACAGCCACCGCTCTCTGGAAGACGGAGTGTGGGTCACCTTCAAAGGTGGCGTCTATGACATCACTGAGTTTGTAGCCATGCACCCCGGTGGGGAAAAAATCTTGCTGGCGGCAGGAGGAGCTCTTGAACCCTTTTGGGCGCTGTACGCCGTCCACAACCAGGAACACGTGCTGGAAATCCTCGCAGAGTACAAGGTGAGCAGCTGTCCAGCACACTCTTCAACATTGTGCTGTCACTGATCACCTTTATCTCACACTAAGACTTGTTCTTAAATCTCAGCTTCTTCTGTGGGAAGTTCAACAAAAACAACCACAGTGATAAAACTGATAACTTCATCGACTGTAATTCAGATAGATAGATAGATAGATAGATAGATAGATAGATAGATAGATAGATAGATAGATAGATAGATAGATAGATAGATAGATAGATAGATACTTACTTACTTTATTGATCCCGAGGGAAATTCAAGGCATCCAGTAGCAGTATACAGACAGGCAGGACACAAGACATTAGTTACAATACACACCCGCTGTCCCCCTCCCCTCTGTATACAATAATCCCCAAACAAGATTTAGCAGCCCCTGTGTGACTAAGAGTAACATAATTACTAACCCTAAACCTGTGCAGTTAACATTAACATTAGAAATATTTTTATATAGCATAAATGTACATAACCTGTGAAGGAGAGTAAGCATATGTGCTGATTAAAAGACACATGTAAACAGTTAAGAGCCTTAGAAACAAAGTGCTGACCTTCAGCACCTCGGGTAACTCCTCCCACATCAGCACGTGTTTGACATGAATCTAACTGACATCTTTTACTGTATATCCGAGTCAACAAAACTTAGTTTAATTTATCATAAAAGGATAAGCATACCTCAGCATAACAATTATTTTCTCCATCATGCACGTAGTCTCACAGCTGTAGACTAAATCCTCGCACCTACTAGTGAGTAAACTCTTTGCTGATGTTGTTCCTGTTACGTGTACTATAAAAACGTGTTTTTTTTTTTGTTTGGCCTCCTGGATTAAAAAGATGACGAATGAAATTTTCCAGTGTGATCTTAAGAAACCCTTTTGTGTCTGTGTTGAACTCGAGGTCGGTGAGCTGAGTGCAGAGGACCAAAAGAAGCAGCAGACTGTAAAATCCTCCGATCCGTATTCCTCTGATCCCGTGCGTCACCCGGCCCTGAGAATCAACAGCCTCAAGCCTTTCAACGCCGAGCCGCCTCCTGAAATCCTCTCTGACAGCTACATCACCCCTTCTGCTATCTTCTTCAAGAGAAACCACCTCCCCGTTCCTCAGGTGGACCCGGGTTCCTATCAGCTGCAGGTGGAGGGACTGTCCGAGCGAATGCTGACGCTGTCTTTGAAAGATTTGAAAACGCGGTTCCAGAAACACACCGTCACGGCCACGCTGCAGTGCGCTGGAAACCGCCGCTCTGAGATGAACAAGGTGAAGCAGGTGAAAGGGCTGAACTGGGGCATTGCTGCCATCAGTAACGCCACATGGAGCGGCGCTAGGCTCAGGGACGTTCTGATGGCTGCTGGGTATCATGCGGATGTGTCTCAGTGGGCGCGTCACGTTCAGTTTGAAGGACTGGACAAAGACGTTACCGGGACAACCTACGGTGCGTCCATCCCCCTGAACAAAGCCGTTAGTGAGGACGGTGATGTGCTTCTCGCTTATGAAATGAACGGTGAGGATCTCCCTCCCGACCATGGCTATCCTGTACGCGTCATCGTACCGGGCACAGTGGGCGCACGTAATGTTAAATGGCTGGGGAAGATCGTAGTGAGTGCAGATGAAAGCAACGGCCACTGGCAGCAGAACGACTACAAGGGCTTCTCCCCGGGGACCGACTGGGACACGGTGGACTTCAAGTCTGCCCCGGCCATCCAGGAGCTTCCCATCCAGTCGGCGATAACCACGCCAGCAGATGGCGCTGTTGTGGATCGCAGCGACGAGGAGGTGACGGTGAAAGGTTACGCCTGGAGTGGCGGAGGCAGAGAGGTGGTGCGCGTGGACGTCTCCGTGGACGGAGGGAAGACGTGGCAGGTAGCCCAGCTGAGGAGCAGCGAGAAGGAACAAGCACTGGCAGCCTCGCCGCCACCGCCGCCGCCAGGAAAAGCGTGGGCGTGGAAGCTGTGGGAAGTGACGGCTCCTCTTCCTCCCGAGGCTCAGGAGCTGGAGATAATTTGCAAAGCAGTGGACAACAGTTACAACATGCAGCCGGACACGGTTCCTCCCATCTGGAACCTGAGGGGCGTGCTGAGTAACGCCTGGCACAGAGTGAAGGTGAAGATCAGGGAGGATTAAAGCGAGGAACAGACTCGGTGCATCGATCGACATTCAGACTCCAAAGGGAAGTTACTGACACACAGAGAGATGGAGGGGGAAGTTTTATATATCACTCAGCAGGAAAAATAACAGAGACCGTTTTATAGAGACTTTTGCAGTGTGACCAGAAATACAGCGTCTTTTTTTATTTTTTTTATTTTTGGGCACCTGCCGGAGAGATTGAATGGATTTTCAGCTCTAACTAAGCTAAAGGCTGTAAAAGACCAAACCAAAACATTCCCACTTTCATCTTGTGTGGATTCACTTCCAATGAAAAGGTGCCAATACCTGCGTTGTTAGCATGCATGCTAATTTAAGTTAAAGCTAAATGTAGGAATCTCATTCAAGTGAGAAGAACACTCATTCAAGAATGAGTGTTAGATGAGTGTCATAACTCCACATGTAGGCTTCTAGGTTTAAACAGTTTAAATAGTGTTTGACGCACTTCAGAGGTCAAAGGAAAGGAACATTTACAGAGACTGGAAATCACTCTAAAGTTTAACAACATTAACGAAGGAAAACAATCCGGAGCAGCTGTAAGCGGTCATTTCATGAATGCTTGTTTTTTTATTTAGTTTGCAAATCAGAGTTGAGCTGTCAAGCTCCCACCGGACACTTTGTTTTTTGACCCTTTAACTAATCTGTTTGGTCCAGTGCACCACCATACATCACTTCACTGCTCCTCTCCAGCACAGATTTCACCTGTGTGCTTTTAAAGAGGAGGTCAGCAAGTGATTAGTCAAAGAGTGAACAACAGTAACGTTTGGCTCCTAACAAAGAGAGAGAATTAGCAGGATATAAACATGTGTTCACCTGTTTGAACAGCTCAGCTTGTCCAAAATAAAACTTGTTTTTAATGTTTTACAGAAAACGCTCAGTAACAACTATGTTTTATCTTCACGACATTTTAACAATGTAATATTTCAGAACTGCTGATTTCCTTTCATGCCAAGCCTCACTGTTCTCTGTTGTTGTGTTTATCTTCTATTTAAAGAGGCTTAATAAAAAAAAAATAGTTTTAAACCAACGCATCTTTGTCTCCGAACATCTTTATTTATTTCACACTTTTTTGTCAATTTAATGGATATCTCTGCAAACACTGATCTTACTATGAAATAGAGAACGTACATGCATGTGGACCGTTTTACAATATGATGTGTTCACTGAATAACCATTTCTGTTTTATTCCCTGGAGAGAAAAATGCTTTGATTTTTCAGCGACTGTGATTGATAATGCTGGGTCTTCTGCTGGATTGAGCTATTTTACACTTCAGTTTTTGTTTCTCTTAAGACCATTTGAGGAACACAAACGTGGCTGCAGGTTTTCATTCAACTTGTCCTACTTGAAGTTATGATCCTAAGTGTGGAAACAGGATATAAAGTGACTCAGACCGCATCCTATGAGCAAACATGCTGCAGCTGGACGGGAAGACAGAAGGGAGGATGAGCTGGTATTATAGATGAGTTGTCATTTCATGTAAATACAAATGAGGATTGCAGAACTAGCAGAATGCAGTAAGAAGTTTGCTGAGATGTAGAGTCTGTGGGGGTTACGTGGATGGATGGTATTCATTCGTTTTTTTGCAAATCCAGGGGACTGACCTGGTTGCAAAGTTGTTTGGTAACCATGTTTGTTTAAAGCTTTTTATCGTGATCCATCTTTGAGTCACGGATGACTAAAACTGTGGTAAGAAGATTTGCACAAAATGGATAAATAAAACCTGTTTTATATCATCACCCAAGCTTTTCAGAGCGTTTGTTTTCTGCCTGTTTCAGACTTGACGTTGCTCTGTGTGAGTGTGCAGAAGAACCCAGATATTCTTTCCAGAAATGACAGGAAAACGCACTCTCTTCCTTTAGAAACTCCTCAGCTAAATTTAGACCTTACTAGACTTCTTCTCGGCTATTCATTTTCTTAGTTCCTTAATTTTTATGACCGTAAGAATGATTGTCACATACAGTATTACATATACGGGAGATAGGAAGTAGAAAAAGCTGACTCGGATTTTTGTTCAATCCTTTGTGCTGAAATACAGAGAATTATGTCATTAGTGTACAACATTTTTGGTTTAATTTATCTGTGATAAATTTATCTGTGTGTCCAAGTTAACACATTGAGTCCAATAACACTGTTTCTCCACAATGTTAGAGCTAATACTTTAGCATCCTCAGCAACAACTGCACGGCTTCCTCCACTGTCACTTCTGAATAAAGACACGAACACCCCCCCCCCCCCAAAAAATAAATAAATAAAAATAAAACAAGCAAACAAACGCATCGGACATGAATCCCTTCTCCTTTATTTTTACCTCAATATTTAATACATTTCAAAATTGCTCAGACAATTTTTTTTTAATATATTGGACACAACACGTTAATTGCAAGCTCACAAACAGCACTCTGACATAGTATCGTCTCCATCAACTACTGGGGGGGGGGCATTTTTGTTTATTTCTGGTGCTATATGCTTGACTTTAAACGGTGGCTGACTTAAGTGCGGTGCAGAAGATGTTTCTGCCTGTAAACTTCTGCAGCTGTCAAATAGTGACAACACTGAACTAAACACAGTGAAACTAAAACAGTGAGTTACAAGAGATTCTAAAGATGTGTGAGACTTAAGAGGGTGTATTTACAGTTCTGTTCAAAGTGTATAACAGCTGATAATAAGAATCATTGTGTCACCTTTAAAGAACACTTTAACTCGACAATAGGAGCAGTGTCTGTCCACACCGCCATGTTTCTACAGCAGCCCAGAGTGAGCAAACAATAAATAGACTCCGAAGCGGGCCGTGCATATTTTTTTTATCAAGTTCACAAAGATTGGTGCCTTAAAACCTTTTCGAATAAATTTTCTTTGAACACAAAATGAGATGTTGTTGAAACCATATAACTGCATTCCAAACCTTTGACTCATCTCTCATTTTTTACCTGCAAGCATGGATATGCCTAATAATGGATTAAGTTGTGTTTGAGTAATTTGTCACCGGGGAGACTGGTAGTTTAGGAACATAATGACATGTAATGCATGCTGTAGGACATTCAGGTCTGCTATAACAACAAGAAAGCTTTGAACCTGAGAGAGTAATATGTACATGTTCTCAGGACAGTTTTGGTCAGGCTGAGTAAGTTTACCAGGTAGATTAACACCATAAAGTTGTCCAGTGTGTAAACCACTGCTGGTCGTCTGTGAGCAGCTGTACACTTCAGACGAGTTGGCTTGTGGTCAGCTGGCTGCTCTTGTCATCCTCATTCTTCAGAGGTGGATCATCGTAGCCACAGGACTGACTCATGAGCCCCAGGCCCAGTTAAAAGCTGCTGCAGCGCTCTGAGAACAAACAGAGTCTGCTGTGCGACTCCTCTGAGCTATCCTTAGACTCTGAGCGTCTGCCCAGGATTTTTTTGTAACAAAACGATTTTTTGTTCAGAGTTAAACATGGTGACTACAGGACAGCTGCTGCTGCTTCTTCTTAACCTCAGTGGAGCCTTGTGTGCAGCAGTGCAGTGGACAGAACTAAATGAAGCAAAGGTAAGATGATGGTTTGCTTTGTAAGATACTTTGTTTGTATATTTGTTGTATGTAAAAATCTCACTTAATAAGTGTACAGTAAGAGCTGTGTTGTCTTCCTCTGCACTCACAGGCCTACTTGAAACAGTATGGCTACCTGACTGACTATGCTGATGCACAGGACCCTGACAACCTCGAGCAGGTCATAGAGGCTCTCAGGTTAAGAGGACTTATTTGATTTTATGACGAAACACAGAGAAAACAGTTCAATTAAAGCACATGCTTTGTTTGTATGGGGTTTATTGGATTCCACATACACAGAGATTTGAGCAGCCCGCCTTGTTTTTAAAAATCCAGTTGCAAATGTTAAAAGGGTTTTTCTTTTCCTCCTGCAGGGTTCTCCAGAGAGTGAGTGATCTGCCACCTACAGGAGAAATAGATGAAGCTACTCTGAGAGTAATGAGAGAGCCTCGCTGTGGGATCGAGGACAACTTCAACAAGAAGCATCATAAATACAGAGTGAACAGTGAGTCAAGGAAACAGAATCTGAATTTAATGAAGGTGTTTTTTTGTGTTTTTACTTTTGAAACAATTTGATGTAATTCAGAGAACTTTCGAGGAAGAAACTGTTCAACCAAACTGTACAATGGCCCTGCTTTGTGAATAACAGTGCAAATGTTTTTATCTCTAACTTTGATGACCATTAGGCAATTCTGGTCAAGGTCTAGATTAATGACCAGCATATATCTAATATATTGTGAGTTTTAATGTTAAACATTGGGAGACATAGTTGGATTACAATGGGCAGCAACTTTCAGCACATAGATTTCAACCTATATCAAAAAGACCATGCTGATGAAACATAAACTATCAGGTGTAGTCTGACTGACAAACCTAGAAAACCTTAAGTGAGATACACACATTTAGTATGGTGTCTCAGAAATGAAAAACTGCTTCTCTTCCAGGTGGTTGGAGAAAGAAGCACCTGACTTATCGTATCTACAACTACACACCTGACATGAAGAAGGAAAACGTGGACACAGCCATCCGCTCTGCATTCAAGTATTGGAGCGATGTGACTCCTTTGACCTTTAGAGAGGTCAGCTATGGAAGAGCAGACATTAAGATCTCCTTCCATAAGAGAGATGGCTGCGCTGTCCCGTTTGATGGCATTGGTTAGTGTTCTTTCTTGTTTTTCTTTAGATTTATATGTTTTACTGTTGAAACACAAACTAATGCAGCGTTAATTGTTTGTTTGTTTCTCGTACATGCAGATGGTGTGCTGGCCCACGCTGAGTTTCCAGAGTCTGGTGTTATCCACTTTGATGATGACGAGTGGTGGACTGAGGGGACGTATTATGGAACTAATCTGCGAATTATCGCCGCCCATGAGATCGGACACGCCCTCGGCCTCGCTCACTCTGAGTATAGGAGAGCGCTGATGGCTCCGATCTACACCGGGTACCAAGCAAACTTTAGGCTGCATTTTGATGATGTTGAAGGCATCCAGGCAATATACGGTGAGTGGAGGCTCTTTAGAGCTAGTTTAGAGCTGCCTAATCGGTGAACGGCTGATTGTGTTGTATTTTAGTGATGGGTTCTGTGATTAGAGCCTGACAGCAGGCTGTTATCAGCTTGCTTCTCTGATTATGTGTTGGTGTAACTGATAAAGGTGTGTAGATTAGGGCTGTCAAACGATTAAAGGTTTTAATCTTGTTTAATCACACTTTTAATCACTTGTTTGAAATAACATTTTTTAAAATCTTTTATTTTGAGTTACTGTGCTTTCTTAAGCTGATAGAATTTGAATTGCTATTTGAATTCAAACCGCAATAGAAATGCTTTTATTTTGAAATAAAGTTAGGACTCTTAACCACAGAAAGAGGAACTGGTTACCAACCAGAAACTCAATGAAACCAGCTTAAAGGATCGGTAAAAAAGTGAAATGTTTGATGTCATGAGGAGGATATTACTTCTGACTCATCAACTGAGCTGAGAGGTTTTCTCAAAGGAAATGACAAATTGAAAGCTGCAGAAGTGTCGTTCTCTTACATCACTGTGACTACAGGGAGACACTGTAGAAGCTTATCCAAATAGCATAGTAATTGCATTAAAAGCAATGATTGCAATAATTGCATACCTTAACTAATCCCAATTAACTATAGTTAATGCTGACAGCCCTGATATACATTGATAAATATAAAGAGAATATGCCAAAGATATGTTTGAGGGTTTTTTATTTGTGACTGATAAATTGTGTATTAATCATCAAAAACTAATATTTAGACATTCTGTATCACTCTGTTAAATGCAGCATCAGCTGTGCTATCACCACAGCAATTGTATTTTTAAGAGTTTCTGATGCTGACATGTATGCTTAATCATTATTCCAAGGTTGAATAGGTTTATAATTTCCATGTTTACTTTTCAATGCTTTGTCGTGAAAAAGTTTTTGTCACAAGCTTTCTGACGTAAAAGATAAAGTCATTGTATCCTTAATCTTTGTAAATCTCTTTTTAACAGGCGAACGCATGACAAGCCCTTTAGCAGGCCCAACAAACACAGACAGTATGATTCCCACAGAGAGCCCCCGTGAGACTGAGACCATCCCTGACCCCTGCACTGTTGATCTGGATGCCATCATGTTAGGTGAGTAAAATGAGGAATTTTCTCAGAGAAATAACAGGAGGAGACCCATATTTGTTTTTCAAGCCTGATTTTATATATGACCTTAACACACTGAATAAAAATATCCTAATATAGTTTATTCACAGTAGCTGTTATAATCATAACAAGTTACATTATCTTGTCAACCTCCTTTATGTATGAGGTTATGAAAACAGTGGTCATGCATCCATACATTTTGTTTACTCCATTTTCCTGTGATAATATATCATTTACAGTAAAATTTCTGAAGTCCTTGAGTTTCAAAACTACAATAATCATATGATTAAGCTGATCGGATCATCAAATTAGAAGCATGCTAGGGGTTCTGTAGTGAGGCAAAAAAGTTATTATAGAAATCTTTTGAAATAGGTATCAAAATATCAATAATATACTATTCAATCACAAAAAGACTGTACGTATTAGAACAATACATGATTACAACATTTTCCACAAGCTCTTTTAGTAGCTTACTGTTTGTTAAACCAGGTCCATGGAGGAAAACATATGCATTTAGTGGTGATTATGTATGGACCATCTCGGATCTGGGACACAGCACACCAATGAAGATCACTCAGCTGTGGCCCATACTTCCTGGAAACATGAGTGCTGCTGTACACTCTCCAAGAACCAACAAAACCTACTTTTTCAAAGGTACAATAATTATCCTTATGTTACCTCTGTCACATTCTGTACTCACCTGTAGTCCAGATAAAGATGCTTGTACTGTATCTGGTCACAGGCAGCAGAGTGTGGAGATACACCAAGTTCAGTCTCGACTTTGGCTACCCAAAAAATGTCAAAAGAATCCCCCACAATATTGATGCTGCCCTTTACCTGGAGAAGAACAAGAAGCTGGTCTTCATCAAGGTATCAAACTAAGAGCAGTAGCAGAAGACATACAATTCTGTGTTCATATGTATTGCCCTTTTATAGAAACATTCAGTTTGTTTGTTTTGACCTCTTTTTAGTTCCTGTTCTTGAGTTTAGCTGGACAGTGTTGCACTATTGTCCATGCATACATAGTTCATATTTACCAGAATTAAAAGTTTTGTTTTTTTCAAACAGAATAAAGTACGAAAAAAGGAGTAAGAATATAAACATTGAAATAACACAATACAATAGATTATGAATAACTACATGGAACAAAGTGTGTTTGTGTTTTCAACATTGTGTCCATCAATGTTTTCGAATTTATAGGAAGATCTCTTGTTTTCAATCATTTCTTGTTATCTTCCACAATTTCTGGAAAAATCCTGAAAATAAAGACAGTTGATTCTAAGGGGACATTCTCATCTAAATATTGTTTTATTCATTATCCATGTTTAACCAATGTTCTAAATAAATCTTTACCCATCTCTCTTGTTGTTGCCTGCTGCGCAGGGTTCAGATCACTGGCAATGGGACGAGCTGAAGTACAATGACTTAACCCACTACCCCAAACCGCTTTCCATGCTCTTCTCGGGGGTGCCCTCCAGTCCAGATGCAGCCTTCACCTGGACAAACGGAAAGGTGTTCTTCTTTAAGGGAGACGAGTACTGGCGCATGAATGACCTGCTGAGGGCCGACAGAGGGTATCCACTGAGCAAGAAGGAGCGCTGGATGCAATGCTAGAGGTCCACCACCAGGAGGCAACAGGTGCCAAGCATAGACTGGTGCCAAGAGATGATTAGCCAGCAGGGGGCGCTGGTTCCACTCCAGGGGCATTGACAACTGTGCAACCTCAACAGCAGTGATTCATTGTAGAACTGATTTTATTTCACTGGATCCGATTTCAAACAAGTGACTCGCTGTTCTCCAGAGCAGGATGTTTTTTTTTTTAGTTCTTGAGCTGTATTGTTTGTGTTTTTGTGACTGGGTGTGTTCTCTAAGCTTTTGTATGATCTCAGGGAGAACTCGAGCAACGCCTTCTGTTTTTCTCTCAAACATTTGTGTTTAATTATGTCATAATACCTTCTGGCAGATGTAATATGATGATCAGAGTGCACTTTCTACTCAACTTTTATTATGTAACACTTTTATATTGTACCAAACACATCCATTATTTCAGTAATCACACTGGTCTGTGAGAAATTATGTAGCATACGTGTCCTGATTGAATTATTTCTACAATTAAACACATATCAACTGTAAAATTGCTTTCTTCGTTGCATTTCATTACACTAGAAAAGTGACTTAAAAGAAAAATGCTCACTGTGATCAAAGGCCAGCCTGACCTGTACTGAATCGACTGCAACGAAAAAAATGTTTGGAATCACCATGGCAACCTAAACCACTTACGGAGAAGGAAATCCTTCCAATGTCCTTGAAAATCTGATGAGTGATCCTGCCAGTGTTGCTAAGAACTCACAGAAACAATGGTGTAATTTATTCAACTCGACCAAGGAGTTTGTTTCTTATCAAACACTTTTATTTATTTCTATTTGAAATTTCTATCAACAGGTATGTACAAATTCAGGAAACAATTTACATTGTCCCTGCAAATAAAAACAACAAAATGGGGTAATTATTTAAAAAATCTACAAATTAACAACAGACGTGCTTTTTTTTTTGTCCTTTTTTCAACATGACCATTTACGGTACTTTGTTCATTATATAAATTAAATTATAAAAGTTTACTCCACAAGCATACACAAGTCTTCACCATGTTCTGACAAAACAAAAACACAAAAAAGTCACAGAATTAAGAGTGCTGCTGGAGAAGATCCTGCTAAAAGCTCTGGCTATGAGCATTTCAACAACAACTGTATAACAACTGCATCATTTCATTTTAGCCTCACTTTCATTTTTCCGTGTTTCCATGTACGGCATATGTCGTATTTTACTCACACTACACACCACCTAAAAAATACACAAAATTAAAGTATTTTCAACACAGCTTTCACACAACCTAAAACCACATAGTTCCTTGTGTCATCACAACATGGCACTTCATGGCAATGACTAACTTTTTAAGTACAGTACATTTCAAACAAATTGCTTTGTCACATTCATAACCGAAACACTAACACACACACACTCTTGAGGCTCGTACTTGCTTTTTATGTATTTCATACATGAGAGGAAATCAAGGACCCTACGATTTATATTAACTTTTTGTTTCAGTATTTCTCTGAGAAACAGGAGGGGTTGTAGTGGTTATGGCTTACACCAAAAACAGGCTTCATAAATCTTACTTCTCAAAAGACAGTATTCTCTTCAAATGAACACAGGCATACACACATTCTTGCTTCAGCTCATTTTGAGGGCAGATTCAAACCCTTCACTGAGGGTCACAGTTTATTTGTTCTACTCTACTTCAGGAAGACACAGCTGGAGAGCCAGAGAAGCACCAAACCCTTCTAGTCCTTGTGAAACTCAGATCCTGATGACCGGGGTTGTAGCAGTGAGAGGTGCTGTGGACCCCGTCTCAAAGTCCAGGTCGATCATGGTGTGGTTGGCAGTTCCCAGGCTGCTAAGGGAAGTGCCTGTGCCCATCTGTCTGTCCCGCAGACTTTGCAGGTAGCTCTGAGAACAAAAAAAAACACAAGGAGAGATAATGAGATACACAAAAAGTTATGAAAACCCTTCTTTTCTGGCATCAGTGTGACAGCACAACACGCCATGTTGGGAGAAACTGACCGGTGCCAGTAGATCCCCAGCGTAACGTTTCACTGGGGTGGGTTTACGGCGGTACATGCCTTCCTGCCCACCTGCCTGCTGTCGCTTCTTGGCGTCCTTCTCTCGTATCCGCATCAGCTGGACTCTCTTCTGTCTCCGACTGATCACAACTATGAGAAAGAGGGATTTAAGACGCAACTTAAACCATGACTCAATAATAAAACACAATCCAGGATTTGTAAAAGGATTACAGTGGTAACAAAGGAATGATTTTCAATCAAAATATTACTTGCTAGCAGAGCTATAAGGAACTTCAAACCTGAAGAAACATTCAAAGCATTGAATGTTTTTGCAGAAAAAATCTGTTCCTACTATGTCATGATAGTGCTCAAACATGATGTGCTAACATAACTTTACACATTAACCTCACTGTGAACTTTCCCATAAGGGGGGTTAACTGCTTTTTAACCACGAAATTCTTTCTTGACTTGTTCTGAACCTTACAGAGTTAAAAGGCAAAGTGTCACAATATTTCCTCCTCACCCTCAGTGTGTGAGAAACTGTCATCGGTAAGTTTCCATTGGACCAGAACTCCTATAAGGCTGAGAGCGGGCCAGATGCCCAGAATGACCCAGCTGTACCAGCAAAGAGGGGGTCCGGCTGTGAGTCTCAGGCAGTCATACACGTGCGTACCCAAAGCCAGCATCTCCACAAAATAATCAGCGCACACGGTCATGATGGCAGCCCCGAACACAGCAGTGGAGAGCATGGTGAAGAGCTTCTGCCACTGCAGCGTCAGTACAGCAAACAACATGCCTGTTCCCAAGAGAGCACCCAGTGGGACCCAGACTGTGGTTGGGGTGTAGAACTGGTGAGTGACCAGCAGGGTGGCCAGAGCTAGGAGGAGGCCCAGCAGCAAGCCGGTCATGAAGAGGCCGACGCTTCGCACCAGCATGGTGACCAGGCCGCACAGCAGGCCTATAGCTAGTCCGATACCTGCGCTGGCCTCTACGCTCAGCTGAGTGTCCAGCACATGCTCCTTGTGACAGAGCAGGAAGATGATTACTGAGCCGAACATCAGACCTGACAGGAACATGACAGCCTTGAAACAGCGGTAACCTGGAAGAAGAAACAGATGATAATAATTAGAAATCAGTGGTGTGATGTTATCCAAAAAAACACTTGTTTTTTAGTTTGCTCGTTGTCAAGGTCTGGGCCTCACCAAAGAAGCAGTAGATGATGCCAAACAGGCAACACATGGAGCAGATGACAGCAGGGATGACCTCATACTTCCTTTCTATGTCCAAACTGCACACGTCGACTTCAGACAAACCTTCCCCGGCCCCTTCAGAGCTCAGCCCGGTGGGATCTGCCATTCTGGACGAATGTGGGAGGCTGAAGTTCAGGACAAGATGAAGGACTTCTTGTGGCTCTATCTTAAGTCCATTTGAAAAGGTTTGGCAACTGCAAACGAAAACAAAAATGTAATGCATAAAAAAAAGATGGGCGAGGCTTTCAAAAAATCACGCATCTGTGAATAGAGAAATGGAAGAACGTCCGTGTTGATTGTTAAGGGAGAAATCTTCAGAGCAACTGTGACTTCAGGTCTGCGTTGTATGTGCAGCTGTCGCAAATTCAATCCACAACGCATTGCTGCTAAGTGCAATCCTGTGTGCCCTGACACGCAGCTCATTCACTCGTTACGCTCCACAGGCCAGGATAACTCACGAGTGCTGACTGTGGCGAGTGGTTTGTGGTCTAAGAGCTGTAATTAACTTTCCTGATCATTTTTTTTTAACCCCGTTAACAGAACTACGTGAAATGTTCCTTCAGGTATTAAACAGGAAACCTTCGATCTGTAGCGTTTCTTCATGTTAAATGAGATGTTTTCATTTGAAAACGTCTTCAACCACGTATGAGCATCTCCTCTGTTGATCACTTTGTTAAGAGTGAACGCAGACATGGTCACGCTCTCTCTGTACATCGTCGACTCTGAAAACTCTCTCAAGCGTTAGAGTTACGTTTATCTGACTTAAGAAGTGGGACAATATTATCACTTCAAGAAACATAATCCCTTGATATGGTATGTAACGACACATATCAGATGAGAAATGGATGTCAGTGCATCGCAGGTACATATCTACTGTTTCGCTTCACTGGACTTAAATTTCCCCTCCACCTACATCCCAGATTTGTACTCTTGAAACTTGGACATGATATTCCAGGCAGCAGGCCTGTGGAGATCCACCGAGGGCTGCAGCAGGATAAAGGATCATGGGTGGACTGCTCTCTCTGAGGCTGCTGGCAGGCCTCCTGCATGATCTCACCACAGCTGAGATCCGATTACAGCAAACTCACGTTTTCGACTTTAACAAACAGTTTGGGAACAGTCGCCCCGGCTCTTTGCTCCGGGCTTGTTTTCAAACATCTTTCTCTTTCCACTCCGTCTATCCGTTCATCTCCTTCTTCACCCGAAACTTTCCTTCAGTCCATTCTTTCTCTCTGACACTGAGCGGAGCCTCATCTGTTCGGTCTTTCTCTCAGACACGGGGCTCTGTCATTTTGTGTCTCCTGCCTGTGAATGACTCGACATGGAAAAAATGAGAACTTGTTGGAACATTTTCTTCTTCAGCCGCTCACAGTTCTCCAGTACATCCACATCTGCCTGTCTTTCTGTTTAACATCAGTGGAACCTGCTATTTCTCACTGTGTTTGAAAAACAAAGACACGGGACAGTCTCCAATAAGTTTATGCTTCATTGCAATCAGAAGACTCAGGCTTTGTGACGTGTTCATTATTTTAAGCAATATAAATTGTATAAGCAGCATTTAATAGTGAAACTGGGATCAAATGTACCATGTGACTTTATGTTGGTGAAGTCATATAATACATTTAAAGTGTAGCACTGAAATAATTGTAATAATGTGACCTATAAAATGACCATCCTAAAACAGCCAAAATAAAGGTGTGAAAAAAAACCTCTCCACTCAATGTGACGCAAACTAACAGATCAATCATTTAAACAAGGAGACTGGATTTAACAGGACAGACTCAGAAAAGCTTTCTAACTAATGGACTCTTCTGTCTACAATCAGGATTATAATCTTCATCGGAGCACCAGCCAGTTTCAGATTAAACGAAAAACACTAACGTGGGATATCCTAACTACACAGTGGGTCTGTGCAGAGCGATGGCTGAGGTTTGCTCTGAAGCTTTGAAGTAACCGTCTGACAGAGGAGCGTTCTGTCCTGTTGTCTGTGTCTCACTGTCTGACAGGGTCACCTCTCCGCCTTCAGAAGCAGGCAGACAATTCTCATTGATGCAAACAGAAGTGTTTTTTTTTTTTTTTTTTTTATGGAGACATCCAGCGACAGGCAAGAAGCCCCACCCTTCCGACTGACTCGCTCTCCGTGCTGAAACAAACAATGTGACGCCCACATGTCGCTTACCCAGTTTGTGATTTTGCATGACTTGTAAACAAAAGCTTCGCTCTCTCACACATACACACATGGATTTGGCAGTACGCATAAACAGAAATAGACGTTAGACCAGCTAGAAACAAGCACAACTAGAGTTCACAAAGGGAAATAAACTTGTACATTACTGTCCAGTTTCTGGGTGAATATCAGCCACACACAGGGAGGAGGGATAAAAGCACCACATAGCCACCTTTAACTGATTGCAAAGAAGGAGTTAATGCATTTGTCTTAGACTGGCTACTCTCGTCCAATAATCCAGGACTCAGGCTGCGTGTGACCCAGAAAAAGAGGGTTCGAAAATTGGACTGACACACACAGGAACCTCATTGTTTTGGTCTACAGATTGTCTTGCTCTTTGATCTTTTGACTGTGTCTGCCCCTTCATGCTGGTTTGAGGTTACAATGTTGAACTGTTCCCAACCTAAAGACTTTGCTCCATAGAGTTTACGCCTCAATTGAAGTGTGTGAGTTCAATTGTCACTGATTGAGCCGTCGGTTTGCCTTGGAGAATTCTGCCTGAGCTGGCCCAAGGGCACAAAGCCAGCCGGTCAGTTTGGATATGAAACACTTTATCTTCGCTCAGAGACCTTCCACTGCTCATCTTATGTCGTACAGCAAATGGTTTTGTTTGGGTTTTTTTACACAAACTTTACAGTGTTTTTGGGGCACATGCTACTTTAAAGTAAATTCTCTATTTCTATGCTGTTTAAATCAAGGAGGCCTACTTTAAGATCATCTGGTTCTTCTGATGCAACATTTATGTCAGAATTCAGTTTGATGTGCTCTGTCATGAAATGAACTTCCTGCTGTTTGGTCCCCCTTTCGTTGTATCAGTTGAGGAGAAGAGGATGGTGGCCCTAAAATCTTTCATCTGTCAGGAGTTCTCCGAGATAGATGTGTTAGAGTATCTAAACACGTTTCCTGTTTCCTTACAGTACAAATACAATAAGTTATAGTGTTTTAAAGTGACTGTACAGGGATCTTTTTTTTTTTATATGGGATACATAGAGCCTCTGCTGGTAGCATTTTCCACAAGGCAGCACATCTCGACAACGCCGAAGACTTTGTGAGAAGCTAAAGAACCCTGTCAACTGACAAGGTCCGACATGTAATCTGGCCTGACGTCTTTCTCAGTCACACTCTCTGTTTCTCTTCTTAGCTTCATCTGTCACCATCCTTCTCCGTCTCTGAGCCTCAGTGATTGAATAAAAGAGCACAGAGATGGTTTAACTAGCTTCTAAAGAAAGCTGGTGTGTTAGCTCGGGTTGTAAAGCCATATGCTGTCGAAGTGCTATGAGACCCAGCAGAAATGGGAGACGCTATTCTCCCTGTTGAAAGTTTGTTTAAACATTAGATCGACCTTGAAGCGACTATTTTAGTATTTAAGAATGGGAAAATGTACATATTGTTGCTTTCATCTTGAAAGGGCCAGAACTAAAACAGATGTGCATATTAAAACAGCTCTGTATAAAACTAGTAGATACAATAGTCTATGTGATACGTCATATATGCTGGTAAAAATACAAGTTGTGCCTTTCCATCAGAGATTATATTTACAGTCATGTAAATCCAATTGTTATAACATTTTATTTGGTTTTTCAGTAGAGCTTTTACTGACAGTATGAACTAGTTCATATTCAAACTCCACTTTAAATGATTCAACTCTAAACGCACACCCATTCACACTCCCACATCTTTGTTAATCTGCCTCATGTTTCCCCTTCCAGGGTCTCAATGGTGTCCTATGTCCAGCAAGCTTGGAAGTCCTCGCTGCTGTGGGAGAATGGAGCCATTATGAGGCAAGACAAAGACTCTGAGGCCCTTGCTGTGACCTCTAGTGGCACTCGGAGGGAACCCTGCTAACAGAAGAGGAGAGCACAGAGAGAAGGCTGAGAGCACCAAGGAAACTGGTAGATCCCAGTGTGTTTGCTTTGAGATGGCTGCCAAGTATTTGCCTTCAGGGTGCTGGTGAGTGAGTGATGGAGGGAGGGGGTCCAAATTGGACCCAGGGACGTTTATCTTAGTGACTGGACTTTGGGAGGCCCCAAAAGATTCCAACCCTCCTGGTTGAATTTCTACTAGCTTAATTTGCCTGGCAACTGAATCAGTACCAATTGAAAGACTAAGAAAGTGCAACCATGCTAGCAACCATGTATGCTAATGCAGGTAATAGCTTACCAACTTGGGCCTTTTAGTACGCTACAGTTAGCTAAATCGGTTCTCAAGGAACTATGTCAAACAGAAGTGAGATCTTTAAAAGTATTTTTGATGGGACCAAAGTCTGGCCACCCATTTAACGACCAAAGCAGAATCTTAAGTGTTTCAGGCACGCATTTTGTGGCGTTTCCATAGACTAAAGCCGGGAAAGCTCCCCAGATTAGAAATGACCGACCTGTATGGTCATACTTGTTGGTACCCTTCTGTTGGGGTGCCAATAATATATAATGTTAGTTTGCCAGGTAGACTGTGTCGCGCTGCTACAATGTCACGCCATTATGTAGTTGACGCGGATATCGGCATCCGGCTTAAACGCCACCTACCAAATATGACACGGTTGGTTGGGTAAATGCAAACAGGATCAGGCTTTACCGAACCTGATCCTTTACTGATCCATACCGGACCGCTTGGTGGAAACGGAGCATTAGTTACTATCATTTTTGGCATTGATTAAGATGAAATATAGAAACTTGAAGAGTGTCAAACACCCTTAATTTGTACTTGTACAAGGATAAAAAAAGACTCACTGAAATTACTAAAGAGCGAACAGTTTGAGAAGGTGTATGCTCAAACAATAAGGATCAGCTGCAGATGACCTATTGGAATATCTTGTTGCCCTTGAAACAAAAATTTACCAAAGAGTTTACTCCCCTGAATAAACACAGAGGGGGTTTGAAAGGTGCAGATTTTGAGTGCTCAGCTGCTGAGAAACAGGCCGGGCCGACTACGAGTTCCCCACATAGCTAATTTGGGTGTGTTTGAAGAAGGGGTGGCCATGTGTGATTACAGCCAGGGGCTCTACGTTCTCAGTCGACTTGACACCCGGGGACAGCTGAGAGCCTGAAAACCTGCAGTATTAAGATCACATGGTGGTCTGAAAACTTCAATTGGAAGACTCTTCCAGGAAGGAGGGATTCTCCATGTCCTGTGTTTTACAGTCAAAAGTCATATCATTCACCTTCAGCCGAACACCCAGACCACCTGAAAGACTGATCAAGCTCAGGCAAGAAGTGAACTGTCACAGCAGGAGTTCCATAAAGGGTGTCCAGATTGTGCGAAGAATAGAACTGAATCTACATGGATAAATGCATGCTCATTCTTACAATAACATCTGCTTTCACTCAGGCTTATATTGAGCAAGGCATCATATAAGCTGCTATTGAGTGTCCTGCCCCTCCGTAACAGGAAGGGGAAGCTTATGAGCAGACGAGGAAGTGGAACATCAAGTTACAGCAGGAACTGACCCTTGTGTTTGCAGACACAGACACAAAGATGATGAAAACATAAACTCAACAACAACACACCACTTATGTAGAGAAAGACAATTTTGAAAAAATCAGTGCAGACAACGATGATGACATAAACAACTTATCTGATTACTAATTGTGATCATGATTTTATGGAAATAGTTGCTTGTAGTCCCTCCTCTTGAACACATCATACAAACAGCATGTCATTAATCTTTCCCAGAGACATAAGATTTCCATGCTGACGTTTGACCAGAAAGGCAAATCAGTTTGTACAAACCTTCTTCTCTGAATCAGCAGTTACCCATATGAGCCAGCCAGCTTCAAATTCATAGGACACAACTGTTGAACATCGGGTTACCAACATCGATGCCTGATACATTGGTTGCAAATGGGCCGATGTCTGCCAACAGGGGAAATATCAGCCAGTACTGTGATATTTAACCCATACTGTCAGTGCATCCCTTTTCATTTATCAACTGACAATCTGCGTCTGGAAAACATAAAGCAGCTAGCTGGAATTCTGTTCTACTCAATAAAACTCAGCAGAGTCAAAAACACCCACTAAGAAATCTGGCCATGCCGAGGATAAAGCCTTGAAATGTGATGAAAATCATCTTGAATTCCATCAGGATCATAATTTAATCCACATATAACACGGTCCACTGTGTCACTGTGTGATTTAAAAACATTGACCGTTTTGTTTGTGCAAGGCTGAGACGTCTTTAACGCATTTTTTATACTGATGCTACATTACTTTAAAGATGCTTTGAATCCTATCCATTTGTTCTGATAAAACTGTACTCAAAACAAAATGAGTCACTGATTTGACTAATTCATGAACATTTAACACTGACGAGTCGAAACCTGCCAGGGCATCACACCTTTACTGAGGTACACCCGTCACATGCTGTCGTTGTAGTTTGGCAGAAGCTGCCAGAGCTGCCTTAATTGCATTTTATGAACTAATCTCGTGCACAGAAAAGACAGAGGATATACAAAGTGACACATGGGATTAATTTGCATGCACAATACTCACATGGACATGTGCGCCTGGCAACTTTTGTGCACGTGGCTTGCATTTATGAGTCTTATAAACAGCTTTCAACACAGCGTAGGTATGACATCACTTAATTGCCATTTCAGGGTCACATGTGATCAGAAACATCAACAGCGCTTATTTTTCTCCTGAGCAAACGGAGAGTTAACAAACTATCCCTTTCTCATTATTCAGGTGGACTCTCTTTTTCAGCTGTCTTCTTCTTCCTATCACCCCTTTAACCAAAACCAGCTCGGTCAGACATTGTTCTTAACACAACCAACCCTCTGTAGAAAGCAAATCAATAATGTTGACCGCCTCTGTTTTTTAACATCACATATTTTTCTGAACTTATTTGCTTTTTTTTTTTTAATTGGCAGCTGTTCAAGTGAATACATCAGTCAAGATCTGAGAGTCACAAAAAACCTACAACTAACAACTTCAAAAACTCCAATTAAAGATAATCTAAAGCGATACAATGACTGAGTTAGTGAATCATTTTAAATGCCAATAAATTGCCCTCATCACAGACCCCATTCACTTTATATTTAATTAGTAGCATCCTATAATTTAGTCCTCATAATCCCTCAAACTCATTACTGCCTGACTTAAGTGTAAACAATAGAGGCCTTTTAACTTAAGCCTGCAGAAAGCTACTTATACTGTGGCATGCAAAGATCAGGAAAACTATGTGAACCCTTTTGAAGAGTGTCACATGTTGACGGTGCATAATGTACATCCGTACACATGGTCATTAATGGTTCAAATCCATGCTTAGGACTTACAGTATATCCATGCTGCAGTAAGTTGAAGCTGTGATCCAACAGCAGCAGAGGAAGGAGTTTACAGTGTGTGCAGCAAGCAAGGAGGGGCACTCCCACAACGCTCCATTAGGGCTTTGTGGTGAAGAGCAGCTTTATGTAGGTTCTGTGGTGGACTCTCTATGTGCATGTGTCAGTGAGAACATGATAGTGAAGCAGAGAATGAGATAACACTGCTGACGAAGATGGTGCAGGGAACTAAAACGTAGTTTCCTTGAGAAGACCCGAATGCTCAACTAATCACAGGGCGGTCCTGACCTCCGTATCAAATGTTCAACAAGGTGTAGTACCATAAATTATAACTTTTTAAAGCTCCTGACAAATGATTGAACAAGTGAAAGAATTGCTGAGGCAAACTACCACGCTATAATCAGACAGGCCTGTGATGAAATTGGGATCATTCTTAGATAGGACTGCTTTAGTGGCAAAGGGCACGATGGTGGTTCAGACCTCCGTGCTGTGCCTATATATGTCTGCTGCTCTGTCATTTAAAGGAGCCATTTAACCCTCTTTGTCAAATTCCAGTCGACAATAAATGCACCTCCTACAGCGATCTCACAATCCTAAAATATCATGCTTGGGCTTCCTTTTCTAAGCCAACTCAAAGCTGCTCTCATGTCTCGACTGTAACCAGTGTTTAACTTCTATAAGTAGCATATGGGTGGATGTTTGAAAATGACTGGTATCAGTTTTTATGTGTTTTCCATACGACAATGGGCCTTCTCTTGCATAAACTATGGTTGGTTCTCAACCATGTTAGTTTTCCTTCTTGGATTGGACTTAATGCTCATCTGCTATCTCTTCATTTTTTTGCACCTCTAATGTTTGGACACTTTAATGACAATCACACCTTTTGCACTACCTCCACCTCAAACACTACTGGACATGCATAAACAACACAAACTTTCAGAAGATCAACACTCTTTAATTGTTAGGCACAGGCATCATTAAAACTGTTTCAATGTCTCTTTTAAATAGCCCATATATTTCTTTTCCTGCAGAGGTTATGTACAATTTTTTATATAAATGAGTCTATTTTAAAATGCACAGGTTTAATTTTATTATATATGTAAGGAAGGAGGGACAATGGTTGTTCAATGTAACAAATGTCTTGTATACTGCTACTGCATGCCTTGAATTTTCCTCGGGATCAATAAAGTTTGTGTGTATATGTGTGTGTGTGTGTGTGTGTGTGTGTGTGTGTGTGTGTGTGTGTGTGTGTGTGTGTGTGTGTGTGTGTGTGTGTAAGCAGTTGTATTAATTACTCATTCAATCAATTAACCTTAAATCAATTAACCTTAAACAACAACTTCAAAATGTAAGTCATCACTTCAGGCCTCATTTGATTGGTCTTTCTAGCATTTTTTCCCTTCCTTTCAAAGGTTTCTTTTAGCTGCCTTGTAAAACTGCTCCGCCTCTCATGAACAAAAAGTATTTTAGAACTGAGTCCAGAAAATACTTTCCCCCAAAGTGAATATATTTACCCAATGCAAGTTTTTCCTAGAAAAGTATCAAGTCACCACTGGTATCGAACACAGTGGTCTCCTTAAATGAAAAAATGAACCCCAGCTCTGAGTCTTGTACAGATTACAACAGCAGACAGCCTTCTTTACACAGCTCTTATTCATCATGAAGAACCAAGGGACACTCCTCAGTGAGCCATGTGCTGAGCATATGGACAGATGCAGCAGACCAGAGCATGTGTCCTGACATGGTTGGACTACTTACTCAACTATTAGGAAGTACTTCTGTGGTTAACTTATCTTAATGACGAGTCCACGCCAGGGTCAGGGTGAAACTGCATTTTTTTGGAAGTTCAATCGTCCATAACTACATCCATCCCAACGACAACAATTGACAACAGAGGAGAATCTGAATAATCTGATTCTCATTGGCTCCAACCAAAGTGAATACTAATGATAATGCACTACATAGTAGAGGTGAACTGACACAGCTGACACAACAGCTGAAAGTAAAACTCAGAAACCTTCAAATGTCTTTGTGTTTAAGACAGCTTTGCATGTAGTGTAAACCAAGGCCTGCCAATAGTTTAATCACTTCTAGTCTACGACTTGATCCTCATGAGGGGGAAAAAGTATGTTTGTCTAACCGTTAAATTCAAAAGTGTTTTGACTCAGACGGTAAGTAAACCTATAGTGTTAGTATTATAACACAGAAAGACAAACATTCGACCCTTGTGTTCCCCCTTATTAAAGTTTATACCAGCAAAACAGTCTAACTTTCATCACCCACTGCTCATCGTGCCTTCCTGCCCTCTTTTTTTCTCCCCAAAGCAGGGGGGGCTTCCTCTCTGCCTTTTCAAAGGGGCAAAACCATCTGGTGCAGTCTGACAAGAGTATAGGTCAAGTAGATGAGGGAGGGGGTTGAGGGGAAGTAACTACAGAGTGCTCTCTTCTGTAAAGTCAGGACCTGTAGGCTGTCATCACACTGCAGAGAGAACCAAGAAAATCCCCAACTTGGTTCATGCAGGGCTGTTTGCACACTGCATGGGCACCAGATGGACATGAAAAAAATGCTTTAGAAAAATAATTAAATTGACTTCTACTATACTAACCTACTATAGATGGTAATGAATAGTTCAGAAATGGGAGTTCTGTTAAACAAATTGGTCAGATTTGACAGCAATGGAGAGTTAAGGACAGGATTTAAATTAAACAGGTTGCATGTATTATTATTTTTAATTTTGTAAATGACTGTGGGTTACTTACCATCTCGCAGTAACATTTAAATTCTGCAGACCTAAGCTAAAGCTTGGAGATACACACCAGGACCGAAAAAATGTGTGGTTCAGTGCACACAAATAAAGGCACCATTATCCTGAATCATTTTGTCTTTGTCCTAAAAGGCTGAAGAAGAGACTCAAACTGTTTCCTCTCCTGTCAGATGATTTAAATGGGATGTAGACATGAAAGCAGGCTTGGTTGCTACGTGTTACTACATACAAACACTTTGTTGATACAGAAAGTGATCAATCAAGGTGTGAGGAAAGTGATCAATCAGGATGTGAGGATTATTGGCCCAGAGATTATCAGTCAATATAATACGCTACTGTAAACAGTGATAGACAGTGAGGGAACTCAAATGGTCACACAGCTACACTGGGAAAAGTAGTCCAGTGAATGTAAACTTCTAGGCTAAAACCACTACTTGTTTTCATTTTATAAAGTTATCTTTAAAAAAAACTTACCGTTTCGCCCGTGATTTCGACAGTTGTGTCTTAACTTCTCCTTGACAATCTGCCCTGTCAAACAGGAAAAACACCCCACCATTCAAAAACACAAAAGCGGCGCTAGGGTACCAGGGAAAACCGGTTTATCCCAACTTCTCCCCCTTTTTGAAACTTCAAGGCTAAACTAAACTACGGATACAAACAAGTCGTAGATGTGCTCCTAACCATGTCTAAGCTAGCACTGACGGACTACAGATGTGAGGAGGGTTAGCTAGTTTCCTTTCACCGCTCCACTTTGTTAACCGCTGAAGTTTATCGTCTGTGACTCCACACAGAAAAAAAAACTACTCCACCTTCCTGGAAAATCTTTACACTCCTCCTCACACACCTCCCCTCTCCCTCTCTCTGCTCCGAAGGAAACGGTACTTTAAAAAAAAAAGTTGTGTCCTCTCTCCCTCTGAGGCTATCCTCTCTTCATCCAGAAGGGTCGGCGGTTGGACCGTTGGAAATGCCCCGGGGGGAGGAGGGGGGTAGGCGGGGGCAGGTCAACAGATGAGGCCGCTGATTCAATCAACGAGCTCAACTTCAAGGCCATACAACAAACTGTCGTGTGTTTATATTACATGTGCGTATGAAAAGGATGATATGATGCACATGGTGTGTCACAGCAGTCCATAAACACCAACCTCACGTGTATACCTCTTAGTCATGCACCAATGTGGCTCATTTAGATAAAGGCCTACCACATAGGCTGTGTTCTTTATTAGAGATGACATGACCTCTGACCTTCTGGAAAAGTGCTACAGAACCTACCATTACCATTTTCTGTTTATCATCAGTGTACAATGAATACAAGAGATTTACAATCACTATTCCTTTCTTTTGCTGGGGGTCCTGTAAATTTATTTATTTTAAAAAATGTATTTTTTAAACATTTTTTGCAGATTATTATTTCCTTCAGTTTTGTGGCTTTAGTTAATCTCTGACGTGTGAATGGTAAAAATGCTTGGTCAAGAGACTTACAACAGATCATACAAAACCCTGTGCTTTGTGTATATGCATTTAGAGGGAAAGAGCTACAGCTGTGAGTGCTAAACTGTTGGAGCACCTCATTCTCACAACAGGGTCTACCAGAGGAGGAAGGGAAGGTCTTCTTTATGCGTTTATAAAGTGTGTACCAGGGACAGGGCCTTTTTGATTTGAAGCCACAACACCCATAGTTTGACAACTACCTTATTAAGTACCTACAGGTGTTCACAGTCTACATTTACATGGAAATCATTTTATGATCTGTTCAGTGAGGTTTGATAGACTCAGCAGTGAAGGCTTGAAATAGTATTCACATGTTATTAAACATCCACATGAAAGTCTGATGTTTAAGATAAGATGGAACTCTCAAATTCTTTAAGAAAAAAAGTATCCCTACACCTGGGGCGCTGATGGCCTATAACGGTATGGTTGTGTCCATTGTACAGAGACACACTGTGGCTTCTTTCCCACGTCATTCCCCACTCTGCAATGTTTTACTCTATCCACTGTCCTATCCAATAAGGCAAAAAACCTAAAATAAACACCAAAACAAGCATTGTTACAGTATCATTATGGAGATAATACTAGATTGCTTAAAATTAGGAAGTACAGACAAGTTATACACTAAAGCAAATGAAGGAAGGAGTAAAGGCTGTGATGGAACATGTACATGTTTTGTGAACCAAAAGATGAATTACAATCCAAGGCAATTCTAAAAAAAAAGGTTTATTTACCCCAAACAACTGAACAAATTAGTATAATTTTCTAAGAATTTTCACATGCATTGTGACCTAGGGTAACCTAGAGTCAGAGAAACACTGCACATGCCTTTTCAAACTTGTCCTGGATTAAACTATTAATGTGGGAAACCAGTGGAATTAGTTCTGTTCATGGCTGATTTTCTGAAGTTTTTAAATCCCTTTCAACCTTCAACAATTCAACATGCAAAGTTGTTTTCTTAATTTTTCAAAATGTAATTGAAGGTCTTAATGTTTTACTAACAAACATTTTTGAAAGTTGGCATGTTTTAATAATGTTATGTTATCTGTTGCAAACAATTCAATATAGCCTTCAAGTTCTGTTTGCAAAACAATGAGTCATCACTGGATATGAAAAAAAAAGAAAAAAAAAAGGCCCACGTCTGCATCAAACTGAAACATGGAGAAATGAGGCATTTCTCTCTGTCGAGGAATTGATAGACCTTTAAACCTCCCAGATTTATTCACGACACTAACCCAACTTTTTGCTCACATGCTTAACTCACAGCATTATCTGTGGACCGTCTGCTGCTCTCTCTGCAAGAAGGGGGCTGAGCAGATGCTGTGACAGGAAGTTACTAACATGGTCCAGATGTAAGGACAAGAGACCACCCCCGACACAGCTGCACATGGTCAACTATAGGCAGTGAAGGTAGGCCTAGAGAGGACCCGTGTGTGGGGGTATGCCAAATCATAAGTTTGGTTAATTTATGTAGTGCTGTACAAAAATCCTACTAAGGTTTATTTTTGCCGAAATTTTTAAGGAGTCTGATATAAGTAACTAAGCAGTGGAACATCTATGAACACTTTGTTCAAAAGTGCTATTTGTGTGACTTTTTAGAGAAATTAGTTCAAGGGTAAATCCTGGATTACAGTTTTACTTATTTCAAAGGTAATAAATAGTTCAACATTGATGTGCCCCCTAGTGTTTAGAATTATGTAGTGCAACAAAAGCAACCACAAACTCACAGCAGTGCCTCTTTTTTAATCAATAAGTAGCCAGAAGCTGTTTTCTGGAAAGAAAAAAAAAACAAAGATGAAAAGAAAAGACAACTGAGAAGTGATCAGCAGGTACAACAACAATTGTATGGATTCCGTTTAACCAAAACAGTGGAATGATTAACAAACAGCTTTCAGAACAATGTCATTTTTGAGTTATAAAAGAAGATGTGAGTTATAAACTTGACCAAACAGCAATATGTACAATATGACCATTCTGGAAATACTTGGAGAAGAACTTGTAACACAAACATCAATTGCTCTCGAAACAGATCAAAAGAAAATTGCTTACTAGGATCTATTTATCCATGTGGTCCTTTGTAGTTTTACATTAACAGTTTCCTCCAGAGGTCTGCATGCACTTCTTATGTCTCCCCTGTCTGCAGTTTTATTAGTCCATTAAAGAAATCCACTAATCCTCGTCTTCCTCTTCATCAATTAAGACCATCTTGCGTCTGCGCTTCACAGGAACAGAGACATCCTCCCCGTCTGATTCTGCAGCACCATTGGTCTCTGTGTCCATTGCATTAGAGGAGTCATCTTCTGTAAGACAGCAATGTTTTATAAGCTCTATGGCTGGGCGCTTACACGGTCATTTTCAAACTAAGAAAAAAACATTATTCTCCTCACCTTCATCCAAAACTCGGCTTCTTTTAGTTGAGGCCTTCTCCTGAGATCTAAAGGTAACAGGAATAGATTAAGCACAGAAGTATTTAGACCTTAAAATAGACATTTTCTCTGCTGGGGTTTGGATTAGCCAAAACATAGGACAATCCCTTACCTCTCAGGTGTATTTTGTGTATCCTCAACAGGAGTGGATTCTGAAAAAGAAAAAAAGAAACCTATTAATAGATCGTTTTTAAATTGTTTATTTCTTGGCAACATGTTACTGCTTTTCTTCATTATATTTCTATCCAGCATTTTGAGATGCAATAAAAAATTCAAATTCTACTTTTCTATTTCCAAGCTTACACACTTCATAGAATGTGCCAAATTTGCTGTAGTAAGGAATTATGTAATATTCTTGAAACATAAATTCTTGGTAGTTAAGCCACAGCAGGTTATTTGAGGCACAATGTAACTTCACACGTACCTACCAGACAAAGCTGTAATTAACTGCTGTCACCTGAGACGGGAAAAGGACGCTCCCACACATACCTGTCTGTTCGGAGGTGTGGTTTTTCCTCTTGCGTGTGAGCAGCAGAGCTCTCAGAGCCTGAGCTCTGCGTTCACCTGAGTCCTCATCGTCCTCCAGCCCCTCCTCCTGAGTTTCTTCGATTGGAGTCTGTGAATTGTTTTGCTCCTCGTCTCCTTTGGGTTCTGCTTCTTTTGGACTTAGGGCTGCAGCTGCACTTTGGAGCTGTGACACGCTTATTTTTGCAGGGATCCTCCAAAAGGACTCCTAGTAATAGAAAAGAGAAGAATAAGTCCACTTAATGAATATGTAATAGGTCTGTTACATTACATTTTACAACTTCAATCCATTATTTAATTATATTTACAATCAAAATCCCAATAGGATCATTTCTCCCAGATGGATAAAAATAATATTACCAGGAAGTTTAAAGACATGGTGACTTTGTTGTCCAGATTTGTAGATATTCCCTCAAGGAAATCATTAAATTTCTCAGTAAAAAAAAGGAAATTAAAAGATGGCTTAAGACATGTTTTCCAGGACATTGTGAGGCGTAGTTTTGATTTGATCATTCAGGTAACTGCCAGATCCTTAATTCATCCTTGACTCCTTATGAACATGCGACTGCTATGAAAATATTCCCTCGAGTGGTGCCAGAGCTTAACTTAGCAGTCATTTTGCACGCCGCATGTACAGAAGCTATGGATCTCGTTGCAGAAGCCGTGGCTTTTAAAAAAGGAAAGAAAATACTTTCTCTATGAGCGTGAATGTGATACTGAATGGGGAAACTGGCAATCTCCACAAAGTCTCAAGCCACAACTGCCACTGGTGTGAAGAAAACACACACACCTGCTCATTTGCAGGTTCTCGCATTCCCAGTTTGCGCAACAGCTTCCTGAAGCTCTTGTTCTCCATGGCTTCTTCGTTTGCCTCAAACAGAGGAACAAGTGCCACATCCTGCGACAAACCTGGGGAGTAGTTCATTACATGTCAATTAACAGACCAAATTATATAAATAAAAAGGTGTTTACAAACTAGAGCTGAATCAAATTATTCGAATACTTTATTTTTACTAACTTACCATATTTTTTACGGTCGTCTGCTGTTCTGTTCAGACAATTCTGTAGCCACAACATGGGCCCAGACATGCCTGTTTTGAAAAGACAACACCATGAAATCTTCAAAGAGTTTCCAAGGTAACAACAGTTTATGGTTGGAGTTTGAAATTACATTTCTTTAAACAAGAACTTATAACAGCAATTTCTTTTTTCACAATTTCTGAAAAATCTCATGTGTCAACGAGGACACTGATATTAAGCATGCCTGTTTACACAATCAGTTTCAAGAACAAACGGCCCTCAGGCCTCACCTTGCTGTTGCAGAGCAGACACCATGTTGCCTACGTCAGCTCTCTTTTCTACTGGGGAGTGCAGGGATTGAGTCTGTCTTCTTTCATTTACTGATGTTTCTCTTTCTTCTTCCTCATCTTCCTCACTCTCATCAGACTCATCCTCCTCAGCATCATCATCTCTTTCCTCCGGATCATCTGGGAAACCCTGTGTTAGACTCTCTAGGAAGTCTTCTTCAGTCTGCAGCAGAACATTTTTCAGGTTATTGTTAGGCAGCATTTTTTTTTTGTGTCCGATCATTTCCTCACATCTTAATGAGTTCCACAGTGTTATTGTAGTACATCTGAATCCACTCTACCATTCCTGCTCCGGCGCTCTTCCCTCGTGCACTGCGGCTCCTCTTCTTATAAAGTTCTCGTCTCTCAGACACCAAACCCAAACTGAGCATTTTGTCGACCACACGTGCACGAGACCGCTTCGCTGTGAGCTTCTTCAGGATGTTACCCAGCACATCTGTCAAAGTTCAGGTTTTATCACCAGAGAATCATTACACAGGAAGTACTGGAGCTGAGGACAGAGGTGCGGTGTGAGGCTTTTATACAATGATAATATTGTGTCTTGTACCGTCAGAGTCTTTGTACTCCTCAAAGAGCATTTGAAGCTCCTGCTCCTGTTCCTCAGTCCAAAGAACAATCCGGGTACCTATCCTGTTGTATAAAAATTAATTAATTAAAAACCTCATCAACAGGTGGTTCGGATTTGCAATGCATAAAACTGTGGCAATACACTCTTCTCAGTGCTAACAACTCATCCTGCCATGGGTGCATACTTCGGTTTCTTCAGTTCTTTAGCGTTGTCCACCAGACCCATATGCACCAGCTGTGTCACTACCTGGCGTCGAGTGCGGCTGCTGTTGTTGAGTAATGGCAATAGGGTCTCCACTATATCTGGCACTAAACACAAGAACCAACAGTAAATGAAAGACTGCTGAGATTGAGAACCTTATGTGCAACTTCCTTTTGTAACTAACAATAGGACAAAGAGAAAAGATGACAAATTCATGAGGAAGAAAGCAGACCCCCAGAATGACGATGCTCCTCATAGAGCTTCCTCAACTGCTCTTCCTCCTCTTCAGTCCATGTTGGTTTCTTTCCCTCTCTGACAGATTTAGGAAAATGAAAAATAAAAAAACACTTTGAACAGCAGAACTCAAGACATTATTTAGTAAAAGAAAATCATAAGGTGCATCTTTAGCCTGTAGGTTCATCAAAAAAAATGGCTAGATTAAACGAAAACAAACCCTTCTTTGCTGTAGCCTTCGGTCATCTCTCGTACAGCCCCGACATTCTTCCAGAAGAGAAGTTCAACGTATGCCTTGTTGTTTGTCGCTGCTACTGCAAAGAACCTGTGCAGCACAAACTTAGCAAAGGTCATCAACTCCTGAAAAACAGAGAGAGTGGAATGTTGGTTTTTGTCCTCGCTTACCGTGTGCTGCCCTGAGCAGGAGCGTTTCCTCATGTCATAACTTTACCTTGTAAGCAGCTGCGGCCGGGTCACTGAGGATCTTGTTAAAAAGGTTGAATACTGACAGCTGGTAAAGCAGGGCGTCCATTTTCAGGTCCACAGCCAAGCGGTGCAGCATCCGAGCGATGCAGTGGTTTGTGTGAGGTGTGTTTTTTGAATAGGATTTTAACAAGAGGAGGTATGGACGCACGATACCAGGACTGGCAAATCTGAAAAGAGGTACAAGAAAGAAGACATGCCCCATTAGGACGTTCATGAAAGAAACTTGGAAAGCAGTGAAGTGTTGCATGCTGTTTTTTTAGAATCCTCCAAACTGTTTTTCTTACCTCTTGATAAAGTCTAGAAAGTTAAACTCCTTTTCAGAAACCTGAATACTCTCAAACTCTTCCTCCTCTAACTCTGCTGCATCATCATCATCCTCCTCTGCTGCAGGCTCCAGAGGAGAGGGCCCTGAAATAATAATAATAAAAAAGTCAAAGTTTGAATGCTGGACAGATTAAAAAAAAAAAAAGGAAAAAAAAGAATCATGTAAATATACATTTTGAAAAATCTTACTTGGCAGGTTTGCATGCAGGATTTGCTTAAGGAGCTCCAGTTCCTCTTCAGGTTCCACATCGGCTGAGCCAAACACATCACCCTCTGGCCACACCTCCCTGAGTGAGTCAAGAAGACGATAAACACTTAAAAAGAGCTAATGGGATTAGTCTGAGGGCTCGATGGCGTGTTGATGTTTGCTGACCTGGCAGCACGCAACAGTCCCAGTGCTTCTGGCCCCAGTCGAGCCAGCAGGGCATCCTGCACCCGCACCATGGCCTCAGTCCGCTGCTCCTCCAGTGGCGTTTCAGATGTGGCATCAAATGGCACGATGCTTTCTGTCAATGACCCTGAAAGCTGCACACAGAAAAAAATGTATATTTTTATAAATTATATCCAACTTTAGAGCCATAGTAGTCACACTCTGCTAAGATTTTCACACTGACCTGATAACTGGTGGCCTTCAGCTCTTCCTCCACAATCTTCCAGGTCTCCTCGAGGGCTTCTGGACTAGTTTCTGTTGCTGGCCTTCTTTCACCCCGAGACTTTTTACGCCTTACCTTTTTCTTCTGCAGAGTTAAGAGAGCCAGATATTCACTTTGACGGGTGGCGCAAATGGATGGTGAGAAGTTGTACATGATATGCAGCCCAAAAGTTTACCTGAACCATCAGGTTTCTGCGACCTTTGCAGAAGCGCTCTAACATGCGCAAGAAGAGATGAGTCGACTCTACCAGGTCTTTGAGGTAGGACTGAGGCTGTCTGGTTTCGTCATACTTCCTCAGGAGTGTCAGGAAAATCTCCCTGTATTCCATCAGGTAAAATATGTTACCTAGAGAGTGAAGAAAAATAGATAAGACTACTAGCACTACAGTGCAAACCCTTTGATATTTTAGACTGACAACATTTAAACTGAATGTATTGGCAACACATTTTTTTTTTTTTTTTAAATGGGGTTGTGAGCATAAACTGTCTAAAACATGGACCTAATCTGATGTCCTTCACTGGTTAAAGTGGAGTTGAAGCTCAACCCTGGCGGTTGCCAAGTTTTAAAAAAGCTGTCCCAGCAAAACTATCTAACATCCTGAACGCTGTCGTTGAAAATGAAGGTGCTGTTAGTATCTTACTTTTTATAACGTTTGAACTCTGACGGATGCTTCCATCCTGGGAGCGGTCCATCTCGTTCACAGTCAGCAGCAGCTCCTGATATGCCTTCAATGCCAGGTGCATCCTTGAAAGAACAAATGATATCGTCAGACAAAAGAAAAAAACAAATGCATTGCTTTTTTTTTTTTTTTTTTTTTTAAACCTGTCCTTCAGAATCTCCTGACCTGCGTGACCAGGATGTTGCTTCTTTGCGATCTGTAAGAATCATCTCATAATAGTTGGTGATGTTTCGCTCAATAAAATGAAAGGCACGGATGGACACCGTCTCAGACACTAAGTCAGCCCGGAAACCATTGCCACGATTGAAGGCCATGAAAAAGCTGAGCGCCCAGAGGTAGTACGTTTCATCGTGTTGCTCAGATTGCTCTCGAATGAGACTTTCCTGTAGATGAGTCAAAAAAAAGAAAGAATATTCAGAGTATAGCCATGTATCAGACATTCTCTTTAAAATATGTGATTTCATCCTTTAGTAAAGGCTAGTTGTGGAAATGGGTCTGTAAGCCTACATTACAAAATTATTCTGCCATTTATGTTACAACAGCCGACCTTGACAAGGTACATGAGGCGATTGTAGCAGTTCTCCAAGAAGTCCACACAAAACTCTCGCAGGAAGAGTCGAACGTTCAAGGCTGAACGGCGTTTGTCTTTCCCTTCCTGAGCTCGTCGATTCCTCTTGGGTACACGTCTCACTGCTTTGCCCGTGTCGTGAGTGTAATTTTTGAACTAAAAAAAGAAAGACAGGAAATTGATACCAACATTGTGTATAGTTTTGGCAAGAACCAACGCATCTAACCATAGAATGCATTTTTTTTTTTTAATAAAAGGTGATGACTCACATTGTGAAGATTTCTGTGATAAATCACATCTTTGTCCCCTACTGACTTCAGCCCTCGAACAACATACGAGCCTCCAAAGCGAGAGTGCCTAAAAATGAGAAAAATATACATCAACATACAAACGAATAGAACAAAGCATATTTTCTGTTTGAATACAAGTAAATGAAAGAAGCCTTATGATGGCTGAAACGTATCTTCTTTAAAACAAAAATGTTTTCAACAATTGAACAAACGCAGTTAAGTCTCCCCTCATGTACAGAGGCTGTAGTTATCAAAGCAGATGGACCCGGGTTCAAGGCCAACCTGCAGCTTCTTCCCTGCACGTCATTGCCCACTCACTGATGTTGTACTACCGGTTTATCCACTGTCCCATCGAAATAAAGGCAAAATCCCAAAACAGAATGCTGAATTTCAATGACAAGCTAATATTAAACATTTGAATAGTGACCACCTGTGATACATTTTCTTCTGACTGAACAAGAAATGGAGCGCACAATTCTGCTACTTGCTTGTGTTGCTAGATGAAAGTATGAATTTATTGTAATTGGTGTAAGTGCAGCTCTTTGAAACAGTTTGGCATCAGTTGAACTGTACCTGGTTCCTCTTTGTAAGGTACGAGTGCGTTTCTCTGCTTGCTCCTTCTGCCTCAATGCCTCCAGCTCCAGAGAGTCTCTTTGTTTCTCTTCTGCTGAACGCGCATGACCAGCGCTCACCAAAGCTTCTGGCGTCTGAAAAACATCAATAAAAGATCAGGTACAAAACCACTAAAGATCTATGGGAGTCCTTACAAGAGGTTTATCACACTGACCTGGTCTCTAAACATGAGGGAAATGATCTCCAATACGTGCATACTCCACTGCTGCTCACTCTGAGCCGACGCCAGGAACTTGACCAAGTCATCGAAGCCGCTCATGTGAATGGCCCACAGCAGCCGATCATGAACGCTTGCATCATCGTCTACTTTCTACAGGAGGAACAGAGGGATGAAATGAATGAAGGGGAATGTAAGCGAAAATGAAATATCAGCATCTCTTTTGAAACAACTTTAAGATACATGAAGCACTGTTAATTATACTGTAGGTTCACATTGATACCCATGTTAAAATCAGACCTTCTCTTCAAAGGGATCTGCTGGTACATGAAGCACGTTCCTAACCAGCAAAAGGATCCTCTCAATCAGCAGGTTATCCTCCTCCTGCCTCTGCTCCCAGTCCTAAAAGACACAAAAATGCTCCTTTTTACAGACGTAATGTAGGACACTGATTAGTTGATTAAAATTAGTTATTTTGACCAGAGAAACACTCACCAGTTGGAGAAGGTTGTATAATATTTCACTTAAAATGCCAAAAACCCTCTCACTGGAAAATGCCTATAAATAAAGGCAAGACACAAAAAAAAACCCTCTTTGTTATACAAAAACATACATTGAAAATATGTTGAAATCTTCAGATAGTAATGGCAGACCTTATCCAGAAATAAAGTACAATCATTCTAAGAACACAATACCTCTTTATAGGCCTGTAAATGAGATGTGACTTGTAAAAAGTGATGCCTAAACACGGGGTCATCAGGGACTTTTCCAAAGCAAAGCATGGCAGGCTGAGTGAGGTTGACCATGAGCCTACAAAAAAAGAAAAGAAAGTTTTCAGTATTCACCGTCTTCTACAGCTTAATTGCTGTATTTGCAGTAATATATTATTACATAATAATGCACTGATGGATTGTTCATGTTCAAAATGTGTTGAGTATACAAGTCAAACACATTGTTTACCTAATGCAGGCATCAAATAAGGCCTTATCTTGTCCATGTTGAATAATAATAGGCAGGATGTCATTCTGTACAATCTGGCCAGCACCCAGCTGCTGACGGACGTCACGGGTGTCATCTTCATGCCGTAGATATCTGATCAAGTCTTTGACACTCTCTGTCACACAGATAGAACAGCATAATGTATGAGGACGAAAGGTGCAGACAGTATTTTTCGTTCTTTATCCATCTAAAAATCACTCACCTAAACAATCAGCTTCCTTGTGGTAGGTATCTCCTTCCAGATAACCAAGAGCACTGCAGGTTGCCAAAAGCTCGCAATTCATTCTGAGCAAGTCAATGCACCATCAGACAGCTTACAGGTGAAGGCTCTCTCTGATCAGAGAAATATGAACAGAGCTCCACCTCAAATATCTCTGCTCACTATCAGCGCTTCATTTGTATTAAAGATAAACAAAGACACATTATAAAACTGGCGTCAGTCTGCACATGAAATGGTATCAATAAAATAGTTTGAAAAAAACAAACCAATCATCCATCAGCTAGATACGTTCATATACTTGTTGACTTTATGCAGTTTAAGTAAGCTACTGTAGGTGGGGTCTAAATATAGTTGGTTATCTACAACTTAACAACATGTCGTTAATTACTTTCAACCCTGACGACTTGTTATATGTGTTGTGTCGCCACAGTGTAAAAGACAAAGTGCCATATTCACAAAGGAAGGATCCTCCTATCTGCATAATGTTGATGTTAAGCAGTAAGTTAGCTTTACAGCAGCCACCAAAGACTAGAGGGTTTTTGCAGCAGAAATAAATTGCTAACTTACCTAAACGTTCAACTATGGATACTCTGCTTGTGTCGTGTTCAGCAGCTGGTGTTGTAATAGTTAAGAGCTCTTCTGTAAGTACAGTAAGATGTTTGTTCCTCAAACTACTCGAACAGATCTACAAGCAGCGCGCCAAGACTCTCCGAGCGAGACTCAAAGCGGATGAAGAATGTCGTCACATCCGGATTAAATATTTGCCATGAGTTTTGTATTTCAGGCACAGATGTTTCCTGGTGTCACCTACTCAAACAGTCCAGATTTAATCAAAATCAATATCTGTTTGTTTAGCATTGGACGAAAAAAGTAAATTCAGAGCTCCAACCAATTTTGGGCGGTTGCATGTGCCAGATAGATATTATTAAAATGAAATATACCTACAGTTATGTCTCCAGTGTTGCCTGCTAGGTCATACTTAGGGTATTAATAGCGTCCAGTCTTCAATCTGTCATGATTTTCTTTTTCAAATTCAGTGGCATTGCCGATTGAAAAGCATGTATTTGGGATTCTGGATAAAATGTGATATATGTTAACATTGTTAGTGTTAAGTCGGCACAATAGTGCCACAAGCCTCAGTCATTATGGCAAGCCCTTTTAACATTTAAGTATTAGCGGTAATAGCAAATGTAGATATCAATAATTGCTTTTTGACATGTTACAATTCAAAGCCTACATCAACAATTTAATCTTTTACTAGTAACAATTCTAATTAAAGATATCTGTAATTCATTTTTTACGAGTGGAAATTGTCATTGCAAATATCTGTAACTTAATTATAACTAGTCAACTTGTGTCATTGACTTCTATTGTAATTTATAAATATTTGTAAAGTCGACAAATCCATCATGACATGTTGCAATTCTAATTCATATCAGCAACTCAGTTCTCTCTAGTAATAATGTGCATTCTTGAAATCAACAATTCTATTCTTACTAGTGACAAAGTCCATTTATGATATCTGTTGTTCTCACATTACAGATATCATAACTTCATTCAAGATATCTAAAATGCAATTCTTACTAGTCAAAATTTTATTATTGATATCTTGACCTGGAATTGTTACACGAAAGAATGTAATTACTGATATCTGGAATTGCATTTCAGATAGCTAAGTGTATCTGATCTCCTGTCAATCAGCTGTGAGTGGAGGCTGCCTTCATGACTCTGATGACCCTCGAGCGGATCCCTTGTCTGCTCGGTTCCTCACAGAACTGATGACACCAGGAGACTGAGGAGCTACGTCTACAAGGCGCCCACTCATTTCAGATATCTGAAATGCAATTCTTGGTAGTGAGAATTGAGTTAGATATCATGAATCTGTGTGACAACATGAATCTAGATATCCTGACTCTGCGTGACAACCAAAATAACAAACAAAATGGACTGGCATTTGTAGGGGTAGAAGGCTATGTTAGACTCAAAACACATACCGTTCTGAATTAACTATATGATGAATTGATAAAATGTGTTTACAGGTAACAATAATTACATGATGGGTTGTTGTGATTTTAATACCTACCTAAAATCAGTGACTGTATGTTTGAGAAATCATTGGCCTATGTGCTGTAAAGGTGGTAGCATGTGTGGGAAAAATGTTCACCCAAAGCGTGAGTGAGCTTACAAATGTTTAACTAATCAACTGCAACCATCAATTTTAAAATCTACAAAACTTACTTTCCCCTTCTTCTGATCTCACAATAGGCCACTTATTAAAAGATGTAGCATTAGTTGTGAAAAAACAAGCACTTCTTTTACCAAAAGTTTCATGGACATACAATACAGAGCTGCTTCAATTAGGTTTATTTGCGCTTCAATTTTCATTCATCAATCTGCCAGTTACACACAGCATTGCAAAGCACATTCAGCGAGTCTTTTCACTTGATGGCTGTCATATTTTAGTGTCTTTTTGTTTCTTATTTATTAATCACATGATAATTTGTCTGAAATAAGTGAATAGCAAAGTGTTGTAAACAAATGCAGGTAGCTCAACTAATTCTCTTTCTGTCTTTTAATGTGTATTGACCAAAGGGCAGTGGCTGATGTTTTGTTACTAAGTCATATGACAAAACTACTAAAATTCTGCATGTATTTATTCTTATATTAGCCTGTAGTGTAATACTATATCAACATGTGGACTAAGAATTGCACTGAAAATCAAGGCCTCAAGTGGTATGTAAATAAGTAGTTTTGCTCAGCCCTACAGATGATAACAAGTGTTCAGCAAAATAGCACCAGAGGGACACTCTCTAAAGGGATTTATTCAACATTGCACCTATACTGCACTGACACACTTTCTGCTTGATAATACAACTCATAACTAGTGGGAATGAGGAGTGCTTGGATCAGAAATTGGTCTGAACATTTTTTCTCCTTTTTTTCTGATGGCTCTGGCTTTCACATATTTTAATTGACTATCTACTCGTCATCATCATCCTTGTCAGCTCGGCCTGAGTCCCTGTCCTTCTCCCGCCTGGATTCCTTCACCACCTGATGAAGAAGAAGATAGATAGTTCCAATATCAACAACAATTTCCACTGTGCAAATAGCATATAGTTTGTATTTTGCATTTTGTCATATTCCTATAAATTATTGTACCTCTCCATCTCTGGTCTCGACTGTCTTAATCACCACAGTCCTCTTGCCATGAGTGTCCGGAGTTGGTTCATAATCTGCACAACATCACAAAAGGATTATTTATGTTGTCCCTAAATACATTCAAGATATGTCATACTTCAAGATTCACGTCCAGTGTTGAATTAGAAAAAAACATTTTAAAAAGCTATATTAGATGTATGGAGTATTGTTTAAAGGAATGACCTTGATAACTTGAATATTTTCAGTTGTTGTTCAATTTTGGAATAAGAACCTTAAAGTTTTTCAACTGCAACTCGCAGACAAAACATAACTTCTTTGAAAGTAAGTCAAAATGAATCAAGCAGCTGTGGGGAATTGTCATTCTGTATGAGTTTCTTTGGCCCTTTGCAAAGCGGTAAGTCTTTACTCTTTGTTGATCCTGCCTTTTATTTTATTTTTTTACTTTTTTGGTGTTACTAAAAGGAAAATATCTCCCTGCTGCTATTTTATTGGCTTACTACTCACAAGGAAAAGAAGACATCTAAGGTCTGCATGTTGTAAATAATTATGAGTAATGCAGAAAAAACCCTTGAAGTAGAAATACAGAGGAAATGCTTATGGAAGAACAATTGACATGTCTGACTTTGCAACTCTGTATTAGTTAAGAAACCCTTATATCCTATTTGATGATGGGCAAAAGGAGACTTTCCTTACCTCGGTCAAAGTGATTGCTCATCCCAATATTCATGATGGGAACAGTAATCCTAAACAGAGAATTACAATATAGTGTTATAAACTAATCTGTAATGAAAGGTTAGGTTAGACTCGTACGTTAGTTGACTGTAAGGTTTGAAATGGACATGGAATGTAAACTGGAATCTGTCCACATCAAAAAGCAGTAAATATGGATCCATTTAGACTTGAGCCAAGGTAAATGTTCCCTTACCTGCTCTCCTCACCCTCCAGCAGTTTACGATAAGTAGCAATCTCAATGTCCAGAGCCATTTTGACATTGAGGAGGTCCTGGTACTCGCGAAGGTGGCGAGCCATCTCATCCTTCAGGTGGCGGATCTCATCCTCCAGCCTCCCTATGTTGTCTTGGTAGTTGTTAACTTCGTTGCTAAACTGGTCCTCCATCTCACGCATTTGCCTCAGCAGAGCTTCGTTCTGAAAACATGCAATGCAATAGCAATTTGGAATTTTAAATAATGACAGAGTGTATATTGATATAGACATAAGACATTTGGTGTTTAGCCTTACCGTGTTCTTCAGAGCATCAATGTCACAGCTGAGAGACTGAATCTGCCTCCTGGACTCATTGGCTTCCTGCTTGGCCTGCCTCAGAGCATCAGTGTTGCGCTTGGCAGACTCAGTTAAATCAGCAAACTGCATAAGCAAAAAGAAAAAGCACACACATAAATAAACGTTTGTGGTGTGTCTTATTCAATGTTCATCTGTCTGCTGACCTTGGACTTGTACCAATCCTCAGATTCCTGCATGTTCTTTGTGGCGATGTTCTCATACTGGGCCCTGATCTCCCTCAGAGCACCAGTAAGGTCAGGCCTGGCACTGCTGTCCACCTCCATCTTCAGTTGATGGGTTTGAACACTCACTTGGACATCCTGGATTTCCTGACAACCCAAGAACATGGTTAAATGGTAAGAAAATATCATGAAAACACAAATCAAGTAAGGCTGCACCAATGCATTGTTTTAATATTGGAATTAGATAACATTTTAGTGGGCAGCGGAAGTCACCCATTGGTCTGCTGTCATGGTCACAAGATAACATTTTGGCAATATTGGAGTCTTGCACCTAAAGAATTGACAATAAAAGAATGTCAAAAATTGCCATAATTTGTATTTTAAACATCTGTATCAGACCTGATTTTTACAATTGGTGCATCTTGTAACAAGAGCTTGCCAACTTTGTTTGTCTCTTGATGCTGAAACAGTAAAATGGTGTACAACCAGCCTTCTATGTCCCATTATCAGATTCCTCTAAGGAGCGGCTTTTCTTTCTCTGGGAGATTGATACATTTCATTCAGCATCTATGCAGATGACAGGCGAACAACTGTATGTTCTCCTTTTTAAATTTGCCATGCCAATACTACAGCCTTGATTCTATGCAAGCTTCCATTACAGATCTTCATATAACATGAGGCAAAGTTGGAATGCAGCCTAAATGCCACAAGTATCAAAACCTGTCTGAACGTGGGGCATTTTAGCATCTTAAATTTCAAATTTACTTTGTTTTCAAAGCCAATTATTTTTTAGAAAATATAGCACAGCTGGTTAATATGGCAAGAATTGCAGTTTATAGTGCAAATATCTACAATCAGTGAATATGTGGGTTTACCTTGGATTCTAAGGGGTCAGTTTCTTGCTTTTATTTGCACATGCAAATTGTAAGAATTGCTGCCCTATATTTTTGTTAGCTGCTTTTTTGAGGCCGTTCAGTTTAACACTTTAGCTGATACCTTGTTGATTTTGGTACAAAAATAGGCCATATTTGGACAAGAGGTTGTAGCTGGAGAGGAGCACATGTTTGGAAAAGGCTACGTTATCAAGGTTTATTCATCAGCTGTCAAATAAACTAGATAGTCATCCAATTTCTGACCGAATGCATTTCTCCATCTGGTAATTACTAATCAGAGTTGTATGTTAAGTCTGTGGATCAGGGTTGGCATGTTTTGCTCACTGGTTGTAATGGCATACAGTGGTCTTCTAATTATTATGGCAGGCCTTCTTTTCTACAGGCTGAATGAGGCATGGAAACCAAATCCATTTTAATTACCAAATTATCAATGTTTACTTCTCCAGTTAATATGGATATAATATGCCTTTGCATATGTTTCTCCATAGTGACTAGCTCACTTTTGGAGTCAGCCTCAAGTGGCAATTTAAGGAACTGCAACCTTTTCCACTTGAGAATTTTCTTAAAAGCTTTTGAAACTTTCAGTGCAGATTTTCATGGTCTCAGTGACATCTCAACAAGTCTGAGTGACATCACACATTGGTCTCTGAACGAATCTTTGGCCCATTTATGCCATTTGCGATATTAGCAATGGAAATAACAACAGGCAAATAACTAAAGCTGACATTTTGACATATTGGTGTATGGGACGTCCAAGTTTTTTGGAACTAGCCTCAAGCAGATACTCGAGGAACTGCATAGTTTAAATGAGCTTTTGTGAAAGGTTTTTAGTCCATAACATATTAGTATAGGCAATATTTTATTTTTGACATATAGATATTCAGAATGTTGCATATTATGCCTTAAAGGATTTCTTATCCCTGGAGGTTTTTGCTTGATGATGTTACTTAAGATATCCAGATAATAAATTGTGATAGGAGACCTTTGAGAAAAAGGACATTGTAGAATCACTGTGGAATTATTCAGAGGATAAAAGATCACTTACTTCGTCATGGAGTTTCTTAAGGAATTCAATCTCATCCATCAGAGACTCAATTTTTCTCTCAAGTTCCAGACGGGACAGCGTGGCATCATCCACATCCTAGTTTTGTATTAGACAAACATTTATGTTGTAATATGTTGTCCACTGCTAAAAGACCTCATCACCTCAAACTTCCTTTGAAAGATAATATAGGCCTACAAGCATCACTGAGAGTTAATTTGAAAATGCAGAATAAACGTAGCTTTATATAATAAATGTATTTAATATAAAAATAAAACTCCAGGTTACATTTCACTAAAATTGTCCCAGCACAAAAAATTGTTATTAATAGAAAAGAGCAGCTCTTAATAAGTATTCCACTTGTATCAATCATTAAAGAAAATCATCAAAGAAGGTAAATGCAGAGGTGCCATGAAAAAGAAACAGGAAGAAAACCTGTAATCTGAGCCTGAAGACATGGTGACCAATATATCAATCATGATCCATTAAGCTTGGTGTTTACCTTTCGGAAAGCAGCCAGGTTATTCTCTGCATCCGCTCTCTTCTGGGCTTCTTCCTCCAGCCTTAAAGACAAAAAAAGTGACACAAATTATTTAAACCATGTAAAGATACCTTATAGACCACCTTTTTACAAACCACTTGGGGATATTTTACAAAGTGGAGAGATGGGATGAAGTAATGAATTTATCCCAAAATACCCTTCCTTGGTGGGGGTTGCTGCAGGGCACCAGCTGGCTAAAAGCTTTCAGGATCAATTTGTTAATTCACTGTCCTGTCAAAAAAGGGTTTCAGGGTGCAGTGGGATCAACAGCTGCTACTTTCAGCTAATTTGGTTCTCTACAGTTCAATAAGGTCATCTGAAAAAGACACAACAAGGTTAAAGACACACACTTCTTTCAATGATTTTAATTGGCTTGTATAAAGTGGAGAGTAAAATTATGGCATATAGAGCTTGAGAGGGATAGGTGTTGAACTGCGGAATCTAGTAAATGGGAAATGAAATGTCATTATTATTGGTATTAAATACAAAAAGGAACATTGAAGTTCATTTGCTCTATTTTGGACTGATGGGGTTCCTTGGTGGTCTGTTCAATCTGTTATGTCAAACACAAGCTGTGTCCAGACTGGACATTAAATGGATTAGTGGGGAAAAGAATCACAGTGGGCCCTGCTTCCTCATCTTTTATTCATGCTGCATTACAGGGGTCCTTTTGTCCTAATGGGGTCTCTGGCATCCTCTCATCAGCACAGAGGGACACTGCAAACACACCTAATGGAGTCATTGTGAGTCACATTGATTTTTCCTGATGCTATTCTCACCACGCCTGATACCCAATCTCTCCTCCTCTGGTTTCCTCTCCCTCTCTGTTCTCCCTGCTCCTCCGCTGGCACCACCCTGTTAGTGGTCCACCCATCCTCCTGCTAATAACTCAGTGTGCACATGTTTCTAATCTTTCAATAATGAAACATTATCTAAAGGAAATATTGATTACCTTATACTTCATTAAGCAAATTATAATGTCAGTTTTCTGTGGGTCCCTTCATCTTCCTTCTTTTTTTCTACAAAATTGTCAGTATACACGATAACAAAACAACAATTACAGTTATAGGTAGATGCACACTCATGTACATCATGCAGTACAGTGTCCTGCATCATGCTGCGACTGGTGTCAAGTGCCACGCCCTGCACCACCATCATCCCTGGGTTCATGTGACAAACCTCTAAGGGACTCTGTGCTTAATGTGGACAATGTAGAGTGTGTTGTCACATACAGTATCTGACATAGTAACACACAACAGGGAAATATGGAACTAAAAAGTGAACAAAACTGTTGAATTTCATGGGAAATAATGGTTTTAAAAGATACAGCTTTCTAAGGAGCCACATGTTCTGAACTGAATTTTTTCCTTTTCTCTTTTGAGACAATACCTAAAAGAAATGTTGAATGACTAGTTATTTTGCATCTGTGCATTATACTTTTCTGAATTCCAATTTGTGTTGTACCTACCTTTGTTTGAGCAGAGTGAGGTCCTCAGCCAGGTTGTCCCTCTCCAGCAGGTACTGGTCCCTCTCTTTACCGATGTCATCCATCTGGCGCCTCATCTCTCTCATCTCCTCCTGGAAGAGCTCAGTGGCACGGTTGGGCTGACCGTGCTGCTGCTGTCCCTTGAACTGGTTGAGCTCCTGCTGCAGTGATCCGTTCTGCTGCTCCAGGTAGCGCACCTTCTCGATGAAGCTGGCAAAGCGGTCATTGAGATCCTGAAGCTCGGCCTTCTCATTGCTACGGGTGGTGAGGAACTCCTGGTTAATGGCTTCAGCCAGGGTGAAGTCCACCTTGTCGTAGGTGAGGCGCTGGGGCTGGGCGCTTGGGCGGGAGCGCTGTTGTTGGTAGGTGGTGGAGTGGGATGCAACCGCAGGAGACATTGAACGCATGTAGCGTCCTGAAGAAACAGGCATACGGGAGGACACAGGGGTGTAGGAGGACATAGAGATAGGTTGGGGGCCTCCAAAGGTGCGCCTGTAGGAGGTGGAGGTCCGTGAAGAAAAACTCATGGCTGGTCTTGATAAGTGTTGTTTAAGAGAAGATGTACAGTTGGAGGCTGGAGATGCTCTTGAGGCAACAGGACATCAGACTGAAGAGTGCAGGGGGCTTTTTATGCTCCAAGTCAGCTGTCCCACCACCCTCACACATCTCTCCACCCCACCCACATACACCCTTTCTCTCTCCGTCACTCATCAGCATTCAAGCTTTGGCCACTCCCTACCCTCCAAAGATAGACCCTGCCTCTCTCCATGCACTGTCTTCCTGCCGGTCTGGACAGCTCCACCCTTTTAACCAGAGCACTTGGCAAGAGGCCAGATGAGCTTCCACATCACATCACTCCAGTGATTACAAATGATATCGCCCCACCGTTCCTCGCTGCTCGGATTCATGAACCCATTGACTCTTTGCACCAGTTTTGATCCTAGTTATTAAATTTGAAATTTTGAATTTTTCTATATCTTAATTGAATAAAATGCACGCATTGATCTGATTTTTTCTTCATCTGTCTTCTTCCCTCTCTCGTCTGTCTCTCTCCTTTTACAGTAATGGAAGACTTTATTGATGTGCTAGGCGTCTGGGACTGAACTATGACTCTGCAGTAATTCTATTTCCTTGAAATGCATATCCAGTAATCCATGTTTGAGTGTGAGTTTTCAAATAACTTTTAAAACATCGCTGATAACCCAGGAGTTTGTGGTCAAGTCATGGATTCTTTATGACAAGTCAGATAAGACTGTAGTTATATGACTTTTCATCAGTTTAATGTTTATTTAGGTTTTGCAGCATAACTGACTGAGTACAAGTATCAATTCAAGTCTTAATTCAAAATGACATGGCAAGCACACAACAGCATGTTACACCTGCATACGAATTACCATATTGTTTGTTTGTTTCTTGTAACATAAATGTAACATAAATGTTGGATGCAGTCTGTGCAGCAATACTTCTGCAGAGAGAGAGAGAAAGAGAGTGTGCATATAGCTGTGTGTGTGTGTGTGTGTGTGTGTGTGTGTGTGTGTGTGTGTGTGTGTGTGTAGTCATTTTAATTGTGGTCAGCAGAGAAGCTGCAAATCTCACATAAGGCTGACGTAATTCTGAGCATGCTCCGTGGCATTTGGGTGTGGCACATTTTCCTATTTGTTATCTGTGTAGCTCGGTACCTTTTATCCTTCTCATACACTGTTGTGGAAAACACAACACACTTTTAATTTAACATACTGTTTCATGTTATTTTTTCTTCCAAACAAGCATACACTCATGTTTGATAATAGCCTTTATTCTAACTTGCACCCAGAAGTTTTTGGGATCTTACACTATCTTACTTCGGGATTCATCTTCCTAATGTAGCATCTGGAGAACAGCATATTGTATATAGTAATTATTGTTTCATTCACAAATGCACTTGAATTTCCTCCTTGTGTGTCTGCATGGCTTCTACTGCAGAGGTCTGGCTCTTTGTGTAATAAATGGCCCATGTTGGTCTTAGCTGTGTAATCTAATCAACTTGCTTTATGGTCAGTTACTCTCTCCCTTCCTCCTATCTGTCTTACCTTTTGTCTCACTCTCTCTTTGCTCCGAACACATTTCACTTTCTATTCTCTCACCAGATCCAGCTTCCATCTATCATATAATATATCGGCATTTCTTCTATATAGCATTGTGCCTTTAATTTAGAAATGTGCACTTCCATATTTGCAGAGGCATAGAACTCTATGGTTTTAGAGTCAACCATGTCAGCAATACAAACCATCAGCCAGATGTTACCATTAGCAATTGACCCTTCTGGTTCCTTTGAAGATTCCCAGGGGAGCAGGAATTCAATAAAATATCACAGAAGTATCAGGATAGATTTTTTTCCTGTCTCCACACACTGGACTCCTAGAATGTGTGTCAGGTTTCAAATTTAAACAGCGGTCTAGATATCTCACTGTATATGATAGAAGTGGTTAAACTTATTGTGTTTTAATGTATTTTTAGTATTGATAGGATACACCCCAGTTCTTCATTTGATGTTCATGTTGTGGGTGTGGCATCTCATGAGACAAATATGAAAACCATATCCGTAGCAGCAGTCCGCAGTGGGAACAGCACAGAACATTACTGCATAGAAGTCAAAGTGTATAACAGTAGCTGTCATTCATAGCAGTTACCCATACATCGTGTATGAAAATCAATTACAAGAAGATATAGAGCATTATTTAAAATTCTTCTACAACAAGCCCGAACTCTCAAGACGTTTGAATAATATTGTTTTACATGTCAGGAGTCCTTTAAAATACTCTATGAAGAAGAATAAAATACATTGTTAAAGGTTTCCAATAACGATCTTGAATTAAAGATTAGATTGGATCAGGTTTTTACTCTATTGTCTGTAGGCGGAAATTTGCTATTGGCAATAATGCACTCCAGAAACATAAATACAAGTCAGGTTGAGCCTGTGCACAAAAGTAATGAAAGTATGACTCAAGAGCTTGAGAAGAGAGCTCTCTATAGAATGACTGTAGGATTGTTGGTGCCAAGTTACAATAATTATTGAACACAACCACCCTAATTCAAATACCATAAAGCTGTAAGGAGGTTGGGGTGGAGGTTGGTGTTGCACTGTGTTAAAGTATGTACAGACAAGCACTTAATTTGTAGTCCACTGACTTCTTTTGTGTTTTGTAGTAATTGTTCTTGTACCAGTATGGATTAAAGAGCAGTGAATTATGTGCTGATTGTGGTCTGCAGCCAGTCTCATGGCTGTATCATGACTGTGCTGATTCTGAAGCGTCTAGAGGACTAATAAAGGTAGCAGCTTCCTATTTGAGATGAGTTGCCAGGGAGTGGTGAGAAATAGTGAGGCAATGAAATCAATCAGACGTGTGGAGCTGCACTGATGGTGTCACTTCAGGCTCATTGTCCAGGAAAGACTCGAGGAAGTGTCCGTGTCTGATCTGGTTCTCCATTCAATCATGCTGGTTTGCTTTGACTGGGACAAGTGGGGACGATGCTACAATCTGCAGGCCTGCTATAGAATCTGCGGGAGCGGTTGGCACAAGATAGAGTTCATTTGTGAAAAAGGATGGCTTTACTGTAGTGGTGGAGTTGGACTTGGAAGCAGTGTGCATCTAGAGTGAACAGGGATGGAGTAACAACACTTTGTACATGTGACTCAGTGACATGTTAATGGGGAGCATGATTTACTGCAGAGTTGGGTAATTACTGTAATGGAGTACTGCAGTGCCACACTCGTCTATTATAGGGATATTCATTTGGAACATGTTTGTATGTAAATAAAGAGGAACCCAGAGGAACAGTGTATGCATGAGTAAAACTATACAATATTTAATCTAATACTCAAAAAAGTTTGTTTGTAAAAAAGGGTGCACAGATATGTGCCTGTTTTATTTATTATGATGGCGACCAGACTCAAAGAACACTGTTTAATAGTCCAATGAAAATACACACCTCAACCTGCATAATGGAACAAGACATTTTAACTATGAACTCTCACATTTATTTAGAAACACAAACATGTACTCATGTCTTTAAAATGTACTTCCCATCCCTCCACAGCTTTTTTTCTGCTGTCAACGAGGCCATAGCTTCTTCCATTTAACACTTCGCTGCAGTGACGTCAGCCTTATTCCCTGCACTGCAGTGAGTCATATGATGTACATGTTACTGTCTGCTGCGCTGCACACTCAATGCATTAAAGTATCCTGCAACCTCTTGATAGATCATTTTAAGTGATGAAAGAGAAGAACATAATGGCCGTAATTCTTGCAAGCTTGCATGCTAAACTGTGCACTGTAACACATTTTTCTGTTAACCTACTGTAATCTACAACTACAGTTTATTACTGTAAAAATAGATAAGTACTGTGCTGTGTGGAAAATAAACACTACAGTATAATACTGTCAGCTTTTCAGTCGCCATTACACTGTTATTTTACAGCTTCTACAGTATTCTCCATAAACAATTTGTTACTGTAAAATAATGTTAAATACTCTAGAATCCTGATATAAGATCATGAAGTTTTACACAAATTGCTAACAATTGATTGCTTTTTTGACACAACCTTCCCCTGGCTGGTCTTCCTTGTCTCTGGATTAATACCAACGAAGCATCTTCAATATACCGGTAATATGTAAAGCTGGTCAGAAATACGGATGAAGTATTCATTTCTGTGAATTAAGAAATAACATTCGAAGTCACAGGGAGTCTTCATTCAAGTGTCCAACACCTATCACACATTTTGAACTGTATTTATATCAAGTGTCATTCTCGTTATTCTGTTGCAAATCATTACTTTCCACAACTTCAGATGGCAAAAATAATGATGAGAGAACTACATTTGGACCACAATAAAACTTTGGTTTATGAGACAGATACTGAAAGAGAAATCAGACAGACAAGAGACACAGAAAGACATATTGACTTTGTTCTTTACTCTATGTCAGGGGTGTCAAACTCCAGTCCTGGAGGGCCGGCTTCCTCAGACTGTTTGATGTCTCCCTTCTCGGACGCAGCTGAATCCAATGAGTGACTCGTTTTCAGGTTTCTTCAGAGCTTAATGACAACACATTGGTTTAAAGCAGGTGTGTTCGAGCAGGGAGACATCTAAAAGTCTGAGGAAGCCGGCCCTCCAGGACTGGAGTTTGACACCTGTGCTCTATGTCATGCGTTTATGAAACTTAACCAGTAGAATCAGTCGTGGACTTGTTGGGAGGTTCAGTGTGCGCTCAACATCGGCTGCAGTGGCAGATCTGTAGAACATGCAAATATACATGTGAAGTGAGAGGCCACGAGGAGAAAAGTGAATCCAAAATACATACAGTGTAGAGCTGGCAGCAGAGACGCCACAAATATATCATGCACTCGTCTTGAACTGGATGAAAGATGTCAGAAAAGAGCTTTCCAACCGGTGGAGGGATGATAGCGGCAATAATGATGATACATACTTTTCTTACCCCTCTGATTTTTTCGTGTGAACTCCGATAAACCCGCCTACCTCCCACACCCACGACAGAGAGCTGGCGGGGAGGTCGGTGGTCGCTGCAACCTCCGCTGAACGTCCCTCTTTCCCTCTTCGTAGGATAAACCTTTCTGTTCTCTTTATTTTGTTTTGTTTTTTCTTCCACAAAAACACGAGAAACGATGAAAAAATTAAATGTGCTGGAGATGTTCCAAAACCATCCCGGATCAGCTGTTGTAGTATTTGACTTTCAGAAGCAGGACATGTTGCTGTGTGGTAGCTAGCTGTTAGCTTCATGATATTTTAAATGTTTTTTTGATTGTTTTTTTAACTGTGCAAACATTGCTTTTAAATTTATAAATATAAAGCTTTAAATACACTGCTCAAAAAATAAAGGGAACACTTAAACAACGCAATGTAATTCCAAGTCAATCACACTTCTGTGAAATCAAACTGTCCACATAGGAAGCAACACTGATTGACAATTAATTTCATATGCTGTTGTGCAAATGGAATAGATAATAAGGTGAAAATTATAGGCTATTAGCAAGAAACCCCCAATAAAGGAGTGGTTCTGTAGTTGGTGACCCCAGACCACTTCTCAGTTCCGATGCTTTCTGGCTGAAGTTTTGAATGCTAGTGGTGCTATCACTCTCGTGGTAGCGTGAGACGGAGTCTACAACCGACACAAGTGGCTCAGGTAGTGCAGCTCATCCAGGATGGCACATCAATGCCAGCTGTGGCAGGAAGGTTTTCTGTGTCTGTCAGCGTAGTGTCCAGAGCATGGAGGTGCTACCAGGAGACAGGCCAGTACATCAGGAGACAGCAGCAGGACCGCTTCCTCCGCCTTTGTGCAAGGCATTTTTTTGGGCGGCCACATAGTAAACAGCTCCACAAAAGTATAACTAGGTTGATTCCTTTTGAGACATTTGGATGCAAAGTTCCTTTTTTTAACACTTATTTACAGTAATGGGTTTTTAACAACGCTTTATTCAGTTTAGTCCAACTTACAGTATTTTTCTGTCATTGTTTCCACCAAGCCAACAACCAGGTCATGAAACTGATAAAGTGAATGAGATGTAGCACAAACTGCTTTTAGTTACAGATACAGCAGATTGAAAGGAACATTAAGACACAGACACTATTTTGTATATGTATGTCTGATGACCAGATTCATATTTCCATTAAGTCCAATATTAAATCACTCATTCTTGAGATAAGGGACAAAACAGGTTTTAAAAATGTTTTTTTTAAATGCACACAGCATTCTTTGTATGTGCATATGTTTGTAGAGAAATGTCTCAACAATTTAACCATGTAAAGGAACAGGTCCTAAATGAAATATTTTTTAATGAAAATTATCATGTTGCATTTTGGAACTTGATTTGTGTCAACTCCGTCAGACACACTAAAAAGTATAGAATTTTAACTCCTCCAGTCCAAGAAAAATCCAAAGTCCTGAAATAGATTGCTGTAGTGTTTAGTTACTCTGATATGCCATAAAATATAATATATAAACTTCTATTGTGATGTCACACTATTTTGAAAACCCCAATTTCTAAATATCTGCATTTTCAATATTTGTTTTTAATTTTAGTATTATAAAAACAATTTTCTTAAATAAATAAGACATAAGACATGTAGATAAGACAGTCTTTAATAACATTGAAAACACAAACTGAATAAAAAACAAACTGTATTTATCAAAAATCAACAAAAACATGTATCTGACGGTGTTGACATTGAACTGACGGTGTTGACATTGAACTGACGGTGTTGACATTGAACTGACGGTGTTGACATTGAACTGACGGTGTTGACGTCTATTACAAAACATTGTAGAACAGAACAATAAGCGCCATTCTCCTCCTCTTCTTGCTCTCCCCATCCCCATCCATGTCTTCTTCTCCACTTGTTCCTCTCCTCCACATCATCTCCCTGTACTTCCCTTCCTCTCCTCCTGTGTTCCTCTCCCCTTCATTTTGCTCTATTAATGCTCTTCTTTTCTCCTCAATCTGCGTCGGATGTGCTCACGCTCTATGAAGTCCATCATATCAGTGGCTATGGTATACATCTCTCTCGTTGGGCTTGACTTGAGTGGTGTTGCATTTCCCATTAGTTTTACAATGATGTCTTCAACTGGGCAGAAACAGACATCCCTCCTGCCAGACTTTGGTTTGAACTTTGTTGTTGGACCATGGGGATGTAGAAACTCGACTTTCACATCTTGGTGCTCAGTATCCACAGCAATGGTCCTGGCTAGCCACCAGTGGTCATCATACACTACTGCAAGCCAGTCTCCATTATTAAGGCTGCCAACAGTAGGTGCTAACAAAGCACTATCAGGATGTTTTAAAGGCTCCTCATCCAACTCCCCCTCCATCACATCTTCCCTCTCCTCCTCCATCTCTCCTTCCATCTCCCCTTCCATCTCCTCCATCAACACAGCCAAAGGTCCTTTCTTCCTTGCAGTCCTTGCATCACACTGCTGTTCCTCTGTGTAGACAGGGAAATAGACAGAAGCTGGGCAGAAGCACTGGCAAACCAACATCTCACTGCAAAAGCAGGATAGTTGTCTGTGGTAGATTCTGTTCTCATATGTTATGACCTGATGTATTTGTCTTGTTGAGGGAATCTGTTTGAGAGGTTGCATTAGAAGTGTGTCATATGTTTGCATGTCTTCTTCTGCAATATAGTACAGCTCAACACCCTTCAGACTGTTTGAGACCTTTTCAAAGAATGTATTTCCATCTGCCATGTCATTTCTTCTTAGGACCAAGTTGTCAGCTGTTCTTTTCACTGTTCCTCCAATGCCGTCAGGGGCGCCCTTACCATGGGAAGTGGGGAAGAAGTTCCATGTTGCTCTTTCAAAACCCAGTGTAGGTGGGACAGCAGAGACAAGAAAAAAATTCTTCTTGTTCTTATACTGTTTGCTTGGACCATCAGACCAAAAGTGCACAGTGATAATCTGTGGATATTTCATCTTGATTTCTTTTAGGACAGGATCCATGTGTGTCCAGATTGCTGCAGCATCCTGTCTCTTCGACTCTGAAACTGTGCAAAACCCTGCCTTTCCACCCTTAGTGTAATACATCCCAGTATGCAGTGTTATCTGTGGCAAATTTTGTCCAAAATGGCAGGCCTGAACTTCTGATTGATACCGGCATCTCCATGATTCAGCAAAGTCAACATGGACAATTGCTGTACTTTCATCACAGTTCTCAATTAGGTTTCTGTATTCTTTTGACTGGTTTCGCATTTGACACACATGTGTTGTAGTTTCATTTCTGAGTTTTTGCTCATAGAGTTTGATGAGCTCTGAAAGACTGCCACTGTGTTGGACAAGCTTAGTGTTCACATGGATTCCATTGGCTGTGTCCTCTTTTACTCTCTCCCACTGCTTCCACTGCACATGAATGTTGTCTTGCTCATGGGTTGGAACTGTGCATTTGCTTAGACATCGTGAGCAGGTGCGAAGAAGACAGGCCTCACTTACTGGACAGCAACACACTAATCGAAAACTTTCATCCAGTTTGTTCGACTTCACAATACCAGTCGATCTCAGGACCTCAAGCATTAAGCATGCATTTTCATGCATTTGGCACAGACATGTCTTCCGATCAGAAGCTTTTGGGGCTGTAACATAGAATGGCCTCAGAGTACAGAATGCAGAATAGCTTAGCTTCAAAGTTGGGTTTCTAATGAGGAAATCAGTGTGGAGGTTGATCATGGAGTCTGTAAGGATCATTCTCTGGTGCTTCATCTTTTTCCTTGTGATGGTGTCCATTTTATCAGTTGTTACATGTGCAGAGTTGATGAGGAAATCTTGAACAGTCTGTGTGATACCTTGGAGGAATGTTTTCTTTTTCTGTGCTGTCTGTTTCTTTCCTCTTATTAATTTGTAAGTTAATCCAAACTCTTGGATTTTGTTAAGGAGGCGATACTTCTTCAAAATCCTGCCTGACAAACTTAGCAATGGTGAAGGACGCCGTAACACAGGAGTTTGTTTGTTTTCCTGAAGCTCTCTTCTGAGAATGTTGTGGAAAAGAAGGGCTTTCTTGATTTCTGGATTTACAAGTTTGCTTCCTGACAGCATTTTCTTAGTTTCTGTCCCTGGGGAGTCCAGTATTGTTTTAATTGTAGCCTTTTTTCCTCGCCATTTTTGCTTTCTCAATTTGTTTCGCTCTTTTGCTACTTTCTTAAGCTTCTCTTTCAAAGCTTGTATTTCTCTTGAATGCCTTTTCCTACTTTTTCTTCTCTCCCTTTCACTTCTGCGAGACTGTCTGGTATTGCATTCATCAATACTCTGATCTAGTGGACTGTCTGGGGGTGTGTCTCCTTGCAGCAGTGCACCTTCACTGGACATTCGCTGTCTGGACCTTTTCTTTGCATCTCTCCAATACTTTCTCTTTTGCCTTTTTGCCCTGTCTCCTATGTTGCCTATTTGCATTACTTTTTTGTCTTGAACTCTTTTCTTCCACCTTTGTCTTTCCTTCTCTTGCATCTCATTTTTTATCTGGGGGTCACTGTTCAATTTCTCTCTTCTCTTTTTTTGGTAATCTCTATTTCTTCTCCTTTGCTCCTCAACAGACAATTTCTGTCTAGCCATGTTTTCCTACAATATAGTGAGAAATAATTAAAAAAAATCCAATCATATTAGAACAAACTGCTAAAATCAGCAACTTTTATTTAATATAGAATTATAATATATAAATTCTGGGAATGTTACACAGTAATAAGTAGACCACATTCTGTCCATACTCTACAAGTCAGAAGTGTAGGGGATGCATCACAAAGGTTAATAACACAATTCATGTTATATATGTACATTTGTGTTAATATACCACTGAAATAACATTTCAATCTTTTACTTTGTTTACAGATAATATTATATTTGCACATTTAGAGGTTCTTGGTGGATTTTTCAACTCCGTCAGCTTTCATGTCAACTCCGTCAGTTATAAAAACTGACGGAGTTGACGTCTGACGGAGTTGACAAAAGGGAATTTTTTTCCCTCCAAAACTTGTATTGTTCTCTGCAGCTAGCTGGATTGTTCTCAGTTGCTAGATGCCCAAACAACCTTACTAAAAAGCCTAAATTCTATTCACTACTGTTTTAAAAAAATCATGTTAAAGGGGAGACGGTGTTGACATATTCTAGCTGTGACCTTTGTAATATCAACTTTGTTTATCTAAAATATTAAAAAATGTCAAACTTACCAGAGCATCAGTGCTAGTGCTGCACTCAGCACAGTCAGGAAGAGGAAAGGGAGTCTTCAGGGATATAGCTTACCACACTATTGTCTAATTTAGTGGGGATTGCTGAAAAATCTGACGGAGTTGACAGAAACTGAGGACATAACTTTGATAGGCAGATTTATGGGGAAAATATTATTTAAACTTCACTGTATATATTTTTTTATAAATTCATGACCATTCTTTTTATTGAAAATATATGTTTCTGAACTTGTACAGTTTTTTAAAGTTTTTTTGGGCATGTGAATATTTTGTCCTCTTACTGAGGACAGGTTGAATAACATGGACCCCCAACGACAGACCAGACAATCAAAGAAATTCACACAAAATAATAAAAAAATGGATGATAAAAATTACATAGGTATACTCAATTCCTTCAGATTGAACTTTTTAAGCATGGGAATCATGATGAATGTATTGATTTTTAACATAAATCTGACTTTTTTTGGTAGGACATGTTTTGTCCCAGTTTTCAAGAATGAGTGAAATATGACGTAATTTACTGCATGATGTAAAACTGTAAGTTGGAAATGTCTAATTCTTAAACAGGTATCCCACAGTTGGTTTATCACAGCCCTTTGTTTTGTATAGAAACAGCTGCCTGTCATCTGAAAAAGCTTATGAGTTTAATGAGAGTGAAAAAAAAAATATGTCCAGCAAAACACCAAAACCCTCTGTAGAGCTGAGGGGAATCATAAACATGTTGACAATTCCTCTCCAAGTGAGAGACCCTTTGTTGTTACACAGTTATTTGATCAATTATTTTATTTCAAACTAATTAGTGTTTTATAAAGACTCAGTAGATTATGTTCAAATCAAAAATGTTGCATTCCAGAATGGATAAATATATTAAGTATTGTGTCTACTGAAGTTTTTCTTTAGCCTTCATAATTTAAAAACTTACCAAAGGATGCTGTTGATGATAAGTTTGAAAATTGTTCCCACTTTTATTTGCTTTTTTTTTCCATCTATGGCATACTGTTAGTAAATGGAAGGGGAAAAAAGTAGAAAAATAACATGTTTTCTATAGAGTTTGTTTTTATTAATTTCAGAGTAGCAAACATAACGCTCTGTGATGTAAGTGATTACAATACACTGTAAAAGTAAATGTGTCATCATTCATTTTCCATAGGGTTAATATAAGTAAGCCACAAGTAAGAGAATAACTTTTGGCTACTATAATCTATCAGTGCCAATTAATAAAAAATACTGTTGGTCAAAATAAATATTGTGTTCCTCTTCAAACATTTCAACATTTGTATCATACCTGGCTCTTTTATTGAACAACATAGAGTATTTTGTTGTTTAAGGAGCTGGTGAATGTAGCTCGGTTCATTTAAATGGTTCTGGGATAAACATAAACTGAGAGTAAAAATAATATTACAGTGAGAATATGAAGTGTAAACTGAGTTATTTAAGCAGATGTTGTGAATGCTGAATGCACAAGTCGAAAATGATGTTTAAACAACCCTCCCATGAAGCAGTGGACGGCTCTCTCCCACTGACTGTCTGCTCAGCAAGTTCCACAACAACATAGGCACCGATGTCACCCCTGGGCTGCCTCCATCATTGTCTTCTCTGAGTGGCTGGTACTGCTTGAACCGCCTAGGACGAAACATGGGACATGTGATTAAGGTTAGGAAAATTCAGTAATCATTGAGTTAAACCAAATATTTGGTTAACCCAAGTCAAACATGCTTAAGCTGCAATAATCATTTTACAAACTGTTAACAAGGAAAAGAGGTGGCTCAATTACTTGAGTAGATGTTCTACTTGGATATGTTTAGAAATGCCTGGTTTTAGTTTGAATAAGCAGATAGCTGTATTTTCTGTTATATTTCATTATGTTCTACAAGCTACTTTAAGTGATGTAGCGTTATATTACTTGACTAAATGTTGCCGTGAATGCCTTTCAGCAAGTCAGGTCGAATTATTGTTGCCTTTCAGTGGTTGACCTATTTGCAGGCTGACATTAAAGTAAAGTAATACTGGCCTGACATTGGGATGTATAAAAACTAAGAATGTTTCAAGTGAAACTATATGGCCTATTTATTCAAAATGTGACCCTACAAACAAGTCATCGGTTGTACTTTTTGTTCAGTGATTATAAATAATTGCTAACATGTTTACCGCTGTACTTAGAATGTTAACATGATCAATCTTGCCTGCTGAACAGCAGCATGTTCAGTTTAATAGTGAGCATGTTAGCATGGTGAGACTAGGTCAAAGCATTATTGTATAGACTTAATAAGTGGTCTACTTTGGTATCCAACAGAGATCAAACCCCAGAACCCTTACACTTTCTAATACTATATGCTTAATTTATACACTTGTGTTGATTTGTTTTTATTGAGATACAATTTTACTGACACATTTAAATTAAACTGAGAAAGGCAATTGAATATGTTTAGTTTTTTTCTTTAAAAAAAAAAGTTGTCTCTTCAAATAAAAGATTTGTTTCTTTTGTTATTTTTATCTCAAAAATTAACATAGTAATTAATGTAAAACTCACCTGTACATCAAACCTAAACAACAGACCACACAAGCTAGAACCATCACACCAAGGACTGTGACGGCAGTTCCAGCTGGGGTACCCGTGGAGGCTGAAATAGATGCACATTGTAAATGATACGCAAACAATACGCAAAGAACTTCAGTGCCAACCAGAATTTTTCTTGTCTTCCACCCACCTAGTGACACGCTGACTCTGGCGCTTGCTTCAGCAAAACTGACATCATTAGTCAAAGAAACGTTGATACAAAACACTCCGGTGTCATTGAAGAAAGAACGAAGAATCATTTGACAGTCTGGAGAAGGTCTGGCTTCAGTACAAACAGTTTCCAATGGCGTCACACAGTCAGCATCTGAAATGACTGTGCAGACCTCTCTTGGCAGGCTAAAGGAAAGATGATAAAGATGCAGAGAACAGTTGTTCTGTTAGTTTTAAATGATATCAACAGCTCAGAATCAATAAAAGCAAATGCTGAGACAGAAACAGCCGAGCTTAAATAGAGGGATTTATAGTCATTGTAAAGAGGAACAAAGTGGATTTTTATACAAGAAACTTCAAAGACATGACAACCTGAGTGCCTTGTGTGATTGATAAATGTCAGACTCATTACTCACCTTCCCTGACAGATAACAGTGACGTCCACAGCATTCTGATCCAACTCAGTCGCCAGTGACAAAACACCAGACATCTGTACAATCTCTACACTTTCAATAGCCTCTTAAAGGTGAAAAGAGGTGGAAAGAGACATGTAAATAATTTCACCAATTTGATTCAAGATGTTTATTATACAATGATGCTTTTAAATGCCAATTTTCTAAAAACTTTAGTGACTTACGGATAACATCTACAGAGGTGGCAATGGAGCCATAACGGTAGATATTACAGTCAGTTGTCAGCTCTGATACGTCTCTCTTAGCCACAACCAGAGCAGCCTGTGATGGATCTACTTCAGCGGCTGTTAGTGGAAAAACAAAAGACATATTTCATTACACCTATGTTACAATTTTTTTTTTTTTTTCAAGAATACTTAATTAGAGGAACTATTCACCTGTGGGAGCTGCAGTAGCTGCAACTGCACTCTCTGTGGCTGGTACTGCAGCCTCGGCATCAGTTGGTGCTGGGTCCTCAACAGCCGTATCCTCAGTGGCAACAGTAACTACAATGTCATCAACAGGGGCTTCTGTTTCATCCTGGACAACCTCTGCAGCAACATCATCAGCAGCATTAGTGACCTCAACCTCTGCCTCAGGAGCAGCAGGAGAAGCAGCAACATCTGTTACTACTGCTGCAATGGGTGCAACTGTTACAACTGCAGCAATCTCAACTGCAACTTCCTCTCCCTCTGCAACAGGGGCAACAGTCACAGTATCTGCAATAACAGGAACAATTTCTTCAACTGCATCTGGAACCACAACAGTTTCAACTGGAGCAGCTGTTGCAGCGTCTGTCAGCTCTACAGTTTCAGCAGCAGCATCTGTCAGCTCTACAGTTTCAGCAGCAGCATCAGCCACCTCACCAGCTGCTGTTGCAACTGTGACCGCGGCTGCAATATCTTCTCCTGTAGCAGGGACAACAGTGTTGGCAGGATCTGGGACAACAGCTGCATTGACCTCAGGAGCTACTGAAGCAACAACGACTTCTGTCGCTCCTGCATCTTCTGTGTTTTCGTCTGCTGCAGGAGGCTGCAAGGAGGCAGCAAGTGCAGGGAAATCAGATGCAGGGATATCTTGGGCTATTGTGTCTCCTTCTTCAGCCGGTGCAGTTTGGATAACTGTAGCAGTGGGAGTTACCACAACCTCTGCTGAAGCAGCAGATGCATCAATGGGAGCGACTGAAAGACAATTTCAAACAGAGCAAACTGTGGTGAAAAAAACTGTTAATTATATTTGTGCAAATTCCCCAAAACTTAAATGACATTTTATATCTCACCAACAGTGGGACTTCCACATGTCTGTGGGATGGTTGCCATTAAGACAACCTGGGGTCTAAAGGTTCCAACATCAAGATACGTGTGTGTGACTGATAGCTCTCTGGAGATCAGAGTGCCGCTGCTGTCACCGAAGTCCCAGCTGAAGCTGATGTCGGCATTGTCAAGATATAGGCTGGGATCGTGGATCTTGACCCCGAAGGCAATGGCTCGCTTCTGGATGAAACTCTGGTCTGCCTGGTTAACATCATTGACTTGGGAGAGGGACATGGTGAAGGGAACCTGATCTGATTTGGGAGAGAAACACTTAGATGTTATGATAGAGATCAGATTAAGATACAAATAATATTTAAGAGTATTCCTCAAGTAGGTACAATAGGTCACCTGTGATTGTGAAAACAGTGGAGGCATAGCCGAGAGGGATGAACTTGTCTTTGTTGCGGCAGTGATAGATGACAACCTCCATGTTGTAGGAGCCCAGGGGAGTATCACGTGTGTTGAGACTGAGGGAGGATGATGGTCCATCTGCAACCTGCCAGTAACGCCCTGTAATAGAGCAACATTTTAGATATTAATAGTGGTCATCCTTGTTCATCACACTCGATATACAAAAGATTCTGCTTGATTTGCTGTGGAAGAAAGTAGCATTATACAGTATACTTTGTAATTTATCAATTATGCTGCATAGCACATTATAGGAAATAGAAGACCAGCAAGAATTCACTCTACGTTTTGGTGAAATCTGGTATGAATTTACTTATTCAGCCTATCTATTGGGGAGCTTTACTTTTGTAAATGAGTTGTATAGGATAGGAGTTCTTTTAACCTTCAATATAAAAGGGACCAAACAAAAAAGGACTTGGGACTTATGGGCCACACAGGATATAGGCTTACTAGATGATTACAATTAACCTCTACCCAGAATAAGGTTTTTAAGAATTAGTATTAAAGAAACAATGTGCCATCCTTTTCTATCAATATACATATATATTTTTTAAATAAATAAATAACTTATCATTTGTGTTGTTGGTCGGAGTAAATTAATACTTTCCCAGCTTCACATCCATTTAGCAGAGACGTTAAAAGCTAAAAGTTGGCTAACATGATTTTCTCTGGAAACTGCTCGCTCAGAGTTCAGGTTGAGACTTCACTGAGCAGATTGGTTACCCCCCCCCCCAAAAAAAAAATAAATAAATACACAACAAACAACAAAAAAACATGACAAAATATCATTCAATCTTATTCTGTTACATTGTGTCTTCAGATGAGGAAGAGGATGATTGCTTCTTTTGTCAGACATAAAGGGTGTCTCCATCACAGTGAGCTGTTAACAGTATAAAGACCTTAGGAAAGTCATCACTGACTTTTAAGGATACTTGTTTTCAGTCACAAGGAGATACTGTATAGCTAAAGCACATTGTTACTGCTGCAGCATACTTTACAGCAGAGGAGCAGCTTAGTTCTGAAACAGACTGATTATTATTGAACCAAGCATATTTACCCCATGCTTTCCACACATAAACATATCGGTTCTTCTTGTCTTTGCCCTTCTTGAAAGATGCACCATTTGGGAAAACTCCAGTCCAGTCATTGTCATGTTCGGGATACACAAGCTGACCTTTGTGATATTGGTGCCCTGAGTAACACAAAAGCCAAATCAGAAGCAATAACAAAAAATTTAAATGTATTAAAATATATAAATATAATAACAAAATATGTTGTTAATAACAAAAGAATTTTAATTATCATCTTTAGATTACAAATTCATTTCACTATTCATATGCTCACTGATAAATTTTGTTAAAAAAGGCATTTATAAAAACAACAAAAACAACAAAAAAACCCCATTGCAACAGATTGCATATCAAACTGTAGTGCCTCCCCCTGCAATGTTTCATCTATTACAATGAGATGTTATCTCACCATCGACGGTGCAGTTGCGTGCCCAGACCACCTGACCATTAGGCAGCATGGTCTGGTTCTTTGGGAAGTTTAGGTTAATAGTAAAGTTGGCCCTGGCTCCAGTGAGGGTAGGTGAATCATTTGTCACATCAAAAGTTATTTCACCACCTGGAAGGAAGACGAAGAAAATGAAACTTTTTCAGTTTGAGTTGCAGATTGATTTTTTCATCATTTCTGTTTTTATTAACAGACGAATGAGCCTCACCAATCCAGGAGTTCCTAAACCTCTGGTCTCCATCTTTCCACATTGGATACATCCGTGTGTTCCATGGGCGGTAACGTGTGAACTGATAATTAGGCTCTAGAAGAAATTAGTAAACTATTAGGAATTGAAAGTAATGTGTGTTGTGGAAAACAACAAAATCAATCAAATGTTTTATTGTAGCAAATTTGGCAAAACATGACAAATAACAAACACAAAGCCTTTTAACTGAAAAACATTTCCCTTCATTGCTTTATTCATTGTATTCATCTTGAATTTATCATTTATCATTTTTCTCCCGCCAAATTGTGTTGGTGTATCCCTCACTTTATATTGAGTAAAGAGTATACGGAATTCAAGTTATGTAGACTTACAGACGTTACACAAAACCATGGCAGGATTTGACAGTAATACTAGTGATGCTTATGTAAATGAGGCCAGATCAGTGTTCTTGGTGTCGATGAGGGGTAAGGCGCGTCATGGGTTCTTAACAGTGGGAGTCACACGGTCTGCACCCCCCCCAATCCCTTTCATGTGACTATCAGCTGAGCTGAAGCATCAGTAATCCCAGTGAGAGGAATGTAGGATCCCAGGCACTGACTCCCAGGTTTTTCTTTCTCAGCTAGTGATGCTCGTGTGTGTGTGTGTGTGTGTGTGTGTGTGTGTGTGTGTGTGTGCGTGTGTGTCTGTCTGTCTGTTGTGTGTATAATAAAACTTAATCACCACACAAAAACATATACAATGATTTTCAAATATCCATGTATGGAAATAAATGCTAATGGATTAAATTTACAGCCTTCTAGATGATCGCCCTCACATAACAGTGTCAGAGAGTGTGAGTGTCAGTAATAGTTGTAAGACTAATTCACTGCATCAAGATCTGCTTTGTAAATTATTATATAGCTTGTTGTTTGAACAGAAGGCAAACTGGCTGGCATGAAATTTGCTTTCTCCACAGATCATTACATTGAAATTTCAATTGGATACGCCAGTTAAAGTAATTAGTGTGTAATTGGAGGGAAAGCAGAAATATGTTGATATAAATTAGGCACAGACATTAAAATCATACAGTTGCCTGTTATCTGAACTGTGTTATAAAGGTGGTTACACCACTTACATCCACCATAACAAGTGATTTAGACTCATTTTTCAGCTTCTAATCTTTGTGTTGCCCAGCTTAATGAAAACATTTGGCAACTGGTTTAGGGTAATTCCCATTTATTTCTCTCCATTTTTTCTTGTTTGGGATTTTTTGTAAGAGTGAAAATTAGAGAAAACACAGGTTATTGTAGTTTCAGTGAGACATGTAATTTCCTGAGGTTGTAACCCTTCTTAAACAAAAAAGACCATAAGTTATAATTTTTTTTACACATTTTTGTACACTTATTGCGCACAGAGCTTGCAGATTTAAAAAAATCACTTACTTGAACCAGATGCAGAGACAGATGCAAAAGCCAAAACCAACAGCGCCAGTGCCAGCATCCTCATCCTGTAGGTGTGTGTGTGTCCTCTTTCTGAGCCCCGATCCTCACCCTGCTGTCCTGAACCCAAACACAACTCCCCCAGAGAATTAACTTAAGTCTTCTCACTCACTATAAGAGAGGCTCAAACATGAATTACCATAAAGTTTCTCTCTGGCCTCTGACATCACTGGGACTCTACAAACTGGCACCACCCCTTCATATAAACTTAAGCACGAACAGGTTTGTTAAGTGATGGTTTGTTAAACTTTTGAACAAACTGTTGTGTTTGTTTGCAGCTTGATCCTTTACATACCATATTTATTATATTATATTATTTTATTTTATTTCCATACCTTAGCTAATGTGTTTCTAATTGTACTTTTTTATTTTACTGTGAATAACATTTAAGCAGTTTTCATTCTTTTTCTACATGTTTGAAATAAAAAACGTCATAAAAAGTACTCAGAATGTTGTGCACAACTTTAAAGACGCTGAAGATGCAGTAGTAAAGAACTTTTTAATAATTAAAATGAATACACTTGAGGGACCAGATATCCCTCAAGCGGGACAATAATTTCTAAGTGCATTGCTGGAAAATCAATGGCTGCTTGAATGGTGTAAATGAAAATGTTGTACTTTAAGTCCGCTCAAGGACAGAGAGAACGGTGAGAACTGTGAGCAATGCTCGAGTCATGCCTGCCTTTGACGTATGACCTTAGAGCTATGAGTACATGGGCGTCACAAGATGAGTGTGTGGCAAGCAGATCAATAGCATCCCTTTATTTCCACAGCCTGTTCCTCAGCTTCCTGCTGTCCACCTCAGGCTGCAGCAGCGCATACAATCTGCAGACACACCCGTGCTCCATTTAGGAGACATACAGTATAGCCTCCTTTATGATCACAAAGAGGAATGCATTTACAGGAAAGAGCTGATCGAATTTGGAATTCGTAATACAAAAAAAACATGTACTTCCTCAAAGTCACAGAAGCTGTTGAGTAGAAATAATTTTAAACAATCCACAAAACTGACTTTTCTTTCTTCTCTTTTTTGTTCTTTGCAAAAAAGAGTCACATCTTGTCTAACGAAGCATCTCATGTTTAATAGCCGCATGAAAGATAAAAGTCGTCAATAAATCCTGTAACAAGATATCATCGACATCCCACTGAATTATTTATTTTGTCCTGACTCCCTTGGTTTTTCTATGTGATGTTAGTTGTATAAATACAAAAGAAGTGTTACATCCCTCCATTTCTCTGTAGTCCTGAAGTATGTGAATTCTTCAGCTACACAGAGGACAGAGTATTAATGGTCTAGAAATGTCTCATTCTAATCCACAAGTTAATGCAAAGTTTAGTAGCGGCTGGAATAACCACATGTCCTCCATTGGAGGAATCAATAAAGTTTATCCTTATCCTTAAGATAGAAATAATTGATGGAAACACAAAGTGCTCGATGAGAAAATGTAATTTAAATAGATTAGTTACTTGAAGAGATGAAGAAAGGAAAAAAATAAGTATTGAATGTCAGCTCGGTGTACAGTACATGATATAGAAAATAATGAAATGAATACTGTTAGAGTAAAGTTACAAAAAATATGGAAAACATTTAAAATAAAGAGTTTCATAACTGTTTCTCAGTCACATTGTTTTCCTTCTTTCTTCATTAAATAAACGTGTTTTTTGTTGTAAAGTTGATTTCTTGAGATAAAGCGAACAATAGAAAGAAGAGTACAAAAAAAGATGTTCACTGTAAAAAAACGGAGTCATAAGGAGTTCTGTAACAAGTGTGTTTGGCTGTTCTTTTTTTTTTTTTTTAAACTAGTGTTGTCTCATGGCTGTGAGACTGTTTGGCCTGCGCTACATGTGACCCCTCGTGCTGCAGCAGAGTTCAGGAGGAAACAAATCCCTCCTAGAGAGCACCTGACCCAACATACCACGAATAGTCAACCATTAGCTTCTTTTCTCTTTAGTCTTCTCCACAATGTTGTATCTTAATAATAATGTTACTGAAGATCAAGAACTTACTGAATATCATTTTAGAGGGATGTTTTTCAGATTGGGCTTCAAACAGCTTCTGAGAATGCAATGTCTTAATTAGGATTTACCATTGGTTGCTGTAAAGGCAGATTCTAAATGTTAATACATTTTGGTGGTTATATTATTTAGTTGGAGTGCACATTTTGGACTCCATTGCCAATTTTAGAGCTGTTTATTTTAATATTTCAAACCTCTTCTTCATGGAGTGATCATCAACACTGTAGCTCTGAACCCTCTAGGGCCTGCTGTGATGTAAATAAAATATATAAAGGGCTGGGAAACTTACACGAAAATTATAAACAATTGGAAAACTTGAATTATTATGTAAATTTCAAATGGACTTGATCATTTGAAAGTTTGAATGCAAATAAAAGAAAAACTGTTGAATAGGGTGGTTTTTTTCTATTGACTACCAATATAACAGAATAATTCCCAAAATTAACTGAATGTATGTCCTCCAAAACATTTTCCAAACATTGTTGAATATTCTATATTGTGATAATATTCTGACAGTATAAAAGGAATGAAAGAGATAAGAAACAGCAAACAGCATTCGCCTACACATTTGCTAAAATAAAACATCCACCCAAGGAGAAGCAGCTGAACATTTTTTCAACTGTTATGCCTTTAATAATTGTATTTTTTACTTTTTTAAATCCTCTAAAGGCAACCATTCCTAATTTCAAATGTCCACAGATTATAAACAGTTCTTGACATGCACGAAACAACCAGCCATTTAAATCAACTTCACAGGGTTTTGTTTGTTTGTTTGTTTTTTTGTTTGTTTTTTGGGGGGGGGGGGGGGGGGGGGGGTTCCCATAAATCGTCAATCTATACTGCCCGACAGATTATGAAGTTAAATTTATTTTTTAGAAATTAAATTGTAAACTATGATGGTTTAGTTAATTGATAAAAGAGACATTGTAAATGTAATTGTTAAACGTGTTTGTGCTACAAAGCGTTTAATATCTTTTAAGAAAAGCTATTGCAATAGTTTTTTTCATTTTAGCTTCTTTATAGGGTCAAAATGATTGCAAGAGATTAAAAACCAGTAAGGCACAACTTTACTTCTTACCACAAGAGGGCGTAACTGTGTTTCTAACATCTGTTTAATAGCTATGTTTTCTCCCTCCTTCCACACCACACGAATTTTAAATAAGATTATATAATGAAAAGAAATCTAAAGGCCACATTGGACACCCGCCTTACATAACTTAATAGTTTCGTGTTTTTTAGAAATTGGTGAAATTTATTTTTATTTAATTTTTTGGGGAAAATCTGCTAAATCTGGTTCATCAACCTATAGATTTAAAGACGTATAATAACTCACATTTTACCTAAATTACTGAACGTTTTGTTAGTATAGTATGAGTATGAATGTGCCATCGTTGAAAGACTTAAAAACTATTTTACGCCAAAAACAAAGTGCTCTTTTGTACGTTTACTTCCGGCTTTGGCGTTGATTACGTACAACGTCATTTTACCGAATGACATATTGGATGTGTTTGTTGTGTATTACCTTCTCATCCCGAAAACACGAGGTGCACCTGCAAGCACTGACGTTTTAAACTATAATTTCAAATGTATTTTAAGGACTTTCACTTTACTGTTTCTACCTTTCTGGCACACATTCATTTTCAAGAAGATCAGTTTTAAGGAGCCTACTTGAAAGACACTAAAATACCACCAGGCTCCAGTAGTTGGGGTCAGAGCACCTCTCCGTCGGGCTGTCACGAAAAACAAAGGGGACGCTCCTAGAGTAACGCGGGAAACGCTGCTCTGTTGGTTATGTGTTTTCCACGGAGAAGTAGCAAGACGTAGCAAACCAGGCTAATCAACACATTTTTACTCTCTATCCTGCAAAGTAAATGAGCAGAGCCCGCATTCATGAGCCGTGTGGTTCGGACTTGATGCGACCAAGCTGTGCTTTGTAAACGAGCCTCGTGGAGCCGGGACTTACATGTTGGTCTGAGACCACCGAGCACCCGTCAGCTCTCACACAAAGAGAGACTCTCTCACTAAATATACAACAGACTAAAGTGTCTTTAAGTTTGAAATGGATACGTTTCAGAAGGTGGAAAAGATAGGAGAGGGGACGTACGGAGTTGTTTATAAAGCCAAGAACAAAGTGACCGGAGAGACTGTGGCCCTCAAAAAGATCCGTCTGGACACGTAAGTTAAATATGAGTATTGTTGTCATCTGAGGACGAAGAGAGGTCGAGCTGACATTTAGAGCTCATTAATGCTTTAACTTTGCTTTCAGTGTGCTTAAAACGGTTTTATTACATATATTGGTCCATCAGGGTGTGACACTGACTTAAAAATAGAAACAACCTTCAAGTCTGACTGCCATCAGTTCTGAGGGTTTAGACGCAGAAAACAGATATTACTATATAAATCAATCAGCTATTTGGCTGTAGTCTGACATTTCCACAATTCTCAGATAATCCTCTGCACATTATAATATATTGGCCAAATTCGTTTTTTATTCGCACTTGCAGCCAATTAATTATATCGAGGAGTAACAGATCGGTTTTAATGTTTTAATCTTTTTCTTGTGAAAATGGTGTTTTATTGGACTTTTTTTTCAAACTGGAACTATTGATTAAGCAACATAACAAACTTAGTTGTCAATACATTTCAGAGAAACCGAGGGGGTCCCGAGCACCGCAATCAGAGAGATTTCACTTCTCAAAGAACTCAGTCACCCAAACATTGTCAAGTAAGTGACTAATGCCTGAGCCAAACACTGCTTGATTTCTAGTAATAGGTTTTTTTTAGCTAGTTTTCAAGTCAACGTTGTCTGTTTCAGATTGCGAGATGTCATCCACACTGAGAACAAGCTGTACCTTGTTTTTGAGTTCCTTCATCAGGATCTGAAAAAGTTCATGGACTCTTCCACGGTTACTGGTATCCCTCTTCCACTGGTCAAGGTAAACCTCAGCTTGATTTATAAAACAGATCTGTCTTCATCCTTTCAAGAAACCAAAAGTAAATTCAAGTGTGTGAGTAGACTTGACTGAGTGTTTTTCTTTTGTTTGTTTGTGTAGAGTTATCTTTTCCAGCTGCTGCAGGGCCTAGCCTTCTGTCACTCTCACAGGGTTCTTCACCGAGACCTGAAGCCCCAGAATCTCCTCATCAACGCCCAGGGTGAGATCAAGCTTGCTGACTTTGGTTTGGCAAGAGCCTTTGGGGTGCCTGTCCGCCCATACACACACGAGGTAATGCGTTCAGCTCCTTCATTCGTTACTACTCAAAAAAGCATCGGATTTCTTTGTTTGTTCTTCATCGTTAAAATGTTTCCTGTGACATTTTCTAGGTTGTAACACTTTGGTACAGAGCACCAGAAATCCTTCTTGGCTGTAAATATTACTCCACAGCTGTCGACATCTGGAGCCTGGGGTGCATCTTTGCTGAAATGGTGATTTTCTTTCACAATGATGATCTCCACTGTGGATAAATGAAGCTTGCTCATGATGCACATTGGATCAAATGCAGACGTCTAACCAGACGAACTGCCCACTGTTTACAGATCACCAGACGGGCTTTATTTCCTGGCGATTCGGAGATCGATCAGTTATTCCGAATCTTCCGTACCCTGGGCACGCCCGATGAGACGGTCTGGCCAGGGGTCACTTCAATGCCAGACTACAAACCGTCTTTCCCAAAGTGGGCTCTGCAGGAACTATCGAAAGTAGTGCCTCTTCTCGACGAGGATGGAAGAGAACTGCTCGGAGTGAGAACACACGTCTTGTATTCACAGACTTATCTTTTAAATATTCAAACCAAAGTCCTCAAAAAAGGATGTAAAAACACATTAACACTTTGACCCTCGTGGATAAAAAAAGGGGTTTCGTTTTTTTTAATGTACTTGATGTAAAAAATGTAAATAGATCTATATTTGTCTTATTTAAAGGAATCATGAGCAACATGTTACACATAAATCAAGTGTATCCTCTGAGTCATGACTGTCTACAATCAGTGAGAAGCTCGAGTCCTGCCAGCTGTATTGTTGTTGGTGCCATGTTTACGTCATGTTTACATGGACAGGACGGCCTCGTGATAAATAAAGCTGTTTTAGTCGAGGACTGGAGAAAAGAACAACAACATAACCTGATTATTCAGATGTTACGTTCTCTTAAGTGTGTTTAGATCACGATCATTCTGTGTCAATTTACGTACAGTGTGAAGCTATGTACCGCAAGTTAACCAAAATGTGCTAACACAACAATGCAGACCACAAACAATCGTCTCCACTCAAGCAAAGGACAAGTTTGGCCAACACGTGCCCTTAATGGTGCTCAATGATGGTGCGTCCTAATTGACAGAATGCGAGCGGAGGGGGGTTGTCGATGTCCTTTGAGGAGAATGGAGGCTTCAGAATAGTGGAGGTGTCACCAAACAGCAGTTTGTTTTGGTTGAAGAATGTGACTTTTTGATCCAGTAGATGTCGCCCTTGAGCACCAGCATGAAACCAAAACAGGAAAAAAGTTTGGGCTTTTGGTCTTAAGCTCAACAATAACCCTGAATAACCAACAGTTTTCACTGTAGTCTGTGACAATATATAGATTTATTTACTAAAAACAATCAAACTGATTTATCAAAACTGACAATAACCTGTGGAAGACTTGTTGTTTGACTGTATGTCTCCATTTCTGCCTTTTGAAATTGCAGGAAATGCTGAAATATGATCCAAACAAAAGGGTATCTGCCAAAAACGCCCTGGTGCATCGATTCTTTCGAGACGTCACCATGCCGGTTCCTCACCTGAGACTCTGAGCCTAAGTAAGAAATCAGGCCATTTTAATTTCTCAATGTTAACGCAATAAGGACCTCCTCGTTGAGTTCACGCTGAAATGGACAGGACATTTGGACACTACAGGACGTGTCGGATCCTGTGATGGATGTGTGTTTGAACCTAAAAACCAGCATTTTAGACCACGGCTGTCCTGAGAGTTCTGCTGTTTATGTCTCAGCTGTGATGCTATCATAGTTCAATACGTTAACTGTGATTTCAATGTCATTATTTTGCATATTTATGTGCTGCGGCAATTTTGTTTCTGTGATTATAATTTTTTTTAATTGGTATTGTCTCCTGACTGAGTGCAGGTCAGACAGACACTTTCAGTTACAATGCCATTCAATTTCCAAATCGTAATGGGTATGATGGCTTTGGATAGTCCACATTTAAATAGTCGAGTAGTTAGAGTTAAATATGTTTGTGGGATAGTGCAAATAAGAAATGTCATGCTTTTAAGACAGAGTGCAGCAGCTGTAAATAAAGGTTGTGAGACTTGTACCACCACAAGGTGTCTCTTCAAACCTTCGCCATCTGATGTCAAACACTTGGTGCTTAAAGAACACAGGAATAGAATAGTGTTCTTTTAGGTTCCATTTTCCAACCGTTCCATTCATTTTAAGGGTCTAAAGGATCTCAAAGTAATTTTAAAACAGCACCTTTGTTAAGCAAACTAAAATGTTTATAAGTGGTTCAGGTTTTCTGTCAGGATTTCTCTGTGTACATAGAGTAGTTCTATACAAATGTTCCCTGTTGTCATTCAGATTTTAAAGAATTTAATGTGCTTTTGCATCTTTCTTACTCTAGATTTTATTCAAACCTAATGAACCGTTTTTAAGGATGATGTTTGTTTCCAGTTTGAAAAAATAAACTTGTTTCAGTGACTCTTCCTGTTTGTTTACGTGACGATTATTTCTGTTTGTACTTCCTCTGGTACATCTGAAGGTGCAGTGAGGGGTGCAGGGCGTGATAATAGATTTTTCAGGTCAAAGTGAAGTGGTTAGTGAAATAGCAGAGTCACCTACTGTCTCGCATTGTTACGTTCCCTTATCGCTTTACAATCTTTGGCTGGACAGATACACAGACAGTCTCAGTATTCTCTTCTATGACAGACATGATACAATAGATTCATGTTTGAAATTATTTAATGACAACATAACCACAAATGTTCATCATGTTAAACAAACACAAACCGGTTTTATGTGATGTTTAAAATAATATGTATGAATATGTATCAGAGTAGCTTCAATCTCATTCATTTGACTTCAAAACAACAACATCAAAGAAACATCAAAGTTACATAAATCTGCTCCTCGGATGAAGGGTTCCCTGAAATGATATTAACCAAATGACATTAACAACTGAATAAAAAATGCAACAAACACTCATGAAAACCAACCAGTTACCCAACAAATATCGTACTGAACTTAAAGGAATACTTCACCCATTTACATGAAGCTGTGTATCATTAGAAACATGGTAGTAGTGTTGAATGGTCGTGAATCCAGCCCTCATTTTGCCCTGAGACGAGAAACATGTTTTTCTTTGCCTGGAAGTTTTCTTCATGTGATGCAATATGATGCTTTTTGCATCACATGAAGAAAACTTCCAGGCAAAGAAAAACACATTTTTCCCTTTAATTAGGCATGTCAAGATGCACGTCATCTGGCCCAATCGTTCAGCTTCAAAATAGCGGGTAAAATCAGAATGATTCTAAACGAGTCCCACCGCAGCATGCGTTGCTGCCTGAAAAACAAAATGTTAGTCTTACATTGTGGCTTTAATGTGTTTGTATAGACAGACTGGTTTTATTTCATTTAGGCGAATGGAAAGCAGGAATAAGAATAGATTGATGGGGGAAATGAAAAACACCACACGGTAAGTGAGAGATGTGAAAATACATTTATTTAACATTGCATTTCACCAAAGGCACAATTCAAAGTATTACTTTTTTTTTTTGATTTGTTAGTTTGTTCTTGTAAAAAAAGAAACAAAAACATGATGTGCTTAACCTGTGAAATAAGAACAAAGAACCATAAGAGAGCTATGTCAGAGCAAAAGTTTCTGACACAAGATCTAATAGCTCAGTTTTACTTTCTACAGCTCTGCCTCAGGTGCTTTATTTGATTGAATCTAAAAACATTTTAGAAGACTGAGGAATTAACTTGTCTCCAAAAAAACTTGGAGGCAGTAGTATGTAAAAGTTGAACCTAATATGATCTCTAAATATGACGTCCTGTAGAAGCTTTTTTTTAAGCAAAGTCCTTATCACACCAAATCACAGGCAAGAACGTTGTCATGTCCTCAGCAAAGCTACCAGGCTTTAGCAAGATGGCTTAATGATGTGAAGTGCTGGAGATGGACACATTGTTAAAATATGAATTAAATGTAGTTATAGATTGAAGTTGAGTACGATGTACTCTGTCCTTTAATGGCATTTAAAAGAAAAATAAACCAATGCTTAACACAGTAAAATATCCCAACCTGGAAAACCTTCCGAAACTTCAACTCAGAACATCAAGAGGCCACAGGTAAGTACAGAAATCATCTGCACTGCTAAAATACATTGTTCAAACATACACGCAGTGCAGTCCGATTAAAACTAGGATTAACGCTGAACTAGACAAACTATGATATACTGTAGATGCATTTTCTACAATCAGGCGCTTTTGCTCATGTTTTGAAGTGTATGTCAGTAGAATAGGCATGTCAAACCCACGTTCTTTGTCTCATGAATCTTAACACTGATTCTTTTTCATTTCTGTGCTGTGAAAGTGAGAGGCAGACTGTTCAAACTTGCTTGAATTGTAGAGTCTTTTCAAATGAGTCTGACCTTATAATGTCATGACGTCGAGCAACAAATTTCAAAGAAAAGGCGTCAGTGTCCTTGTTTAAACGTTACAGAAACCAGTGGCTGCGAAACAAGGGTTATCTTGAAATTTTGAAATGTAACAGGATTCTTAAAAAACAGCTTGACGCTAACTCAAAGTATTGATTTGTATTGAAGGAGATCAAACTTTGTTCATGATACTTAAGGGGGGTTTGGGTTTGCTAACGGGTCAGATTTCTAGTTTCTTTTTCATGATAAGTTTGTACAGGATCTGGTAGCCATCGTCCCAGGCGTAGAGCAGCTGCTCCTGTGGGTTGTACTTGAGACTTGAGTGGGCTCCATAACGCTTTGGAAAGTAAACCAGCGGTGCTTCTTCGTTCGTCACCATGTCATTGACATCAAAGACACATTGGACACGAGAACGACCGGACTGCTTGGTGTTGTACACTACATACAACGTGCCACAGATGACGAAAGCCGCCTCTGCATTTTCTCTGGGACAGTTTGTGTCCCACATTTGCTCGATGTCCAGAGAGTTGGCGTCCATTTTGGCCAGAGAGATTTGCTTCTCATTCTGCTGTGTGGAGTAAATGGCCCACAGGCCTTCCTCGTCCACCGCCAGGTCCATCACTGTCTCAGGAGTCAGGCCGTAAACAGGCATGTGGTCCTGCACCGGGAACACTGCGCTGTCTGTCACAGAGGCGTTTTTAATGTTATACTTCACCACCATCAACTCATCTTCCTGTTTTATGTAATAGGCATGATTGTTGAAGACAACGTGTCCTGTCCCCCTCCAGGCTGATGGCAGCTTCAGATTCTGGGAAAGAGACAAGCCCTGCGAACGGGTAAAGTCCTGCACAGATGCAAACTCATGGATGGTGTTGTCGTCTGTCCCATTAAAAATGTAGATTTTTCCTGAGCCCCTGTTGGTGTCTTTGGTCCACGTGCCCTTTGGCCCCCCTGCTCGCTTCAAGATCTTCATGGCTTTAATGCTGGAGATCATGTCACTGCAGTCTGGAAATAAGACAGCAACATGCTTTTACTTTGTCTTTAGAGCCTGTGTCTGTTTTCTAAGATGAAGTTCACATTTGGTATAAATATGTATTTATCTTCTTGTCAAGATTTAAAAAAAAAAAAAATCTCCCCAACCATTGGCAGACAGGAAACATTTAGCGTAGCATTTGGAGTCTTATTGTCAGTGTGAGGTTTTCAAATAGCCAGCAGACTCTGGGAGCTCACTGCACCCTGCCACATTGTCAAGCACATAATCCACTGTTGATTTTACCTTTAGTTGTTTTGGTACAGATGAAACTAAAATGTTTGACTAGTTAACTAGCATGTTTTAGAGGTGCTGGGAGGTAGATTTTGTTCCATTTGGTTCTTTTTACTAAGCTATGCTAACTGACTGCTGGTTGAACTTTATGATCAGTGGTTGAGTGGTATGAAGAACTTTAAGCAGGACAGTGAAGATCTCAGTTAAACAAATGATTTAATCTGAAAAAAAGAGCATACTGGCCAAGTGCAGTTTTAGCACATCATATTTACCTGATAGTTTTGAATACTTGGCTCTCTGTTTTTCCTTCACAAGCATCACATCCTGTTCGATCAGCTTGTCGTCCACGTCCACACACGGCTGAGCTCCGTTCTGGGTCTCCAGGTAGTCAATCTCACGCTCAACTCGGTCCACCCTGGTCCCCACACTGTCCAGATTCATCCTCAGTGTCTCTTTCTCTTTGTCCAGCGTCTCCAGCTGGGAAACCATTTGTTGCTTCAGCTCCCGCAGCTCTGAGGCGTACCGAGCGGTTTGTTCATGCCACAGTGAGATCCGGTCCTGGTTTAGAAAACAAGGTGATTAAGATTAGTCACGTCTGAGTTTAGCCAGATGAAGTGTTCACATTTTATTGTTCATGTAAGAAATGAAAGGATAACTGGAAACCGTCACTGCATTTTCCCAAAAACTCTGACAAGCCCATAATTTCATGTTATTTAAAGGCTGAGTGAGCAGACAGCAGGGCATAATAAGTACTGAACTCATCCTTCAAATGACCAGGTTCAGCCCACACGTGGCAAGTTTACACCCTGCTCAAATGTCTCCCAACAGTGAGCTCTGTGGCAGACTGTGACCTCTGACCTCGCTCTGGAGTTGACAAATGAAATGAGATGTTCTCAGCATGTGAGCAGGAGAGTCTGAGACCTCATTAGAGAGCAGCATAGAAACGTTGGATAGATTCTGATTAAATTACTTTAGACCTGGCATTTAAGGGTACAACACGCTTTACTGTATATTTAATATATTTTTAAAAATGTTTATTTGTGCACAGTGCTTTAGCTATATTTTCTCACTATATTCGTGAGATATGTATTTCTATTCTGAAGGAGAGTCTGAAGTCTTAATGCCAGAAGACATTTTTCACAAAGACGCATCTGGTCCACTTTGTTTGTAAACCTAATTAGTAAATAAAATCCATTCAGTTATATAATGATCTATTATGTAACTTACAAACTGCAGTTTTTTTGCATAATTTTATTTCTAGACTGATCAACATTTATATTGCATTTGTTTTCTCTTTCTCATTCACCCAGACAAGAAACTCATTATTTCAATTTCAGAGAGCTGTATTTCCCAGCATTTTCCACAGGATTTGACCACATCTGCGTTCCATTGCCTTTGCCCGGTCCCTGTAAGTTTCCTTTCCCAGGGACTCTGGAGCGCAGGGCTCAACAGGGAGGTAAAGTGAGTCTTACCTCTATAGCAAGCAGCCTCCGCTCCAAATAGTCAATCAGTGCCTGGTGCTGTGCGCCAGCAAGACAAGCCAAAGTAACCAAGACAATAAGTCCTCTCATTTTGTCACTCCAGTCTCTCAAGCTCCTGTACAGATTCTTTTTGACTCCTTTGAGTGTGGAGGAGGCAGCAGATTCCCAGAGGTGGGCTGGAATGTTTTACCAAGTTGTCTGGGAGGAGCCAGAAACATCTGGAGTAGATGGAGGCACAAGGTCTTTTAGAGGGACTGTGCAGGTTTTCTTTTTACCTGACATTTTATTTAATTGATAAATTAAAAAGCCACAATGCTCTCAGTCTTCTGATAGCATGTATCTACAGCTTCAAAGGGAGGTTAATTTTGTGGGGGGTTTTTCCAATCAGAGTATATTAATGGGCGGTCAAATATTACAGAAAGATAAACTGTAACGCAAGTGGAAGGCAGTGTAGCACTGCGCTCCTCCATAACATGAATTGTGGATTTAAACTGACTGTATTTATTTATTTTAACTATCTTAAAGATTATTATTGTAAAGCACACTTTGAAGTATTCTACAGATGATTTGATTAAATATGTTCCTGAGCTCTTATCCAAACAGGTCTTTATTTTTGGATGGCTGAAACATTAAATGTGAATCAACTAACAGAGGTTTGACGCTATTCATTATAGATTAATAATCCCCTAAAAGGGACGGTACGTGGGGCTTAAAACCTACAAAGACAAGGTGCAAAAACCTTAGTTATGATTATCACGCTAACGCATATTATATCATGACATGAGTAGACTGTGACTTAAATAGAACTTGTATTTGTTTAAATTAAAATACTTATTTCAATCACGGAGAGAAACATAAAGAGCAAAACAAACTAGCGATCACGTTTCTGACCACAGTCCCAGCCGAGGCCCTCAGGAAGGTGCTTCAGGTTGCTGCCCATAATCTCATGCCCAAGTTATCTCATCTTTGAAAGTGCTCTTTATTCACATTGCAATAAGGAATCTAAAATGACTGAGTTGATTGCACCAGCACTTAAATCTCAATACTAAAGCTGTAGTTATGTTGGCTTGTGATGAATGACAGTGAGGAAGGAGGAAATACTGTTCAACCTGTGCCTGGTCTTCATTGTAAGATCACCTTGCTATGATAAAGTCAGACCACACCTTTTTCTTTGACTGTATTTAAACAAATTTCAAAAACTCACAGGCTTTAACTGATGGCATGATGACTATTGAGTTTTACAGGATTGTGCGTCATTTTCTTTGGGCTATTTTGAATCACATGGTATCATTTCTGTTTCATGACTGTTTGTGGGGGACAGACAACAAGTAGCCTGTTGTATTCTGTAGCAATTGCAGTCTGTCTTTCATTTCTGTTATTCATTAAATGGCATTATGTAAATATTAGCCTGTTCATCTTTAGGGGTAAATCAATTTTGCAAATCAAAACAGTATTACTTCCATAAAAACTACAATGGCATTGCTTTGTATTTTCATATTTTGAGCAGCACCACAGTATGTCTGCCCACACTGCCCGCCCTACAACCACTGACAGCAAGGTGACTTTTATCTTCATTGAATCTAACCAGGAAGTGGGATGGATGGCATCTGCTGTACACTGCTGGCTTATACTCTGTACTCTCGCGTACAAATTTAAGCTTTAAACTTAGTGTTCTTTTTGGACAAAATTTCAAGTAAATACATGTGTCTTAAGAAATAAGAGTAGACCAGGCTTTGTTTCCTAAGTCTTTCTTTTTATTTATTCTTTACAATATGCTAATTGTAAATGATTGTAATGCCCTGTGAGTTTATGACTTTCCCTAGTACCATGGCACATCTTCACTGGTCAAGGCTTGTTTACTTTAGGATGTGTTGATTTGAATAATAATCATCTCCTTTTTTTATTTGGTTAAGCCCTGAATCAGCCATTCTACCAATAACACATGCCCTTATATGGTATGGAAGTTGTGGTACAGGGTGGAGTGGGCTGTACAACAAATGTAGGACATGATGATGCTCAGTGATGCTGTGTGTAAGTGTACATTCATTTGAATGTGTCAGTCTTGTTTTCGCTCACATTTGCCTAAAGGAGTGTGTGTCTTCATCAGTGATTGGTCAAAACTCAGTGAAATGCCCTGAAACATGCAAACACATGCAAATCTTGCAGGGCCTTGGAGGGCGAGAGGTGGGTTTACCCTCTGTTATCAGATAGAGAATCAGCTGTTAGAGACCTACAGAGAGTCTGCAGACCAGAGAAGCAGGTAGGTTCTGTTCACTTATATTATAGAGTTTGTGTGCTGTATTTCAGTTGTCTATCTTAAATCTTACTGTGTTCAACTCATCAAGAAAAAAGAACATTAAGTTCAACATTTTTAAATGTAAAGTCAACATTTGTGTTGTAGGTCTGTATTTAATGTTACACATTTAGATATTATGATCATAATAATTTCCTCTTTTAGGAGCAGACAAATAAGCAAAAAGAGCTCCACTGAAGTCAAGTGCATTTGAGCAACATGGAATACACATTCAAAGCAGTAACTCAAAGCCCGGGCATTATTATCTGGAGAATTGAGGTAAATTGATTTTACATCTCATGCTGCAGTGAAGTGATTTCTTTTTTTGAGTCAGTCGTTTGATGTTCAAAGACATGTTTGCAACTCCAGAATAAATGACAAAAACAGCAGTGAAGAAGGAAAAAAACGTTTTCTCTCTGTGCAACAGAAAATGGAGCTGGTCCAACTCCCAGAAAAATCTTATGGAAACTTTTATGAGGGGGATTGTTACCTTCTTCTGTCTGTAAGTTTGAAATGGTGGTTGATGAACCTTAACAGTATGTGATTCTAGTTTGTCTCATTTCCTATTCAGTTATGGCTGTATTTGTAGTTTTTGCTCTTTTCATTTTTCTTGTATTAAGAATAAAGGGCAAAGGATTCTGTCTTGAGACTTTTATCGTAAACACAAACAAACTTTTTCCCTGCTTCTCATGTTTTTCCAGACACAGAAGGTGAGCAACTCTCTGAGTTATGATATTCACTACTGGATTGGCTCGCAGTCTTCACAGGATGAACAGGGTGCAGCAGCTATCTACACAACCCAGCTGGATGAGTTTTTGGGCTCCTCTCCAGTTCAGCACCGCGAGGTTCAAAACCACGAGTCTGACGATTTTAGAGGCTACTTCAAACAGGGAATAATGTGAGTGAGAATAATGCTACAGAAGGCCAACATTTATAGACAAAGATGAGTAACGTAATCATCATCTTGCCTTGTGCAGCTACAAGAAAGGTGGAGTGGCATCAGGAATGAGGCATGTTGAAACCAACACGTATGACGTTAAGAGACTGCTTCACGTCAAAGGGAAGAAAAGAGTGACTGCTAAGGAGGTGAGCCACACTTCATAGTGCTCGTAAGAGACAAATACAGTGAAGTGCATCTTAACATACCCTATAGTGTCATTTTGTATCATTTTGTTGCATTATATAGTTTTACTGTTTTTTATCATGTCATATTGTGTAGTATTTAATTATGGTGTCATTTATCATACGGTTATTGTTTCATAATGTAATGTATTATATCATGTTATATGGAAAACAGACGGTATAATGTTTGGATTTGTTTCAGGTGGAGATGAGCTGGAAGAGCTTCAACCTTAGTGATGTGTTTTTGTTAGACATTGGCAAGACCATCATTCAGTGGAATGGACCCAAGAGTAACAGACAGGAAAAGCTCAAAGTAAGACTTTTGTGACGATTAATGATCCTGTGTCAAATATATGATCAAGAGTAGCATACTAGAAATATAATAAGCTTAAATTACTTCTCTTAGAAACTAATCTGGATCTTTTCTTTTTTTTTTTATTATCTCAATCACTCTTCATTGTTTCATTCCTCTAGGATATGTGGTGAGAAAACAGAAAATCATTTCCCAGTTTGCAACTCCAATGGTGTTTGCCACTGTTCAAAAAGAAGCTCAAACCCTTCCCATTGTTTATTATTCTGATATTTCACATTTCATGATCATATGAACTCAAAAGTAACATAGAAGACACTTTCTGTTCTGTGTCTATGAGGTCATGTTGAAGCCCAATCCTAAAATATTCTGTTGGGAAGAAGAAAAAAAAAAAGCATCCTTTCAATGCAGCTGTCATTAGACGTAAACATCTTATCTGGCAGTTAACAGTCGAAGATCATATCCTTCTTTGTGCAAGTTTATGGTTCAGTAAGGATTCATTGTTCAAAAAAAAAAATCAGTGTGACCATAAACTTTTAAGTATATTTCTTTTTTGATATTACATCATTTAGTCTTTCCAAACGTAACATATTTCGAATGGTCAGCTTAGGTAATTAATATGTGAATAAAAGTTTATAAAGCACTGGATCCTTTAACTTCCATTTAGCGGGTTTCACTAATCCTTTGCTTTCTACATATAAGTTGTAGCTCATGATAAAGATGTGGTAAGTTGTTTAAAATGGTTGGTGATCAGTTGTTTTCATTTGTTTGCATATATATATATAATAATCATTATTCTCAGCGTATAAAAACACCATTTAACACAATCTAGAAAGATTAAAATGGAAGAAACATAAAGGAATAATTATAGAGGAAAAAATATAGGCGGGGCAATTTCCTTAGATTAACATTATTATAATAAAGTATCAGAGAAAAAAACAATGTCTTTCCCAACCTTGCCATTTATCCAACTACAGCCCTGCATAAAAAAGCTGCAAAATTGTAAAATGTACAAGACTTATTAGGTGCCACAAGAGGGCAGCCATCAGAAGGACTCTTCACATGACTACAGTTACCAAGACCTCCTTATCCTACTTTGTAGTATGCCATATCCTCAGAAGTCCATATCTGGGTTAGAAAAAAAGACTCTGTTTAAAATCTCAAAGGCTGAAGCCCTAATTGGGCTATAATAGGCCTGATGACTTAATCAAGTTTTTTTTCTGAATTGTAACAAATCTCCCACTATAGGAAATTAAACTGCAGTGATAACTTCTTATAAGGAAACTATTAAAATAAAACTAAACTTGTTGTTTGAGATCGGTTTAGTGAAATATCTGTGTGAGAACTTAATTTTCAAAACTGACAGTCTTACATTTCTGGATTCTACTATTTTTCTCTCTTGTACCTCTGACTCTCAGGGCATGTTGTTGGCCAAAGACATCCGAGACAGAGAGAGAGGTGGTCGGGCAGAGATCGGTGTGATCGAGGGTTATGCAGAGAGCGACTCTCCTCAGAATATGGCGTTCCTTAATGATGCTCTCGGAGAAAGAACCCTTGTGCTGACAGACGGGCCTCCGGATGAAATTGCTGATCAGGAACAGAAGTCAAAACTCACGCTTTACCAGTGAGCCTATCCCTGACAGTGATAACTAGGGTTTTAAATAGTGAACAAGAATTCATGGAGATCCAGCTCATTTGTTTAATTCTCTCTTCCTTTATTTTAGTGTGTCAGATGCTGATGGCCAGATGAAGGTAACAGAAGTTGCTAGCAGACCGCTGGTTCAGGATCTCCTCAACCATGATGTGAGTTTGTGAAATACAATTCAAATAATGGACAGATTTTCTCAGTATTATAAGCAAACCAGACAATTCAACATTTGTGTGTACAACATAAAGCTTCTAACATTGTATTTTGGGCCTTTGAAGGGCAATCACAAATTTTAATAACTGATGGTGTGAAATTATTTTGAAATATATACTTAATGTCGTCATCTATTTAGGACTGCTACTTCCTGGATCAGGGAGGGACAAAGGTCTTTGTGTGGAAGGGGAAAAAAGCAAACAAAGCTGAAAGACAAGCCACTATGCACAGAGCTTTGGTGGGTAACTACGTCAGAGCTACACATTTCTCCTAAGTTTCTGTATGTTGCACTAACATGCTATTTTTACACTCAACTGACACTTAAAAAGTGCCAATCATAAAGAACAGACTGCATTATTATAGGTTAGACGTTTTTAATAAACTTTCAGGGTGTATGTCCTCATCTTTTCTGGCTGGCTGTTGTAGGAGTTCATCAAAGCCAAAAACTATCCTATCACTACAAATGTGGAGACTGTAAATGATGGGGCAGAGTCAGCTCTGTTCAAGCAGCTGTTCCAAAGGTGGTCTGTGAAGGACCAGACTCTGGGTCTGGGCAAAGCCCATACAAGAGGAAAAGTGGGTATGTGTATTCCTGAATAAAACATCAAACACAGGCTCCGAGTAGCCAAAACACCCTTCTCTTCTCAGAAAATAAATACTGTGTTGTTGTTTAATGGTTTTGTTTTGTCATAATACCCCGTCTTAGCTCACGTCACACAGGAAAAATTTGATGCCAATCTGATGCACTTGATGCCAGAGGTTGCTGCACAGGAGCGAATGGTGGACAATGGTACTGGACAAGTTGAGGTAACTGTGACGAATTAACCTGAATTCATTTTCAAGGAGGATCATTTTGCCATCCATGGTATCAGGTCATAAAATGACCAGCTCCAGTTATTAACTGATATCAAAGCTAACACACTGTGCTATTAAATAATTTAAATAATTTTTCTTAAAGAATATTACAAGTCCTTTATAACTTTAGTTAATTACCATGTTAATTGCTGCTCTTTTTATCTACAATGCTAGCAAACTCCACAACAGTAACTGTGAGGAATTTTGATGGATTACCATTAAATGGCAACAGTTTAGCATTGTACAAATAATATCTTCTTCAAGTGCAGCTTCCCTTGGAACACAGGTACGATTAAATGTATTGTTGGTGTTAGCAAAAATACAACCACATGTGAATCTAGCATACCTAGAACCTTCACATGCAACAAGTACAGCAAAGCAGCAGCCTATTGCCGAAAGCGATTCAGTGTTAATTAAACTTTTTTTCTCTGCCCAGGTTTGGAGGATTGAGAATGTAGAGCTCGTGCCTGTAGACCCTGAATGGTATGGATACTTTTATGGAGGAGACTGCTACCTGATCCTCTACACCTACCTGGTTAACAGCAAAAAGTGTTACCTGCTCTACATCTGGCAGGTGATAACAACGGATGCCTCACACTAAAATAGTTTATTGCAAAAAAATCATTGTGACAATAACTACTTAACAATTATTGTTTCAGGGTCGTCATGCGACACAGGATGAATTGGCAGCCTCTGCATTTCAGGCTGTAGATTTAGATCAAAAGTACGGGGGGGAGCCAGTTCAAGTGAGAGTTACAATGGGCAAAGAACCGAGACACTTCATGGCAATTTTCAAGGGGAAAATGGTCATCTTTGAGGTACACCTGTTGGCTGATCATTCTATGGAAATATTAATCTTTTCAATAGTTGTATGTGTCATGTACAGTCTTATCAAGTTGACATTCATCTAAGCCCTACTCCTCTTCTTGGCACTTTATGCAGTTTTATAACAAGTATTTTCTCTTTTTTTTCTGTAAGGGGGGCACATCTCGGAAAGGTTCTAATGATCCAGAGCCACCAATACGGTTGTTACACGTCTGTGGTTCTGACCCGTCCAACACAAAAGCCATTGAGGTTCCTGCCCTGGCGGCCTCACTGAACTCTAATGATGTGTTTCTTCTGAGAAGCCAATCAGCGATTTATCTCTGGTGTGGGAAGGTAAGGGAAGTAGTGTTTGAAAAATCACCAAATGGTTTAACTACAGTAGAGTGACATTACAATACGATACATTTTTATTGCATTTTGCTTTAGTTTATAAATATTTATAACGTGTAGTGAATATTAAGGCAACAGGGGGAGCAACTGTTTTTTTTGTGACCAGGGTTCCAGTGGAGACGAGAGAGCCATGGCTAAGGAGGTCAGCACTGTGATTGGTCAGCACTCACAGAGAGGCTCTGAGGAGTTGGTGGCAGAGGGGCAGGAGCCCATTGAATTCTGGGAGTTACTTGGAGGGAAAGCTCCCTATGCAAGTGACAAGAGGTGATGATGACGTATAAGTAATATAAATTTTTTAAGTGAGCTTCATGGCTGTCACAGGAAAGGTGAGACACACTCATCATGTGTTGTTGGCGACAGGTTACAGCAGGTGGTGTTAGATCATCAGCCACGCCTCTTTGAATGCTCCAATAAGACGGGCCGTTTCATCGTGACTGATGTGACTCAGTTCACTCAGGATGACCTCAACGAGGATGATGTCATGCTACTAGATACATGGGATCAGGTATGAGGGTATAACGTAAAATCACAAAGTTAGCCTATATGTTCATATTTTCTATTCATTATCTATCTATCTATCTGTCTGTCTGTCTGTCTGTCTGTCTGTCTGTCTGTCTGTCTGTCTGTCTGTCTGTCTGTCTGTCTGTCTGTCTGTCTGTCCGTCTATCTATCTATCTATCTATCTATCTATCTATCTATCTATCTATCTATCTATCTATCTATCTATCTATCTATCTATCTATCTATCTATCTGTCTATCTGTCTGTCTGTCTGTCTATCCATCTATCTATCTATCTATCTATCTATCTATCTATCTATCTATCTATCTATCTATCTATCTATTTAGGTGTTTCTGTGGATTGGTAAAGAGGCCAATGAAATTGAGCGGAAAGAATCAGTGGTCACGAGTCAGGAGTATCTGCGCACCCACCCAGGAGACAGAGACCCAGACACCCCAATTGTTCTGATCAAGCAGGGATTTGAGCCACCCACCTTCACCGGGTGGTTTAAAGCTTGGGACCCCTCCAAATGGAGTGTGAGTGGTTTGGGTTTGAGCTCATAGAACATAAACACTTGTTTGCTGAGTAAAAGATCAAACACAGACAATTATTTGTTCTTTTTCCTTCAGGGAGGAAAGAGCTACGAGGATTTAAAGAAGGAGCTAGGAGATGTAGTATCACCTTTGCAAGTTTCAAATGTGAGTGTATTTCATATTGATTAATCAAGCTTTCAGGGCAACAGAAACAATAACTTGTCTGACACGGATACCTGTTCTTCTCCATGTATATTATGAAGGTTCTCACACAGTGCTGAGTTATGTTTTGAAATTGTAATCTGAAAAAGTAACTTTTTGTAGGAGCAAAACTCTGCTGAGAGTGTGAAAACGTTTCAGTCATTTCCACCTGACGCGTTGTGCAACAAGTTGGCAAACGAGTTGCCAGAGGGTGTTGACCCAGGCCAGAAAGAGGTAAGTGTGTGTGTGTGTGTGTGTGTGTGTGTGTGTGTGTGTGTGTGTGTGTGTGTGTGTGTGTGTGTGTGTGAGTGAATACTTTAATTAGATTGCAAATAAAAAAGTAAAATGGAATGCTTGAGTTTACTTTATAAAGTATTAATCCCCACAGTTATTTAATACAGCTACTATCATATTATTAGATGCCAGAGGGGTGTGTGATTTTCGATTGAAAGAAACTAGATTATCAGCTGCAGTTATCTTGCTTTCAGAAATATCTTTCTGACTCTGACTTCACCGATATCTTTGGGATGACCAAAGACGACTTTGTGAGCATGCCACGTTGGAAACAAGTCAACATGAAGAAAGAGAAGGGGATGTTTTAATCATGTTTTTTCTGTATTATAGTTAGCTATAAGCATTCATGTACACAATGCAAAATATACAATATCTGGCTAACTACTTAAGCTAAGTCTCTATTAATCTATTTAAGAAGGGTTGTCTGTAAGTTTTATTAATATTCATAGATTTGTTTGAAATTACCATCTAAAAGTCTTTAACAATTCCCTTTTTGTGTTGATGTTGCTATCTTGCTTATTACAATATTAAAAACCTGTACGGGTAATTCTTTGAGTACTCAGCATGTTCTTTATGAAAATCAGCTAATATTTTACATTGACTAACTGAACTCCATCATGAGACTGATCGCCAGATCAAATTTATGTAAAAATGTCCGACATTGCCATCTGTTGGTCAAAAAATATCACACACAGCATTTCTGTTGTATTACAGCTCTTTGTCTGCAGTAAAAGATTCAGTGGATCCTCTTTCATACTAACTTGAAAAATAGAACCACTTCTTTTGTTATAAAAGTTGAGAAGTGTAGTAATTGAGGCTAAAATACAGTTTTCGAATATGAAAGAAAAAAAAACAATCAGCATCTGAATGATTCACATTTTTATTTTGATCTGGAATGTCATTTAAATTACAAGTATAAATCGGTGTCAATAGTGTGACGTGAACATTTCATACAACAATCAGGTCATTCAAAATATGTTCAGACTCTTTAAAGGCATCAAACTACAGTGAGAACATGACTTTTGTTTTGCACTGTTGAAGTAAAATGCAAAAATAAAACAATTTAAAAAAATGGAATGCTGTGTGTTCAAATCCACCAAAAAACAGCATCAGTGAAAAGTGTTAGAAGAACAAAATCTGACAATGATGTATAAAATATGACCTGAATAGAAAGATAAAATGAACAAGTGATGCAAATGACATCTGACCAGCGTCGGTGTAAATGACCTGAATGTTCAAGCCCTAAATCCAGTGACGGCACACAGCATTCAGTAGACGTCACCTCATGTAATAAATGTAACATAAAAAGAGCATTTAAATCAATATAAAAATTTACATTCTGAACCCAAAAAATGACATGCAACTAACTGCTTTACTATATTTCCCCTTTAGTTTTCATTTTCCATTTAAAAAATGACATATGTCCCATCATAATTTCAAATGTGTATTAAAGCTTCTTAAATTCCACCCTTAAAAACTAGGAATGACAGGATCTCCAAACACACATTTTGCATGCCAAAGCACAAAACAAAAAAAACAAAACAAAAAAAAGAGAGACACTGACGTATCTGCAGACTGAAAAGGTGATTCATTCTAAGGTGCTCATGCAAACTGTTCAAATGAGGTGAAAGGTTGGATTCTTACTTATAGCTTAAAAAGGGAATGTAACATTGTTTAAATAACCATAAAATGTGGTCAAATATAAAGCAAGTACAGCATTCAGAGACAATCAAAGAGACTCAATTCAAAAAGTTTCACCTGAAATGTGCAAACACACGGTTCCTCCTGTGCAGGCAGAGGGCATACAGCCGGGTCAGCTGATCAGTTCTCCTCAACATGTTTGGTTTTAAGGGGAATGTGGTTTCCGATGTAATCTGACTAATTTGTGCCAGGATATAAGAACTTTCAAAAGTGCAACTGCAGCTAAATCAATTCTCCTAGGTTCAAAATAAAATTTAAAAAAAACAGGAAAATGGCTGTCTATGAAAAATAAAAAACATAAAATCTTCAGGCAGCAAAGAAATGGCATTTTCCCTTACTTAAAAAAACGTTTTTATACATTTTTTAAAAAAGCAATCTGTATCTGAACTTCCAAAGATAGTTCTCATATGCTCTGAACTTTCTTTACAGCTGGATCAAATGTCTTTAAATTCAGGGTCAGAAGCTTTCTCACTGACGCTCTCAATCTCCAACTTTCTTTTGTGTTATTTTGATTTGAGGTCAAAGTGCAACAGTCCAAATCCTTCCACAGCTCACTGTGTTTGGTATACAGGACAACCTGATCCTGGCAGGTATGAGGGTACAAAACAACCTTCTTAAAACAAGGTAAGCAAAGAGGTAAACATATAGAGTATTTGTTTCTGTTGATCTATGTATTAAAAGAAAAGAAAGATATTAAGACGGATATCAAAGAGGACTTATTGGCAAATTAATTTAAAGTAGTCTTGAGTTAAATGACAGATAGTAGATGAGCTGGATACCGAGTTCCTTAGCCGTGAACTTAAACTTACAACTACAGTGAATGACAAGATCTAAAAATGACCCTCATTGTCATTATTAATTAAGCTGCCCATCGTTTTCACCATTCATTACTTAGAGAAATATTGTCTCAATTCCAAGACTCAAACACATTTCTTTGATTCTCGTACACAACAAAAAAAGGCTTCGTTTGGAATTTTGTTTGAAAAAGTATTGGACGATAAGTTGATTGTCAAAATGATAATCGTTTGTTTTTTGGCTCATCGATCAACCAAGTAATCCTCTGCGCTAGAATAACCACTGTGGATGTTACTTTTGCTGCATCCTGATTATTAGATGTGCATTAACTGCAAATTAAAGGGCTAATATGAAATGATCTGGAACTACCTTCCGCCTTGTTCCCAGTGGGAGATAAAACAGATGAGTTAAGACACGATACAGCTGTCAGGGCTTTTGGGGTCGCTGGGCTGGCTGCCGTTTGTCAAATCTCCCTCACTATTCTCTGAATCATGAGGAAGCTCCACATTTTCGCCTGGAAACATCCTGTCCTGTTCCGGAGTCTCAGCTGAAGCATCTTCATAGGCACTTATGCTGTCGGAGTCGTTCCTCTCCGGAGAAGGATCTCGTCCGCCCTCCACACCGTTTTCGTAAGGCCTCCTCAGGACTCCATCCTCAGAGACCGGGTTGTCCAAAGCAAGAGAGGGCATCTGGGCTAACGGCTTACTGACCATCTTCTTCAGCTTCATCAGGACATTTCCTTTGTCCTCTGCTGCTTCTTCTTGTCTTGCTTCCTCAGATGTTTCACGTCCGCTCTCAATGCTGCACGAATCGCCCAGAGAGGGATCTTTTTCTTCTCTGCGCGTGGCCTCTATCAGATCCTCGGCCTTATTTTCCATCTGGTGTCCTTTTGGTGGCTCACCTTCACATGAGACTGCCTGCAAAGAGATCTTTAAAAAGGTCAATGAAAATATACATTTTCTTTTCAGATAAAACTGAAATTAAGCTGAAAGCTCACTGTCGAACATTTTGCACAGAACAGACTTATTGATATTAGCATTTGGTTTGAATTCCCCTGAGAGAACTCTTAAGAGACCATTTATAATTGTTTAACATTTACAAATGTTTGTTAAATCATGGTTAAGAAGTCAGTCTTCTTTTCTTTGCACTGATAAAATGTAAACTGACAGAACAAGGAAGAATAAACCTCGGGTGGCCGAATATTCAACTGAGATTTTTGAGATTCATTTAAGCAAGAAGAACCTTTTTATTTCAAACTTTGGCTAAAGGTTTTCCTGAACTGAAGGAGGGAAGATGCCACAGTTTTTGAATACAGACAAACATGATCATATTAAAATCTAATAAAAGATAACCATCATGTTTTTTTTCTATCAATTTATTTTTGTAAATATTTGTTGTCTTGTATATCTACATACTGCATTTAAGCTATGTATACATCTGTAGTGCTGCCTAGCCTGCAGTGCTTCCAGAGATCCTTAAAATATAGATTTCCATTTAAGGAAATGTAAACGTTGTAAAGGCAGTGTTTACATTTGGCCCTGAGCTTGTAGACTCTTTGATCACAGATACTACACAAACTGGATGTAATAAACACTTTTGTATTTGGTCAAGTGACTGTCCATTTATTCAGTGATGCAGGCTGACAGAAAAAAAAATGCATAATAACAAACGGCACAAATAAAAAACAGAATTTCTTTGGTCAGAATTCTCTGTTCCAAAGTCCTGAGCCCAATCAACACGTGTGTATTAATATAAGAGTTATATTTTTTTTTTCTTTCTCACAGAACAGATAAAAGTTGAGTAAGATTAAGACTTGCCGAGAAAAACTCAACCACACATGCCCATCTCATTTTTTATGTTATGTAACAGGTTGAGGTTAATTTGTACCTCTTTATATGTTCAAAACCCCTTTGCCTCTCTTATGTTATGTAATGGCTCTAAATATCACATTACCTCCTTTAATCTCTCCACTTCCTGCATCAGAGAACACACCGTGCTCTCCAGTTTCCTCTTGGCCTCCCGCTCTTGCTCCAACTCCTACAGATGCAGAGAGAAAGATGGAATTACAGGAGGACCAGTCTGTTTAGTGTCATACAAGAAATTAAAGACTAACTCCTCATGACAAAGGATGGAGTCTAAAGGAAGTCAACATGAGGCTGAAGTATGTGTTTTGAGTTTTGGTGAGCTGTGGTTGTACCATGTTGGCCTGTCCAGCTTCCCTTTGCGCCTCGGCCAGCAGTTCCTCCACACTCTCCAGCGTGTCCTGCAGGACATCCACTTGGAACAACAGAGTCTCTCGCTCAACCTCCAGCCCACGCAGCTCCTGTACCACCTCGTCATAGCTGGCCTGCAGCTCCAGCTGCAACACAAGAACAGTTGAAAATCAGCGTGGGAAACTTTAGAGGTACCAAGGCATGCCAGTCAGTGGGTGAGGAAGCTTTCAGCTCTCAGAGGCATCAGCGGCAGGCCTCATCTGAAAGCATGGCAATCCTTTTACATGCAAACAAATAGGTATCACTGCAGTAAATCGGAATACTTACAGAAGTGTGCAGGAGAGCAAAATAGCAATTTGTCAGAAAAGTAGAACATGCTCACCATTTCTGGGAGGCCCATGAAGAGATCCTGTTCAGTCTGTTTGAAATGATGAGACTTAAATTAGAAAAACCAAGAACAACACTTTCTTCAAGGCTGGAAAGGATCCTGTGTAATTCTCACTTTCATTTACTCAAAATAACTACAACATAAAAAACAATCACAACATAAAACATGCAATTCTAAAAAGAATCATTGAGCTATTTCACAAATGTAATCATAGGAAGTGTTATATGGACTGTGACATTGGATTGTTCAAGAATATCAAAATAATGTAAATTGCGATATATGTAGCTGTAGGATGTGATGATACATCGATGAATCTATGTTCTGCAGCTAATGTAAATACGTAAAATGATAAGTCCTTATAATAAGAAGCCATGACAACCGAATGTTCAAGATATAGAACTGTTCAAAGGGCACCAACAAACCAGCTGGTTGACCTTTTGTTTCTTATTTTACCTGAAAGCAGCTCTTTCCAGCGTCACAGAATCTGACGAGTCACAGACTTTAGTACATAACAATGATGGCTCATGATAAGGGACCTGACGTAAATACAGTACAGTGGAGCCAGAGACAGCTCGTCTGATAACAGCTCCCAAAACAGATGGGGATTAAATATGATTTAAAAAAGAAAAAAAAAACATTCATAGAGGCTGAGACCTGCCATTCCCAGAAAAGTTACAGAATTTGGTGCAGTTTGCTTTTATCCCAGTAAAGCAAAGTCTTAAAAACTATGCACGTCTATATCATAAATTATATAGTCTGTGTCACACGGTCTGAAGTTCACGGTGCATTTATTCATGAATGTCATTTCATTTTAACTGAAATTGATGGACTGGCAAAGTCTGGACTGTGTCTTGCGTCACAGCAGCTCCATTTACAACATAAAAATAAAAAACAAGACACAAAGAAACAAACGTGACGCTACACTCAAACCATATCAAATATTCTGAGGCCTTCAACATATCTTTAAACCTAATTAAGCTTAAAATTCACTTTTAGAAATAACTGAATCTGAAAAACCAGACAAAATGTTATTCTCTCTTTTGAATGCCTTAGGCCTCTGTACAGAAGTGCATCAGTCTGATCTTATTTAAACGTGGGTCCCTGTCTCTCAGGTTGAATGGTCAGTGTTTCCCTCAGTGCATTGCAGATAAGGTGACCGCCTGAACAACACGCTTTTTTTTCCCTTCAGTTGAAGGAAAACCCCCAAATTAATTAAAATCCTCCAGTGTCTGTGTTCCTCAACTCACACTGAAAGCCTTGATGCTTAATTTAGAATTGTTGCTCAAATGTGATTTTTTTTTTTTTTTTACATTTCTTTTTCAATATGGCCTAGATTAGACAAACAGGCAAGTGGTCAAAATCTGATTTAAATTTATATCAGAGCCCAAATGACACTTTTGGTTGCAGTGTGAATGAAGCCTTTGGAAGATCCATCGGCAGCTCCAGATGCCTCTGAATACTTTGTTTCGATCAGAACCCGATACTGGACTTTTTCTTCTCACCAAGTTTTTGGGGGTACAGATACAGATGTAACCTTGGAGACACGTTCAAACCAAACTACCAATGATTGCGCGCCAGTACAGGTGCTTTATAGATGAGCTGTGGGGCGTAACCGGTGTGTCTTAAAGAAATATTTTTGCTTGGGGGCCCAGGCTAAACAGTAAAACACAACAGTGACTCAAAGTTTGTAAACTTTGTTATGGCAGTAGCAAACCCCCTAAAGTGCACTGTGACAGCACTCTTGTAACGCAATTAAAGTAATCCAGATGTAGACATGCAAACTATTAGAATTAAATACAATAATAAATCACAAAAAAAATATTTATTTTACTTTAAATATTTGTATAGTCTGCGAAATATTACATAATTCTATTTTTAAACATATGTAATAAGAAATACTTATAAGTAGGCCTACTTAAAACTTAATAGACAAAGGCTGAACGTTATGGGGTTTTAAATTAAAATCGTGTTTCTTTATTTTGAAGGTTTATCTGACAACAGCGTTGTATTTCTTTTCATTAAAACATTTGAAAATACTTCAACTGTACGCACAACAGACTATATCGCTTTTGATTCATACATTAATAATTTAGAAATATTGATTTCCTGTGTAAATAACAAAAGACAGATACTGAACATCCCCGGTGTCATTAACGAAACAGGTTGGCCCTGGAGGATTATAATGTACAGGTGGAGTCCAGGACCTACCTGACTATCAGTCTTCCTCTTCAGGGTGCCTGCTCGGCTGTCGCTGCGGGCCAGACGCCTCGACGTGCTCTCGGACTAATTAAGGAGACAAAACAAACATCCAGGTGTCTACAATCATTCACCAACAACTTCCTAGGAAGCTAACAAGCTCATAATATGAGGAAGTAACCTAAAGCTCACCGTGTCCTTTTGAATAGTCTAACATTTTAAACACAATGGCTTAACTTTACATTAACTACCAATTTAAACTGTACTTGTTTATTAAATCAAATATTAAGACCTTTAGCTTTAGCTCGCAACGACAAAAGAAAATACGCCTTCACCTCTTTGATGAGGCTGCGCAGAGACTCGTCCTCGCTTATTCCCCGAGATAACGTCCGCTTTTTCGGCGAGCCGTCCAGAGTGACTGAATGCATTTTTAATGTTAAATATTAAGTTTTCTTTTACGTAAGTGCCACCTCCGCGCTCTCTGATGAAGTAGTGTTTAGGTGTTTACTTCCTACGCAGAAGTAGCAGTGACTCGACTGCCCACGCCCAGGCCGGAATCTACGGAAAGCCTCAGAGACCAAACGTCCTCACTCCGCCTACTCTAAAAGAGGAGTAAAAGACCAGCCACGACACAGACTAGTTATTTCTGACAGTGTGATGGGTTTTGTTGTAAAATAATTCTACTTTGTTTTCACGTTTAAATACTTAACATGGCGCACATTAAGTCTCTGACCCTGACACTCAAGAGACGACCAGGACCATCCAGGTGTTTTCAGGTGTGCTTTCAGACTTGTTTAGTCCACTGTAGGCTTCATGTTCTGTAATTTAGGGCAAATGAGACCTTTGGTTTTGCTTTAGTGTTTCTATTGTCTTATTTTCAACTTCTTCTTAATGCTAATTTTCTAATTTTCATTATATATAATTTTGGACTTAACAAGCCACATTATCTGAAGGCTACCATACGTTCTAAGTTATGTAAATAAGCCTAATCCTAACAGCACTTTTAAAATACATTTAGGTAGCTACTATTCACATTGCCTCCTGTATTAGGCCTTTTAAAAGCTGACATTTGACTGATCATACATTATTCTCCTTCATCGATTGCAACCTCATCACATCTCAAACAGGTGGACTGCTGAAAAAACACTTCTGTTGTTAATCATGGCAGGTCAACACCCAGCAATACAATGTTACTATCAACGGAAACATGCATAACTAAAGCATATGACTTTCCTTTCAGGGAAGAAGATGATGAAGATATTGTAAGTCGTTGTTTCCCTATTTGTAAATCACACTAATCAGAAGGGTCCCAGTTCTGTTCCACAGATAAGTCAATAAAAATCTGACTTTACACACAACAGACCCCTTGCAAACTAATTTCACCAGTTATTGTGTGCATCAAATCAGAGACAGAGATGTCGTGTGACACAGTTTAATGTATGGGTTAATAAGGAATGTCCCACAGAGCATGTAAGAACCATTTCTTTATGTGTTCAGCAAACATTATCGGGTGGATAACAGTGCAAAAAAAATAATATTAAGAATGAGCTTGTATTTTAATTGTATTGATTAAGTTCTGTCAACTGCAACTGTCAGACAATAAAGAAGAGTCTTACTTAAATGAGAAGATTGATGCTGCGTGGCACTGATCAAATACTAATACTAAATAATAACTGGGGGAATTTGGTGCCTTGCTCAAGGGCACCCTGGCAGTGCTCAGGAAGTAGCTCCAGCTACCAGACACATTTCCAGATTTGGTCCGCACCAAGACTTGAACTGTGACCCTCAGGTTCCCAACCCAAGTCCCTACGGACTGAGCTACTGCCACCCCCAGAAGTCATAGTGTTGGTCAGTAAATGTTGCCTCATCTGCATAAACTACAAATATAGAGCAGGAAAGGATCCCTTCAGGACTCTCTTGATGGTTTTTAAGTTGAGTAGTCTACAGTCATGATGGGAACCATGAAGTGATTGTTGTCGCTCAGACATGGTGTCTTGTGGTTTAGAGAATCCACTAGAACTGATGCTGACAATTATTGTTGGCAAGACAAAAAAAGAAAGAAAGTGTGAGAAACAGAAGCAACATCAATTTTAAACTATTCAACCCAGATGGTCTGGATTTACAAGATCATGCTACAATAAGGAGTGAATTACAGTATGAAATACATGAACTCTAGTAACTGTTTTGTTTAGCAGCTGCAGTTGTGTTTTACTCCAGCAGAGTACACTGGTGAGTCAGTTACACCTGACCAAGAAGACAACTAATTTCTTTATATAGTACAATGTGTTCATCTTCATGTCGGTACCATCAACATCACACATTTCAACGAACACACTGGTAACAATGAAAACAGTGTTTGTTCATGGGGGTTTTTTTCTTTCTTTTTTTTTTTATCAAAACACAGTCTGACTTAAATAAGGTTCAGCGATGAAACGTTTCAACAAAAGTCAACAAAGTGGGTAATTCATCGAGACCAACTTCAAATGTTGTCCTAAGGTTACGCTGCCTTTCCTTCTATGAATTTTGGCCTTTACGCATTCAAACTGATTAAACAGTCTGTATGCATAAAAGCAGAGTATGCAGACATGCTTCAGCTGCATGCTTTAATGCGGTAATCAATCTTTCAGGGTAGCATGCTATATTTCACATTAATACAAAAGTATGAGGGCTCCATTAAACAACATTTGTCATTTTTAGCCATTTACTGTCAGTATATTTACTGGTTCACACAGATACTTCTGCAACTTCTTTAATCTGCATGTAACCATGTAGCTCCTAATGCACAATATGACGTGGCTTTATTCTAAACATGTATCACAGATATCAGATTTGTTTTTTATTTTTTAAATATTGTGGGGAACTCAAAAATATTTAAAGCTTTTTTCTACTTAAACCATAATAAATCAGTCATACATCATAAAATATGCGCAGAGTCGTAGCAAGTATATGTCATCATCATATTAACCTAATTAGGCTTCATATGATATGAGATTGCACTGTAAAAACAATTATACTCTCATAACAGCGCGCGACCCTCCCTCCGCTCTGTCCCTCTTGACTTGGTGACAGACCTAAAAGCCTTTTGTTGCAATCTTAGCCAATGGAGACGGATTACGACACCGGGCAGCTGAGATATATAAAGAGCCCCTTTTTGACCGCACTTGCACATTTTTCAGTGACACTTCTGCACACTTACACACCTCATGGACTAAATTGTACAGACGAACCCCCAAACCAACCATTATATTACATGTAATCGGACTATGCACACAGATAATTTGTTAACCTTCAGTCAAAAACAGCCTGCACCGAGACACACTGGGACCTACTTTTTCGTTTTTTAATTTATTGCAAAATCTCCTGCTTCAAGAAGGCAAAAACGGGGTGATCGTATTGGATTAGATGCATGTCAATGATTGCGTACCTTTTGTAGGATAACTCAAGAAGCAAAGCATATCCGAGAGAGAGGATATAACAGAATAAAGCGAAAACAGAGAGGCAAAAGAAACAAAAAAAAAGTTGCATTGCCTGTTTTCCACGCGTCGTAATGCCGAGGTACAACTTCTTATTTTGCTTGATGGTGCTCGTGTCTCTGGGACAGTCGGGGAGCGATGAGCCCAATCTGCTGCTGCCCTCTCCCAGCGAGGCACCCACGGATGCCGGGCTGTCCCTGCTGGACGAGGACGCCGGTTCCCACGAGTGCTCTGCCTGCGTTTGGAGGGAGCAGAGCAAAGTGCTGAGGCTGGAGACCATAAAGTCACAGATCCTGAGCAAGTTGCGTCTGAAGCAAGCGCCCAACATCAGCCGGGAGGTGGTCAATCAGCTGCTCCCCAAGGCGCCTCCGCTCCAGCAGCTGCTGGACCATCACGACTTCCAAGGGGACGCATCGTCCCAGGATGAGTTCATGGAGGAGGATGAGTACCACGCCACCACGGAGTCCGTAATCACCATGGCCTCTGAGCGTGAGTAATAGTTTTTACAACCCAACAATATTGGCTACAAATGCGTCATGCGCGTAATAGCTGGAGCAGAGAGGTTCAAGTGACACAGGCCTTTATTGCGTGCATGGTCAGTGTCTTAACCTCGTATTTACATTCAGATTGGGGTTCCACTATGTAAGTCTACGGATATTAGACAGAAGAGTGTGGTCAGCTGCGGCTGTCAAAAGAGTCGAGCGATAATGTGTGAAGCTGATCAATCAATAATCAGCTGCTCAAAGAGGCTCGTCACTCTGCGAAAGACAGCTTCAATATGGCCTGATGAACTTTTGTTTCACGATGATGATGAGGAGGAGGAGGGAGGGCTGCTACTGAACTGCTCAGTCCACCTGCTGTCAAACTTTCCCTCTTTTAGATGATTTTGTGTGTGACAGAAAGTTAATGAACTCGAATGTCAGTGTGCATTATTAATGCTAATGTAGTTGCATCACTTTCTTTTTTTTTTCTTTTTTTTTTTTTTTGTATATCATTTATTTATTAAGTTTTGCTTAAATGCTCTGCATTGTGTTGTTATGCTTTCTCTTTATTAATGACCAACAATTTGCTCCATCTTATAGTTTCTCATAAATCCGTTGATAGGCCTAAACCACAGGCAGGCCCCCTCAGAGACATTTTATAAAATTACTGTTGAACCCCGGCAGCTGTGCTCCATCGCTCTTTTATAGGAGCCTCTACCGGTTTCCCTGCTGTTCAACGCAGTGAGAAAAAGTGTGTCCAAAAAGCTGCTATTGTTCCCCTCATGCAGCGGCCCCCTCGGCCGCACTTGCCTTTTAAATGCGAAGTTTATGGGCGCAGCTCGTTTTTTTTCCACCACGAGTTACACAAAGACCCCGAATCACTTAGGGTCGAGGGGAGTGTGTGACCTTCTCCAAGCGAATCGCGGGGTTCAACAACATTTACACACGTAATATATTCTGCACACGACAGATAAAACACACAAATAACCAGTTTTCTCCATGAGGGAACAAAGATAAACCTGTGTGCAGGAGACATCTGACACATCTATCTATCTATCTATCTATCTATCTATCTATCTATCTATCTATCTATCTATCTATCTATCTATCTATCTATCTATCTATCTATCTATCTATCTATCTATCTATCTATCTATCTATCTATCTATCTATCTATCTATCTATCTATCTATCTATCTATCTATCTATCTATCTATCTATCTATCTATCTATCTATCTATCTATCTCCACCTGTCCTATTACCGGACCTGAAGAAAATAAAGATCCAATTTAATTTACCTTCATTTTTTATTCTTCACCACTCCTTTGAAGTTCTTATCCATACGTTTTTGTCCCACTTGAAAGTCTCATATTTGTGTGAAAAGAATAGCCTCCTCTGAGAGCTGTCTTTTATTTATTTATTTATTTTTACTTTTGCTGTGGGAGCATTGAGTTCAGTTTATTCTGAAGGAGAATGATGCACAGCTGATGTCATATGTTTTTGTAGGAGAAGTAAGGAGGTGTGGCGGTAAAACATTCATTTCATATGGTAGTTATTTTTAGAAGCTGTTCCACTAAACAACCATGTATGTCGGTGCTTTAAATTCTTTGATCTATGTTATTGGTCCCTGTCTCCCTCTGTGTCGATCTTAAAGAGGTTTCCATAAACAGGTTTTCTGTAATACCTCACTGACATGTCTCTGATGTCCAGATCAATCCTATATTATTTAATTTCTTGTTCACCTTTACATACAGGAAAAATATTGTCTATATTCACATAAAACATTTAAAGGGAAATCAACAATACCTTTTGATTCCCATGCATGGACACAACCACTTAGATACATATTTACAGCATGCAAAGTGATTTGATACCCCCTAAAGCTAGAATAGGCTATTATGCCTGATGTTGACTAGTTACATATTGTACCAACCCTTGGAAGAGCTAATGACTGACACTGTACAGGATCTGTCATGTTACAGCACTTCCTCCTTGTGTTTGCCTCATCTGCCCACGTCAGCTGCAGATTTTATCATCTGCTTGTTCCCACTCTCACCCTCTCCCTCCATCCCCACCTTCCTCTCGATAGCCCCCTCTTCTCTCCTCTCCTTCCTCATCTTTCTCCAGTACTCATGGAAGAGTTGAGAGAATGAGTGCATCTCTTTTTGCCTGTGGCGCCTTGGTGATCCCACAGGATTAAAAGTGCCTTTTTTCTGTCTGTGATAGAAGGAGGACTTCAAACACTATTCCCTGCACACCTCGAACCCGATCACCCTTTTCACGATGGTGCACGCTGCCTTTGATGGGCCATGTGGGTTCACACAGTACATACTGAACTGGACCTGTGCCAGAGTTGCTTCTTAGTATTCACTCAAGGTACGTGGGTGCCGCAGTGGGGGTTGAGAGGGTCCATGCTTCCTGGTCTCTAATTACTATGAAATTTCATGGAAAAGTACAGCTATTTATATCAGAGTGCGGCACTAAAACATCTCCCACAATGCCATGTGTTGTGAAGGTAACCGCTCTGCTCGCTGTTCAGGCATTAAAATGTGAATCAGTTTCGAATAGTTTAACAGGGTCATTTGGTAGTGCAGCTTTCTGAATGAACTGTTATCAATAAATCTAGTTGCGTAAACATGTATGTTAAACTGTGAGTGTATTGTTTAATTCATGTTTGTAACTGTCTAAGTGTATGTGCTAAGTGAGTTTCTTGGACCTGAGATTGTTTTGCCAAGATGGGGTGAGGATTTGCCCCCACTATTCTCCTATTTGTCACCTGTCCAAGATATTTAGAGCAGACCTCCCTCTGCCATCACAGACCCTCTCCTCCTTTCCTTCTCTCGGTGTCTCTGTTTATGTTTTGATGCAGTCTAATTACTATTCATCTGTTTGATTATGTAATCCAGCAATATCTGATTCTGACAACCGTTTCTTCCAGAACATGTCAAAGTACCTCTGTCGACTGTGGACTAGGTATAGCAGTTTTTGTGTCAAAAGTTTTAGTATTTATGATCATCTTGTCCTTTGAGTGATATTTTTTCAGTGACATTTAAATGCTTTTGAGATTTTCCAATTATAGAGAGTCAAACAGAGAGCAACACGTCGTTTCCCTCCCTTCAAGCTATTATTCACAGTTAAAATGTATTCAGATAAACACACACAACGGTGTGTCCAAAACAATGCAGAATCAGTGGCTATTTCCAATAAAAACACAGCCGGAGGAGTGGAAACTCAGCTTTAGACCTTAACTGAATCAAACCTGAATCCTTTCTATAGACACTCAGGTATCGTCAAAACTTTCATTCTGTCCATTAGGAATCAGTGAGTCAAGGATTGGAAGTTCAGTGCAGCTACTGATATGTGATCAGTAATGATAATGATGATGATCGTTTCGATATTACCGATGATGATTATGACAATGGTTTTGTTTGATAATGATGACTTTTAAGATGGTTTCTATTCTGGTTAGAGCTTTTAAGAACTGCCGTCAATGTTGTGCTTTGCCTGTCAACACCCGTGTGTCTAATCGGACATGAAGCTGATCGTTTGCACTTACAGACATTGTTTCCTTTTTTCTAGATTTTTTCCTTTGTTGTACTTGTTCTCTGATGCTACACATTGTTTTGGAGTGAATTGTAGATTTGTAATGTTGAAACACATTCAGTTAAAGCAGGAGCTAGCACAACTCTTTAATACATGAAAATGCACACACATGTATACAGTCTACAAAAGAATTCCACATGTGCACACTTGTGTAGACACTTGAGGATGATGGCACACACAGTCACACACACTCCAGAGAAAAGTTCTCCTATTGACAAAAAGGGTCACAGAGTTCACAGCTATGTGATATATTGGAAGGGGAGACTATTAACCTCATCGGGTCTCTTTCTTTGACAGCAAAGACGGACCGGTAGTAACTTGAACACTTATCCCCCACAACACACACACACACACACACACACACACACACACACACACACGCACACGCACACACACTCATCCAACAACCACTCCCACAAAAAAACAAGGCTTTTATAGTGTTGACCCTATAAAAGGGTCATTTCCTGAAGCTGCAGGAACCATAAAAATTAAGAGGGAGAGCGCTAAAAGGACAGAGAAGCAGAAGTTGGACTGTCTTCAGCTCAGTGGCCAGTGTTTGCTGGAAGTTGATGACTATGTGAGGTTTTTATAGATTTATTTATTCCATGGAGGTCTCAGTTTGACGATGACACCTGTTATCCCTGTGTAGTTGCCTGCATCAGTTAAGGGAAAGGTAAACTTTGGTGTTGATTTGTTTGGAAGCCATGGGGCAAGACTGGTGTGTTTAAAAAGGAGTACAAATGTAAGAAAGAAAGGTCTGTTGAAAATGCACAACGTACTGTCAACTTTATGGCTAATAAAATTTCAAAGGGACCAAGTCTATTAATACTGGGACAAAATTTCCCCCGGACCTCAGGAATCTCACTCCTTCCCCTGTTCCCACGCTCCCGTTCACTTGTCCCTGCAGTTGTTGCTCTGTTCTTCTCTTATTTGGGAATATGATGCTTTGAAATTAAATGCATGCTTTACCAAAAATGAAACACTGCAAACACAAAACTGCATTAATGTCAACATTAGGCATGACTTGCAGTATTATTTTAGTGTCATTTAAGAAATGATCATTTGTTTTTATATCCTCGTTACTCTCGTTGCTTTTTTTCAAAGAGTGTGATGGAGTTAGGTACATGGTGGCTCTGGCTGCAGATTTGGAGGGGGGTGGAGGGGATGAAGGGAGTGAGCCCACAGGGAGCAACAAGCAGCTCGTTCCTATCCTAAAGGGACAGAAATCATGGAAGGGTTTTATAGGTACAATTAAAAAGACCTGAAACAGATGTTGCGTTTCACTAATAAAGGAAATAATTACTTCACACCAGTAATTAAGCCCTGTGTAGTGACATGAGTGACAAGGAGGAGTGAGAAGATAAAATGGAGATCATTGAGGGGATTATTGTTGATGGATGCGTTCAGGCTCTGTGTGGTCGTGTGTGAGGAGCTGCTGAGGATCAGTTTATGGAGGAGTCCATTAAATCTAAGAGGCATTTAGGCAAAGGAAATGCTGCATGGGCATAATGCCGGATCCCAGGAGAGAGCCACTGGGTCGGAAAGAAGCACAATTAACAGTGGATTACCTCATGATTATCTGCATTAAAATTTAATAAGCCTCCTCTATGCCACAGAGGACAGCATCTTCTTGTTGCATTTATCACCCGTGGTTGTATATCTGCCTGCTGTACCCACATCAGCCCAGGAAGTTAATTATGGAAGAGAAAAATATCCATAGTCAACGTTATTTCTTCGGGGGGAAAGCTTGATTAATATAATAGACAACACAGAGGGATGAAGAGAAGCTCACGGAGAGAACTATACATATTTTTATGTTGCTTAGAGATTCTGAGCAAGAATGAGGATGCAGTTTTGCTGAAAATCTTCCTGGCACAATGTGGTCACACAAACTTTGTCTTCAGTGAAAACTTTTGGCTGGGATTCTGAATGGTTTCGGGGGCTTCAGGGTTTTATTTTTTATCATCATAATTTATCATGCCACACTGTAACTATATGCGTGTTTGTTTGTTTATTTCTTCATTTGCTCAAAGTAAAGATGATACTGATTTTCCATTCTTAAAACCGATACCAATCACTTCGCTCTATATATAAATATTGGTATACAGAGTACCAATCCAGTCTACGTTTATTATATTTCACTCCTCTCTGTAAAAAAGATAACTTCAACAAAGCCAACTTCTGGCTGGACCTAGACGTCATATCCTTACTTTTTAAAATTAAAACAACAACTGTGCAGATCACATACCTCCAGAAAGCTTTAATAGAGAGCCCCGCATCTGTCGAATGGTAACTCACACGTCATCCAGTGACTGGAGTCAGTTTTGTCAATTTATTTTGGTATAGATGCACATGATGGTTTTGAATACAAATCAAATTGAGGTCATTCATTTGAACCGTTTTTTTAGAGATAAAGTGAATGGTTTTCTACATTCTGAAAGTTATAATGGATATGATGATAATCAAACTGCTACCAGAGTTTCCTACATGTGTTATGTAGTCTATGATTCAAGATGAACAGAAGAGAATAATCAAAGTTATATCTGGGCAGTATCACATGGCCATATGTGTACCTGCATAATAAAATACTTGTTGAGATATGTGAAGTTGCTGTACAGTGGTTATTTCTTGGCAATGGCAGTTACGCTAGGCAATGATGACATGGACACCAAATCAATGTTGTTGTTGGTGTCTACAGTCACTGAGGGTAACGCAAGCTATAAAGCAGTCAGAATAATTCAAGAAATGAAAAGGTATAATGAAAATGAATCAAGCGATGGATACAGCTGTTTAGATCAAAAAGAAAAACTCTGTATGACTACAATAACTATGTATTAACTTATTAACAGAAAGATGACATTCAAGGAGGTTGACCACATTTGAAAGTCAAATGTGCATACTGTGTCTTGAGAAGGTCAAATGTCATGCAGTAATGTTGACTCTTCTGCTCATGGAGGAAGCTTTGTTTCAGACACCCTGAAACTAACTGTGGATAAAGATACATTTCTTTTTCTCTATTCAAGCAAAAAAATGTTGTGCTATTTCTTCTACGCAGCAAGTTGTGAAGTGCTGGTTACTTTTGGTATGTGACGTGAGGTTTATTTAAAGTTTGTAAAAAGAACATATTTGTCTAACTGAGTGATGTTAAATAACAAACGCACTAAACCAAACTTTGTCCAAGTTTCTTTCATAAGTTTAGACTTCTTCGAACTCCTTTTCAGACATGTAAATTGATGAAGTATTTAAGAGCTTCTTCTGTATTATGTCGTTCATAGTTTTTTTCCCCCAGTTTTTTCTGTCTCCTTTTTTTCTCTCTCTTTCTTCTCTCGGTTTTATTTTTATTTTACATGTCTGAAAAAAAATAAACTAATTAATTTTGTATTGTGGAAATTTTCCTACAGAGGTTTATATTTTGGGTTGATGTATTTATTAAAATAGACAATTAGTAAGGTTGCAATTGGTAAAAGACCTGCATTGTTGTTGAAACCATAGCTGTCAGCTAGTCAGCCTGATAATCACATTTAACATATATGTTACAACTACATGAGCTCCAAACTTATATCATCAAAATATTTATTATTGCGTTTAAGACCATTTGAACAATCACTTTTCAAGTGTTGTTTTTCTTACTTCATTTAACACTCTGCCAAGTCCCTGCAGACGCCTTTTGCCTCTGGGCTTTTTTTTTCTTTCTGAAATCTCACGAGAGGTTCACTGCTATGTTGAATCAGGTAAACAAAAAAGAACAGTCAAGATGCAGCTCTATTTTTATAATGCCCAATAATAAGAAATACAAATAATTTCCCTCTGAATCAACACTGAATTTTTAACATGCAATATTTTGGGCTGTGTAAGTGATGCAAGTGCAGCCTGATCTCCATCTTATTTTGTTGCTTCTAACTACTCCCTTTCCAAAAAGCTTTGGTTATCTTGCTTTTACAAGTATTACAGGTATATGATCATTATGATTAGTTGATTTCATGTAATGGGTACAAAATAAGAGTATTGCACGCTTGATTTTGAATAAAGAACGAATCTTAAAATACTAAGTTCAGATATACTTAAGAGATACTCAATAACACAAAACGTCAAATTTTGGTTTTGACTCCTGAAAACACAGCATCACATTGTCCCCTGACATTAACGTCTTGCATGCATGTGTGGATGCACACAAACACAAGCATTGAGACCCCAGCATGCTTCCTGCTGTCCAGCTGTCCACCTTATTGCAGTTCACTGCATGCTCGCTCTTTTCATACTCAGGGCTGCTGGAGAAGTCCCACAGACGTCCCTCTTGTTTTACAAACATTTACAACCCGAACACTGAAAAGAATGAGCTGTGAGTGTGTTGGCTGAAGACTTTCAGTTCTGAGCTCATGGATGTTGTGTGTTTATGTGTGTTTGCATGTTTCCATGTGTTCACCGAGCTAGAACAGGGAGCATTAGGAGATGTCTTTTGTTGCTCCTGGGGGGCTACTGTGCTCAGTCCTAATAGGAGTCTTGTGCCTGCCTAGTCCCAGGGGAGGGCTTCTGAATGAGGGGGTCTAACTTCACACACACACCCCCTCCTCCTGCATCCCAGCTCGAGCCAGGCCTCCCCCACCACCCTACTCCTTGTCCCTTGGGACTGGCCGAGAGACAAAGAGGGAGCGGGGCTGGGGTGGGATGGGATGTTTGAGGGGCGCACTGTGGCCCCTGTCTTATTAGAAGGGTCGTGAACGTGTCACGATGATTAATATGCCAAGGTGCATGGGGATACCCTAGAGTCACATTTATTCAACATGAAGGATCCCAAACACACACTAACCACAAAATGGCACATTTGCATTTCCCATTAAGTAAAGAAAATATAGATATATATGCAAATGCAACGCCTATCTGGGTTCATACTATGATGCATTTGGACATTAACCATAAGTGACCATTTCTCTCTCCATCATATTTTAGCTGCAAGATTTTCACCTGATCTGGAGAACCATACTCACATGACTGTGTCTTAATAGTTTGGCTAAGGAAATGGAGAAAGTAGTTTGATTTATTTTGGGGATTTTTTTTTGTCGTTAGAAGCACAAAATGTTCTTGTGAGCTTTCTTATGTATTTTATCCAGTTGATATCATATGGTTGGATGTTAGAAATCCAGATTGTAGAGTCTTTTACAGAAAGAGTCGAAGCCTTTTTTTCAAATTCTATGACGAGACTTGTTCAGTTTGTACCCATACTGCTTACATTAAAGCACCCTCACAGGTAACATATGTTAACTATTCCCTGTATAACTACACCTAAACTCCCCCTCTCCATCTGTTTCCAACAGTTTAAGGAGCTCATTGTTCTTCACCCTTCAATAACATTATTGCATACAGGTTATTAAAGGCATTAAACTTTTAAACAGGCTATGGTCATATTAAAATGGACAGCTGGCGGTGTGAATAAACCCTTATAGTCTATAGTTCTCCTCGCACATACACATATAGGAAACTATGGGCTAACTATGGGATACAGGTACCCAGGGAGTCCACCAGATGTTTGATAGGCTCACCTGCAAGCCTGCTGTGTGCTGGCAGTAAAATTCATGTGCTGCATATGCTGCAATTATACCACAGGGAAATAAGCTGCTGTAATAATGAAGTAGGCTAGAAACATGAGGAGGGAAAGCAAACAAGCCTGTTTCCTTTGGAAAAATACAGCCTCTGTCTGGTTTAAACTTGGATTTTACTGGTTTTTGATAAAAGGAATTCTTTACTATCAAGGAACTATTTTCTTCTTCGTCATCTGTTTGGTCGAGCAGAGACCTGTTATTGCTCCAGTAGGTGGTGCTGATGCAAAACTCAGAATTCAAATTCTGTGTGTAGTATTGAAACATTGAACTAAATTATAACTGTGCAAATTGCCCAGGAAATTAAACCATTAAAAAACGTCTTGCAGTAAAAACTGTGCTCACAAAGTTCGTAGGATTAAATGTCCCATTGGGTTTTTGATCTTTACAAGCTAGCTTTACCCTTTTTACACATACCACTTTGCCAAGATGGGGGCTGTAATTAAGGTGCAGGCTCTTACAGGATCTATAAAGGCACAAATTGATTTCACCTATCAATGCTTTCATTGTTTAACATGACGCAGCTCATATGCTGTACATGTGTGTTTAATAACCGTGGTCCAGAACTACCTCATTCTTCTCAGATTACTCCTCAAGAGAAACAAACTATGTTCTAGAAACTGAACTATTTTATTTCTGCAGTTGTGTTTCTTTTAAATTGTTTTGTTTGTTTTTCCAAGAACTCAACAAAAGTAATAACAAAAAGATTGCAGAGGAAGAGCTGGTGTGTGTCCTCCATCTGCAGGACATAACAAAAAGTAGTTATCACAAGTAAACCCGAAGCAAACTGCAGAATCATTCTTTCCCAGTTTTGTGCTGATGAGCAAACACAACAACACCCACGTTAATTGCTGTGACCTCAGCAACCCACCAAAAGGAACATTGACATATTGTTTGTCCAGCGTGAGACACTATATAATTTACACTCACTAATGACTGGGCCTGGAAATATGGGCTGAAGGACCACGTCTGTCCCTGGTTTGGCCCTTATTCAATGTTCACCCTGCACTCTTCTAATGGATAGTCCATCTGTACCTCAGTGAATTCATATTCCTCTAGCCATGAACATAATTGAATTACAAAAGAAATTTGGTGTAAAAGGAAAAAAGGAAGAAAGACAGCCCATTGCTGTGTGTTCTCCTGGTCAATGGAGTTTTGATAAACAAAACACGATTGGCTGGAGAATCTCCTCCCTAATCAAAACCAAAACAAACGGGAGCTGTTGTGTAGCTGAGATTTGAAATGATTATTTGCTTTTAAAAAAGGCACGTTGTGAAGAAAGACATATTACCATGACCATAGGATCGACCTTGACCTTCAAACTCAATCTGGCTATAAGGGCAGCCCCTCCCCAGCACCCCTGAGATGTAAAGGAGCTGACGGTTTTGACCCCTGATCCCATTTCTTAACTAGGCTGAGGTGCAAAATAACCTTTTGACCCAGGAAGCATTTTGAGGTTGCCTGAGCAACCCCAGATTTGGGAATGACTGACAGGTCTATCCTACACTTTTTTATCTGCCTTTTTTTATAGAGGAGAAACAACAACAATCATCCTCTTCATAAGATAAATGACAGAAAACGACAGTTTATCTGCTCAAATCATGTCAAATTTGCTGAGAGAAAATGGACATATTAGATATTCTATTGTACTGGATCTGCACATTATTATGCCAGATAGATGCAGAATAAATTTCCCTTAATAAATGAACACTTTAGATGGAAATGAATGTATGAATGCAATGGATGGATGTCATTATATAAAATAGAGGTCTATGTAAATGAACCATGTGCAGATTTGGCATGTGGTGCAAATCACAGAAACAGCACAGCCAAAAATCATGGCAGGAATAAATCTGCCTGTTTTAAAGGACACCTTCTGTTTATCTGAAATAACCTTTTATCTGCATCAACAAAACTTCATATGCTGTTTAATGTTTCAAGTTCTAATGCAGAGGTAGACCATTTCATTATGATTGACCCAGGGGATCTAAGGTTACCATCTGGCCACTGGCCACCATTACTGATCCTTGTTTTAATATGCAAATGTTTGTCCAACTTTGATGTTATCACAAATTTATCTTCACAGAAAGACTTGTGTGCACATAGGATAACTAACAGCCATCATTCAGATGTGGCTACATTTAACAG